>NC_068938.1:5378766-5697100 GCF_016801865.2 Culex pipiens pallens
TAGAAGTGCAGCGCCAGTGGAATAGCCCTCAGATTTGTTGCTCCGAATTAAATTTGAAACTCTCAAAAACTGATGAGTAGTTGAATGCCCAAGGCGAAAATCAAACTGCTCATCAGTTAAAATTGAATTTTCATTAATGTGCGTCATCATTCTATTAAGAATTATTCTTTCGAATAATTTACTAATAGATGAAAGCAAACTAATGGGCCGATAGCTTGAGGCTTCAGCAGGATTTTTATCCGAACATCTCAATAAAAGTTATTGATGTTGATGTTATTTTCGCGAAAAAAAAAGATTCTTCAGTATAAATAAGTTGACGTAAAAAGCAATTTACCATTTTTTTAATTTTACATTTAAACACAAAAAAAATATTTATACAAAATAATCTTATTTAAAAATTCTCCATTTTGGATATATTTTATATTGCCAAAAATGCTATCTTATTGTAAAAATTTAATTTTTGTGATATCGTGTTGTATTTTTTACATGTATAATAGGGTAACAAGAAAAATTGAAAATATTGGGAAATCTTAAGAGATACCCAATGGCTCTATTCTTTAGGTAAAAATAAGTAACAATTGGCTATTTTGAGCCAAATTTGTTAAGGTTCAAGGGTCACTTCATATCTTTGAAATTTGCATGGGAAAAATAAAAAAATAAAAATTATGGGGAAAAGCAAAAATTTCATAATCCCACCAAAAGGTGGCGTCAAATATGTTGGACCATTGTCAAGTGTGAGATTCTTATGTAAATTTGTATGATAAATAACTATTTCTAAGATCCGAAAACGATCCGAGTTAAGCTTGACGAGTTAATAGCGAATTAAAGATGACGTTTTCGTATGAAACGATTTTTTCACCAACTTTAACGGTCTATACTGCCCATAATTGAAAATTCGGCTATTATGCCAAATCAAGTATTCCGAGAAAAACGCGTTTTAGTGTTTGTCACAAAATCTCCGTCAAGGCAATTTCCCATAACACCTAAACTACCATGCAAGCGAAAAAAGGCGAAGTCCAACTTCAAACAGCTGTATCTCGGCTCCCTGTGGACGGATTTTCAAAATTCAAGAAGCAAAAGATGCGGACAGATCTCTAGATTATTTTGCTTTTTGAAAAGTCAAAAACAGAGGCACTTACCCTAAGTTATTCCCAAAACCAACCAGGTAACTTTTTTTTAGCCCTCTATTTTCTAGTTGTTTTGCATGTTGGATCAAATGTTGAATGACAATTTGTTTAAAATTTTATCATAATGCAAGTTACAGTACAATTATAATATCCAATACCATATTGGACATATCTGGCCACTTTGGGACCGGTTCCAGGTTCTCCGGTGGAACCCGGAATATCCCAACTACGGAGTATTTTCAAGAAATTTATTAGAGTGGCAATATGGGTATCAAAATTCAGCATTTTCAAAATCAAGCTCACTGATGACGCTGAAAACTATTTTGGACATATCTGGCCACTTTGGGACCGGTTCCAGGTTCTCCGGTGGAATCCGGAATATCCCCAATTCCAGAGTATTTTCATGAATTTTATTAGAGTGGCAATATGGGTATCAAAATTCAGCATTTTCAAAATCAAGCTCATTGATGACGCTGAAAACCATTTTGGACATATCTGGCCACTTTGGGACCGGTTCCAGGTTCTCCGGTGGAACCCGGAATATCCCAACTACGGAGTATTTTCAAGAAATTTGTTAGAGTGGCAATATGGGTATCAAAATTCAGCATTTTCAAAATAAAACTCATTGATGACGCTAAAACCATTTTTGGATACTTCTGGCCATTTTGGGACCGATTCCAGGTTCTCCGGTGGAATCCGGAATATCCCCAATTCTACAGTATTTTCAAGAATTTTATTAGAGTGGCAATATGGGTATCAAAATTCAGCATTTTCAAAATCAAGCTCATTGATGACGCAAAAAACTATTTTGGACATATCTGGCCACTTTGGGACCGGTTCCAGGTTCTCCGGTGGAACCCGGAATATCCCAACTACGGAGTATTTTCAAGAAATTTATTAGAGTGGCAATATGGGTATCAAAATTCAGCATTTTCAAAATCAAGCTCATTGATGACGCAAAAAACTATTTTGAACATATCTGGCCACTTTGGAACCGGTTCCAGGTTCTCCGGTGGAACCCGGAATATCCCAACTACGGAGTATTTTCAAGAAATTTATTAGAGTGGCAATATGGGTATCAAAATTCAGCATTTTCAAAATCAAGCTCATTGATGACGCTAATACCCATTTTGGACATATCTGGCCATTTTGGGACCGGTTCCAGGTTTTCCGGTGGAACCCGGAATATCCCCAATTACAGAGCAATTTCAAGAATTTTATTGGAGTGGCAATACGCATAACAAAATTTAGCATTTTCAAAATCATTCCTAAAAAATAATTTGAGTGTCAACAAAAAACTTTATTTTGAAAATGCTGAATTTTGATACCCATATTGCCATCTAGGAAAAGCTCCGTAATTGGGGTTGTTCCGGGTTCCACTGGAGAACCTGGAACCGGTCCCAAAGTGGCCAGATATGTCCAAAATAGTTTTTAGTTTTTATTTTAATCAATGAGCTTGATTTGGAAATGCTGAATTTTGATACCAATATTGCCAATCCAATAAAATTCTTGAAAATACTCTGGCATTGGGGATATTCCGGGTTCTACTGGAGAACCTGGAACCGGTCCCAAAGTGGCCAGATAAGTCCAAAATGGTCTTAGCGTCATCAATAAATGCTGAATTTGGATACCCATAATGCTCCCCCAATAAATTTCTTGAAAATACTCCGTAGTTGGGATATTCCGGGTTTCACCGGAGAACCTGGAACCGGTCCCAAAATGACCAGATATGTCCAAAATGGTTCTCAGCGTCATCAATGAGCTTGATTTTGAAAATGCTGAATTTTGATACCCATATTGCCAATCCAATAAAATTCTTGAAAATACTCTGGAATTGGGGATATTCCGGGTTTCACCGGAGAACCTGGAACCGGTCCTAAAGTGGCCAGATATGTCCAAAATGGTTTTCAGCGTCATCAATGAGCTTGATTTTGAAAATGCTGAATTTTGATACACATATTGCCACTCTGATAAAATTCTTGAAAATACTCTGAAATTGGGGATATTCCGGGTTTCACCGGAGAACCTGGAACCGGTCCTAAAGTGGCCAGATATGTCCAAAATGGTTTTCAGCGTCATCAGTGAGCTTGATTTTGGAAATGCTGAATTTTGATACCCATATTGCCACTCTAATAAAATTCTTGAAAATACTCTGGAATTGGGGATATTCCGGGTTTCGCCGGAGAATCTGGAACCGGTCCTAAAGTGGCCAGATATGTCCAAAATGGTTTTCAGCGTCATCAATGAGCTTGATTTTGAAAATGCTGAATTTTGATACCCATATTGTCACTCTAATAAAATTCTTGAAAATACTCTGGAATTGGGGATATTCCGGGTTTCACCGGAGAACCTGGAACCGGTCCTAAAGTGGCCAGATATGTCCAAAATGGTTTTCAGCGTCATCAATGAGCTTGATTTTGAAAATGCTGAATTTTGATATCCATATTGCCACTCTAATAAAATTTTTGAAAATACTCTGGAATTGGGGATATTCCGGGTTTCACCGGAGAACCTGGAACCGGTCCTAAAGTGGCCAGATATGTCCAAAATGGTTTTCAACGTCATCAATGAGCTTGATTTTGAAAATGCTGAATTTTGATACCCATATTGCCACTCTAATAAAATTCTTGAAAATACTCTGAAATTGGGGATATTCCGGGTTTCACCGGAGAACCTGGAACCGGTCCTAAAGTGGCCAGATATGTCCAAAATGGTTTTCAGCGTCATCAATGAGCTTGATTTTGAAAATGCTGAATTTTGATACACATATTGCCACACTGATAAAATTCTTGAAAATACTCTGAAATTGGGGATATTCCGGGTTTCACCGGAGAACCTGGAACCGGTCCTAAAGTGGCCAGATATGTCCAAAATGGTTTTCAGCGTCATCAGTGAGCTTGATTTTGGAAATGCTGAATTTTGATACCCATATTGCCACTCTAATAAAATTCTTGAAAATACTCTGGAATTGGGGATATTCCGGGTTTCGCCGGAGAACCTGGAACCGGTCCTAAAGTGGCCAGATATGTCCAAAATGGTTTTCAGCGTCATCAATGAGCTTGATTTTGAAAATGCTGAATTTTGATACCCATATTGCCACTCTAATAAAATTCTTGAAAATACTCTGGAATTGGGGATATTCCGGGTTTCACCGGAGAACCTGGAACCGGTCCTAAAGTGGCCAGATATGTCCAAAATGGTTTTCAGCGTCATCAATGAGCTTGATTTTGAAAATGCTGAATTTTGATACACATATTGCCACTCTGATAAAATTCTTGAAAATACTCTGAAATTGGGGATATTCCGGGTTTCACCGGAGAACCTGGAACCGGTCCTAAAGTGGCCAGATATGTCCAAAATGGTTTTCAGCGTCATCAGTGAGCTTGATTTTGGAAATGCTGAATTTTGATACCCATATTGCCACTCTAATAAAATTCTTGAAAATACTCTGGAATTGGGGATATTCCGGGTTTCACCGGAGAACCTGGAACCGGTCCCAATGTGGCCAGATCAGTCCAATATGGTATTGGGTATTATAATTGTACTGTAACTTGCATTATGATAAAATTTTAAACAAATTGTCATTCAACATTCGATCCAAAATGCAAAACAACTAGAAAATAGAGTGCAAAAAAAAAGTTACCTGGTTGGTTTTGGGAATAATTTAGGGTAAGTGCTTCTGTTTTTGACTTTTCAAAAAGCAAAATAATCTAAGAATCTGTCCGCATCTTTTGCTTCTTGAATTTTGAAAATCCGTCCACAGGGAGCCGAGATACAGCTGTTTGAATTTGGACTTCGCCTTTTTTCGCTAGCTTGGTAGTTCGCGGGATAATATTGAGGATGGTAGTTTAAGTGATAAGAGTGGCATATTAGCCGTTTGGTTTTTCGCATCGGCAGCCAAGTCTAAACACTATTTAAGTGAAATTCAAGTTCCAGGAGATGCGTTGGAACATCCTCTACCACCTGGTGCTAATATCTCGTTTTTGCCAAAAGTGGATATTAGCCGTTTTTTCGATGGTGGGCAGTATAGCGACGCTTAAACCTTAACCGATTTCGAAAAAAAAATCACAGTTACTTATTTTTGCCTAAGGAATCGAATCAGGGGGTATTCCTGAGGTCGATTTTTTTAAATTGTCACCCTAATGTGTAAATTATTACTTAGCATGACCTTTTTTGTCCGTAAGTACAGCAAATTTCCTGTAAAGTTGATTCTAAGACAGCAAAAAATATGTTTTCTGAGTAACAACAAAACAGCGTTCAATATACAGGTAACATAATCTTAGCA
Organism: Culex pipiens pallens; assembly: GCF_016801865.2. Lineage (NCBI taxonomy): Eukaryota > Metazoa > Arthropoda > Insecta > Diptera > Culicidae > Culex > Culex pipiens. The sequence goes on from NC_068938.1 coordinate 5,384,179, forward strand.
TTACTGGAATATTGATCTTTTGAACAACTGACCTTGAACCTTTTGAAAGGAAAGGCTCAATTTGACAAAATCAATAAAATTTGTTTATCAAAAAAAAAATTACAAATATTATATTTTTTACACTCAAAATCTGTCGAATAGTTGCTAAGATGTTGTAACCTGGATATTTGCTGACTAAACTCAGAAACAGATTTTTTTTCGCTCCGGCTTTTGGAGTATTAATTTTATGATTATTCATCAAAATTCTGTTATTTTATCAAACAATCACTAAATAAATATTTTGACGTGGTTTTGGAATTGGAAACGGTCCATGTTGCGCAATTCTCCTTATGTGCCATCAAAAATTGCATTTTGGTTATCTTTAACGCTCAGGCTGAAAGTCTCCGTTTAATGATTTTTTTCGTTTTCATTAACTTTATTTCTACTATACTCGGTTATTAATAGAATATCTAATCAGTGCATTTATCGCTTACATCAAAATAAAATTAATTATTTTATCTTCACTTTTCGACCATACTTTTCCTATGAGGACTCCACTAAAAATTGTTACGGTACATGCCCTCACGTTTGTATGTTGATAGCACACTTGGGTATTGTCTACTGTAAGTGGGAGTAACTTTGGATCTGATGACTCAACCATGCACAAAACCAAAAAGCAAAACATGTGCATCGCACATGATACCGAGGACCCCCCGCGTTACGGTAGTACGAACTACCGGCATAGACGAACGACGACGTTAGTGAATGAAAACGACGATTCATACACGCAAGTGCCCAAGGGAGAGAGGCCAGTCAGTTTGTGTTGAACCGTTGATCAGTCGAGATCACTTGGTGCGCGCGTTCGAGACCAAAATTTAAGCCCGCAGAAACCCGCGATATCTCAGCAGGCCTTGCGGTTGCGACTTCCACGCGCGCGCTCGAAAGAGATGTGAGCCGTGCCGTCGAAGTTCGGAAACACGCACACAGATTTGAAAAATTCGTCATGCGCACGACGGCGGTTGCGGCGTGACACGGGGTGACAAACGGCGTGTTGTGAGGCGTATCACGGCGGTATTTTCACAGACACACACACGCGCGCAAGTGTCAAAACAGACCAGAGGCAGGACTTGATATTTCGGAGCAGCAATGACAGTGGACGGTCGGAGTTGATGTTTTCGCTGCTGGTTAGCGCGTGTTTGGTGGTGAAAATTAGTGTTTTATTGTTAAGGAATTGGTCAATTAGTGGCGTCTCGAAAAGTGGTGCGACTCTGGTCCCGCTGGGAACTTGAAGTTGCCGGTGCAAAATATAGTAATTAAATTACCTCTGTGGTTCACCAAAGTGACACACAAAAATCGATCCGTGAGACAAACGGCATGGCCACAATCTAGGTCATACAGTGTCGAAAAGAAAAGTGAAAAGCCGATATCAAACGATTTCCAAGCAATAGGAATAGCCCCTAAATCGCCGCAACAACCGACCAACCAAACCAAAAGTCCAAACCAAGAGACCAATAACTAAACAATCAGGAAAAAGTTCGATCGCGGCAAGCCATGGAAGCCATAATTAGTGCAATAAAGGTAAAACGCTTTAATTACACACCCCCTCGTTCGCGAGGGGTGGCCACTTTAGCAGATTGCTTGGATGCGCGTGTGTGTGCATGGCCGTCGTAGTAGGCGGTGGGCGCCCAACGGTCATGGTCAAGTGTGCGGAACCAGGCGGCGACCAGCAACCAAACGCCGATTCTTCCTAGTGCACCTAATGTTGGCATATTGCGGACTACGGGCGAGTTTTGCCGGCAGTGATATATTGAATAATTAATAGTTGGTTTTTTTGCAAATCTGTGTGATTGTGTGCGTCAACTCTCGTTCTGAGCGGGGATCAATAATTTATAAGGTTCCCCTCTGTACCTTCTTTTTTATTGGTTGCGGATGTGACTACATTATAGTGCCGAGTTTGGAGAAAAATCAATTGCAGAATGCCAATTTCACTTTCAAATGGTGTCACGTAGCATGCCGTTCAGGGCTGGGCAGAAACATGTCTGGAATGACTATTTGTTACTGTACAGAAATGTGTCAAGAAGCTTCTCGCTTGCGGTTACAGAAACCGGTTTAACTGCTTTATCGAGTACGGTGACGATGTAGGAAGTAATCTAATGCTGGTTCAGTGACGGTAATGTTTACTTCATGGTATTTACAGCTAGGTTGAGTTCTATGGAAATATCTAGTTCATTCTTATCAACACTTAAAAGTCCAAGTTCCTAAGTAAACTAAATTTTTTAGTGCTTTAGTTATATTTTCTTCTTATTAAAAATTACTTAAGCATCATTATTGAAATGTTATGTATCATTATTTAAGATTTCACGAGATCTCAAAAAAAAATCGCTAATATCTCTCTTACCTCTGTTATTTTAAGTTTTGCAAAATTCATTTTAGAACACGCAGAAAAGATATTGCAATGTATACATTTCGAATTGAATTGGGTCAATGTTTACACAGCTGCCTCAGATTCTGTAGGATGTTTTTTGGAAGTTGCTTAGGCCGTTGCAAATATTTTTCAAAGTTTATGTCACCCAGGGATGCCACATTTTTTTGTAATGTCTGTAAAAAAAAATATTAGTGAAAATCCACATTCATGAAAATCCACCAGAAATTGCGTTTTTAAGCACTTGACGAATAACGAAATAAGTTTCTGTTGATAGTTTTACCTAATATTAATTTAATGATTTTTTTTAAATAGTCTGTGCACCTCAAAAAAAATGTCTGACATAAGCTCAAATGTTTGTGAAACACAGACAAATCTGTGCCTCTCCCCCTTCAAAATTGGTCCAAATAATCAGAGGGCAAAACACATATTCATAAAATTTAAATTTTTTAATGAAAATAGAAGTTATATCAACTGAAAACAGTCTAAAATGCATTTTTCTGCATTGATGATCATATTTAGCATATTTAGGCTCGTTTAAAAATATTTTATTTTGGATTTTTATGAAACTCCGATGTGCAGCACCGCAAAATCTAAAAGTACTTAAGGAACACCCTAACATGTTGTAGGTCACCCTTATGACACAAAGTTTTGAACAAACCAAAATATACGGGTCGAACTATTTTTGCCAGGTGTTTGTGTGGTTATTTAGTTTTAGTATTTTATTCATTATTGCTGAGAAATTTTATATAATTCAAAACTTTTTAAATTGTTTTGAACATAGAGCACACACATAATTTGTATGAAGTTTAGAATATTCTGCAAATTTTTGGATGTAATACAATGTTGTCATGTATTATACATTTGTCGATACTTTTAACTTGATAACACTGGATACAATTCTTAAAATTGGAAAAAAAATTGCATCAAAACTAAATTAAATACTTTATCAGACAGTTCTCAAGATCTGTCCTTAGTAGATAGTAAAATTGCATAAATAGGCAGTTCAAGCTTTTTGTGAGCTTTTATTTTTTGCTAGTAACTAGGGTTAGTGATTTTTCGCGATTTCACGGATGCCACATAATCCGTGAAGGTTGCCCTTGGCCGTAAAAACTGGTCAAAACCGTGAAATATATTCTTTGGTGAAATGCCGCGAAATTCGAAAAATCGCTTAAAAAATGCTCTTAAGCGTGATTTGAACAAATCACAAGTAGAGCATTTTGGAAGCAGTTGTTAAAATAAATTTAAAAATATTGCATGGTCAATAGGGTGGTGGGTACGGATTTTGAAAAGTTCTCAGATCAAGTTCTGGTGTGGTTCCCCTTGTAGGGCATACCCAAAGGGACTCTCACGCCAAATTTCAGCTCATTTGGTTGAAAACTGGCTTGTCTCAAGCGGGTTCAAATTTACATGGAAATTACTATGGGAAATTTTGAATTTTCGTTCATTCGCTCCTACAGGCCTGGCGAAAACATGTAGAAACTTCTAGGATGGCCAGAAATGAGCGGAATCGTCTGGAGAACAACTTTCCCTAAGAGACCAGGTCGATTCGTTCAACCCCCATCGAGCTCAACGGCAATAAATCCGGGGTTTTCGGAACCAACGGTTTCCCCAGAAAAGCATCAAATTTTCCTTAGCATGCTATGAATGCTTGATGGACACCGCGACGCCACATGTCAAACAGCTACCACGTGATTGTAAAATTTGCACCATAACAGTTTTTTCTTATTTGGAGGTTTAGAATACAGCTTAATGGTATCAGGATCACCATAAATAATAATTCTATAGTTCAAAAAATAATAAATAGTATTTTTTTATAGGCGATGCTAGTCCAAAACAACGGAATTACTGCTCAAACTGTTTTATTTTTTTCTTTTATTGAATTTCACTTTGAGTTATCCATGGCATTCTACACTCAAAGGTCATTTCACTGTATTTATATTTTATGATCAATATCTTCAAAAAATGGGATCTAAATTGACCAATGGGGTGGGTACGGATTTTGAAAAGTTCTCAGATCAAGTTCTGGTGTGGTTCCCCTTGTAGGGCATACCCAAATTTCAGCTCATTTGGTTGAAAACTGGCTTGTCTCAAGCGGGTTCAAGTTTACATGGAAATTACTATGGGAAATTTTGAATTTTCGTTCATTGCTGTCGAAAATGAAAACAGTAAATTTCAAAAAAAAAAAAACGTCGAATGTTTTCGATTTCGTTTCAAATCTTTCATGAAAATATAAAATTTCGTCTAAAATGTCATAGAACATTTTTGTAAATGAGTTATAAAACGTTTAAGTAGGAAACTGTAAAGATATAAAAATAGATTTTTGCAATTCCGTCGTGAAACTATTTACTTTTACTGTCATTTTCGAGCGACAAAACAGCCTACTTTTCCCAACAAAAATTAACAAAATCGAATAGTAACACGTTGCAAAACAAATGCTGAAAGCTCTGAAATGGATGCTGAAAACTTGATCTTTTCGGCACTTGTATCAAAAAGTAATACTTTTCAACATTGTTTTGATTCAAGTGGTTAATTTACTTAATACAAGGACATTTGGTCTATAATTCAATTCAAAGGGTGTTTTTCAGAATTACAAAAAAAATGTATGGAACTCGTTGAAATACTTTATTTTTCAGCACTCGTCGTATTTATCCAACTCGGTGAATTTCGTTGGATAAATGTACAATTCGTACTGAAAAAATCGTCATTTTGCAACTTGTTGCATAAACTACTATTTTGTATAAGTAAAAACAAAGTTGTTACGCACCATTTTTATGAGCTGGGCTTCAAATTTGATTTTCACCTGAAAACCTTCCATCTTGGGAATCAAACTCATGACATTTGGGTTAAAAATCTGAGTGCCTAACACCTAACTCAGGCAGACCAAAATTTACTAAAATTGAAGGAATAATTTAAAAATCCCTTTGAAAATTAAAATAACGTTTTTTTTATATTAATAATTTATTACAATGTGAGCTTCAAATTTGGCCAGCCATTCATAAACTTTGAGCACCCCTGATTCAGAATATTTATTTATCATATCGTTAATTTCATTTTTTATTCAAATTGTTTTTTTTACAATAATTTTTTTTTGAAGGCATGATCATACCGCAAAATGTTGTAATTAACTTACAATTTGAAATTTTTTATTGTTTTTTAATGAAGTCTTACAGTCCTCCCGAAATCGTAACCATGGAAACGCATCTAAAATCTTAATCTAAACCCGCAACCAACCACAACAATGTGCCTCGCCACCAGTGATGTCAACCATCGCGAGGCTCATTTTTGGTTCGCGGCACATTTTTTGTTTGTAGTACTTTTCAGTTACGGAATTTGACAAAGTTGTGTATGAAGGACTTTTAGAACACACCAAATCGTACAACTTTGCTGAACATAGTGTTGATTTTTGATGAATACAAAAAAAGTTACAACCAAAAATGTGTTAGGCAAACGAAAGCATCGCGAACCATTGGTCTTGAGGTCTGAAATCTTCTTGTAACTTTTTGTGTACAAATTTTACAGCTAGACAATGTTGTGAAGAAATGTTGCTGTTGTTGAGTTCTACAAATGCTTCGAACACAGTTTTGTCGAATTCCGTGACTGAAAAGCACTACAAACGAAAAATGTGCCGCGAACCAAAAATGAGCGTCGCGATGGTTGACATCACTGCTCGCCACACGTGTCCACGTGCACGGCCTACTTTGTAACTCGTTTTGGGCCTCCCTCAACAGAGCAGCATTAGACCATGCAGACAGTAAACTGTCCAAAGCACTTTTCGATGGAAGAAGGCAAGCGAAGGTAGTGAAAAAGGGTAAAGGCCGCGCACAATCGCCGTTACGTAACGGATTTGGTGCCAGGTGCCAAGCGACGGGGGTGAACCGTTTGAACTGTCATCGTCGTCGTTTTTGTTGACTTTTTTTTCTGTTTACTTGCTTACGGATCTATACTTAGCGCGATTTGTTAGCTTGTACGAGGTTTTATTTCTGTACCAAGTTGTCGTCTTCCTTTAGTGCTCTATTCGTTGGTAGAGTGCTGCTACTAGGGGGAAACATTTGAAAATGGCTTATGAAAATGATGAAAGATGCTTGTCATGGGTTATAGTAATCAACCGATGAAGTGAAGTGCAAATAATTTGGTTTTATTTACTTTGTCACAATTAATACGAATGAACATGTCAAGAACAAATTCTACCATTCGAAAAAGACAGACGACAGCGAGGTTCGTTGGTTGGTTAAGTTTGTTTACACTATAAATAGTGTGACGGAGGCTACTTGGATGGCTTGGGGAGGTCAATGCACTCTACTAAAGTTTATTTGCATTTGTGACGAGTGTGAATCACGCCAATGAATTGCACTTAAGGATCGTTAACCGGTCACTTAATGCCGGCTGACATCTCTCTTTATCTTATTGCCCTTCGAACAGTTTTTTCATCACCAGATAGAACGAGTAAGTGGTCTGCACGGCCTGCAACGGGTTCAACGCGAATAAAGAGGCAAATAATTGCGACAAAACGCTCTGTCATGGTGCATTACCTTGCCAAATTGTTCGATGGTGACATAGTAGAACTTAAACGCCGTCACGCCGACGATCCGCTGCGACCGGACGCTAATTAGTAGCACTTTTCTCTGGATCGCCAACGGAGCGTCGTACCAGCGGAAGTTGTAGATCTCGGTGGCGACGGAAGAGCTCTGGAAGAGATTTCCTCAATGACAGGACGAGACAATTTTTAAAGTGAAGACTCACCACGTGAGTCAGTTCAGAGCCGAAGAATGAAAACGCCAACATTTCAAAAGCTAAAATCTCGCAAAGGATTAGCGTTGTGAGGGCTCCAAAGTTTCCAATGCTCTGAAATTGTAAGCGATTAATATAGTTTTGATGTTTGCTTACCTTTAGCAGTGCGCGCTTCGTTTTGACCAAGGTCAGCAACGATAAAGGTGCGTAACTGTCAAGCGCGCGCGCCTTCGCGCACGTTACCATGGTCATGTAGAAGATGAGCATACACCACACAATCACACAGCCGAGAAATTGGGCCAGCAGAATCGGGCTGATAAGTTCCTCCAGCATGGCGGCACATCTGTACAAACGACAATTTTTTTGGGAAACGTTATCGCGAACCAAAACACACAGAGTGCGTAAAAGGCTAGACGCGCTTACTTCAGGGCCAGATAGTGATGCTTAACGACGGCGTCCACTTGGCGGTTGAGCTGCCGTCGGCGGCGACGGTGGCTTAGCGACTTATCGAGCAGCTGGATGCGCTTAAGAACCAGCTTAAACATCAGCGATACGTACTGGAGCAGACTGTAGTAGAGCATCGATTTGAGGGCGAGGAAGATGGCGCTGCAGAAGAACACGGGGGCGATCAGGACTTCGCAGATGACGTAGTGCCACATGTTGCGGTGGTTCAGGAGGGGGAGTCTGGAAGAGGGTTAGGTTATTTTGGGTTTTGCGAGGGATTTATGCTGTACTCATTGGGAAAGTCAAAGTAGAAGGGTGCGTTGGGGTCATTCCAGCGCAGGTATTTCCAAAAGGTCAGCAAAATGGGAGCTACGATGTAGACCGGGATGTTGGACCCGGTGTACACGAAGTAGAACCGACAGATGTTGCGGACGAACTTGTTAGTTTTGACGATCTCCTCACGAAACTCCTTCGGTTGGTCATCTTGACAAACTGCAATCATTCAACGTTAAATTTTCGCTGAAAAAAAGCAATAAACTTAATTACACTTGGCAAACGCTCGATCCAGAATGTCCACCAGCTGAATCAGCTTGGGAATCTTCCACACGTAAACCACAAACACCGGGTACAACATCCCCACAAAGACAATCTCTCCCAGGTGCCGAATCAGCGTCTGCATGTCACTGGTGTCCAGGTACGCGATCAGCGGCAGTAGCCGCACGGAAAAGTGCACCGCAAAGAATCCGTACAGTCCGAGCAGGCGCCGACGGGATCCCCAAGCGCGGAAGAATCGCAGCAGGCGCAGCACAATCGGGAACACCTGGTCCAGCTCGCCGAAGCGAAGCGCTCTGGGGAACAGCTTCATGGCTAGCTTGGATAGGTTGTGAGCTGACGGGCTTTGTTGCAGGGCTGGTTTTGATACACCAGTTGCGTGAGGATCTTTGGGAAATGCTTCACCGGGTTGCGTGACCCTATAATTCGGAGCATGCTTTGATTGGGTTTAAACGTGACTGCTTTCAAGGGTAATCGATGATTACAATGCTGCGCGTCCAAGCAATCCGCCTTTGGTTCAGAGCTGTTATTAGATATTAATGTTTGATTTTCCTTTTCAGGACGCCTTTTTGGGCAGCTGGTCCCTTCAGCTCGTGCTCGGTTCGATCCTGCTCAGCCTGGTATGGCCCACGTTCAAATATTACGCAAAAATGACCGCCATCCTGTTCGTTTCGTTCATGGTGCTGGTGATTCCGATTCCATTGTTCCTGATTAAGCCCCGGTGGCCACTGAATGCCCTGTGAGTATTCAAGAAATCGTGAGTTTCACATTTTCATGAACAAAATTCACGATATTATAACTTTCAGAATATCCGGAATCGTGGCCTGCGAATTCATCCGATGGCTCGGAGTGGAATACGAAATCCGGGGGACGGAACATATCAACGTCAAAAACGGCGGAGTAGTCTTGCTGAACCATCAGAGTGCGATAGACATCGTTTGTGAGTTTTTAAAATGTCAATCCTTACAGTCAATTAAAATTTTGCATCTTTCCAGTACTATCCCGCTTGCTTCGCGACTTCCGTAACATCGTTCCGGTCGTGAAAAAGGAGCTGTTCTACGCGTTCCCCTTCGGCATCGGTTCCTACCTGGTGGGCGTGGTGTTCATCGACCGCAAGAACACCGCCTCGGCAAAGGATGTCATGAACCGCGAGTCGATCGCCATCAATCGCGACAACGTACGGTTTCAAACTCGCCTCGCCTGCTTCGACCACCTTCAAACAATCGCTTCTTTTTGTCACTTTTCCAGCTCAAACTGGCCATCTTCCCGGAGGGCACCCGCCACGACAAGGACACGCTGCTCCCCTTTAAGAAGGGTTCGTTCCACGTGGCCATCGACTCGCAGTCGATCGTGCAGCCGGTCATCGTGTCCAAGTATCGCTTCATCGACCACAAGCGGAAGCGGTTTGGGCGCGGGCGGGTGATAGTGAACATCCTGCCGGAGATTTCGATGCAGGGCAAAACCAAGGAGGACCTGAACGCGCTGGTCGAGCACTGCCAGAGCACGATGCAGGCCGAGTTCGATGCGCTGAGCGCCGAGGTGCAACAGTACTGCCATCTGTAGGGCGGATCAAACTGAGCAAACCAAACAAAAAAACATAGAGCAATTTCGGTTGTGTAGGGGAGTCCGCAAAGGGAGATATTACCAAAACAACAAAACCAAGGACAGGGTCGAACCTTGCCACTTTTCGGGGAGTAGTTTTAGAATAAGTGACTCAAATACCTTACTCTAATGAGAGTAAAAGGGTAGGCAAAGAGTATTAGATCGAGTGCGTGCATGGGAGTAGGGATGCTCATTTGATCTTTGCGCTGCCAAACGAGGTCATTCTTAGGAGTTTTTTTTTTTTAATTTTTGCAAACTATGTCGCATCGTTAATCACTAGTCGAACGCATGTTTTTTCGCAGACAAACAAAAAAAAAAGGTTAGGAATTGATACTTAAGGTCTTAAAGTCCATCCCGTTAGTAGGGTAACGAATAAATTTTTATTGATCTTGGAATTGGTTAAATTAAAGAAAAAGACAAAAACTGTAAATGATCGGTGTTTGATTCTTGAGAAATGATCAAAAAAGTTCCTGTAGCAATTTCATGGCACAAAGTATGATTCACCAACATGACCTAAACTTTGACGATCAAATATCTATATCTATTCTTAGCTTAACTCTTTATCAAAAACTAGAAAAATGCTTTCGTATGTAGTGCCTAGTAATATTATTTCTGATTACACTAAAAATTTAGTTCTTAAATTTGCCTTATAATTTTCGCTATTAGAAAAAATGTGCAATAATTTTGTGTATTAATCGATAACATTTAAAGCATTGAAAAAACATTTTATTTTATTGAATAATATTTTCAGATTCAGATGGCTCTTGCTAATTTTTTAATAAATCTCAAAATTTTCAATAAGCTGTTTTCGAAAACATTAACAATTACCTCGATTATATTTTCTGACCTGAGTGAGAGTCAGATATTCAGAAATAATCTTTAGATTAAAATTTAAGTTTTAGTGAAATACGTATCGCCTTTCTCTTGCTGTAAAAATTACCTTTTTATGATGATTTCGATTTTAAATTACACTATTCATAAAGTGTTTTTGACTATTTCTAAGTAATAAATAGCTCAAACAAAAGTGAACAAGAAAATCTCTCTTGTTGATGTATCTGAAAATGTTGTTTGAATGGTTGTAAACTGCAAAAGTGACGAGAATAGGTCGAAAAGCTTTGTGTGACGAAAAAAAGTATATTTCCCCTATTTTAGATTTTTAAATATTCATTATACAGCACTGTTTTCTTACAACTGTTGTAACCACAGCTCAATTTTTTAATTCTGTTGCCCTTTTTAGACATCAGATAGAGTCGATTGACATAAGCTTAAAAAAATATTTGCTTCATGAAAAAATAAATCTGGACATTTCAAACTTTCTGAAGACACTCAAATGATAAGAAATTTGAATGATAAGTAGGCTTAGTGATTTTTCACGCTCGAAAATAGCAAATTTCACGGGGACCTCAATTTCAAAACACCAAATTTCACGCAAATTTCGCGGAACGTGAAAAATGTTAAAATAACTCTGAAAATCTTATGTTTAAATCAAAAAACTACTTTTTATGCTTCATTATATATTATTCTTCAATAAACTGACGTGAACGTGACAAAAAAATCTCCTAATTATCAAAAAAAAAAACCCGTCTGGTTTACGGATGGGCTCAATTTATATTTTGAAACAAAATGTAAGGCATGCGTATTCTCTTATTGAATTGCTTTTTTAATATTCAACTAAAAAAGGTTAAAAAGTTTTCGCTGATTTGCTTCTGTTTTATCAGTTTAAATTTTATTGAATTTCAAATCAAAGCAAGATTAAACAATCTTGACCATCCAAAATATGTAAAATAGTTTAAATTTTCTTCAACATTTAGACCATTCAAAATAATTTTTAAGGTTTTCATCTCTCTTTTTAAAAAACTAAATTTAAAATCCATAGGCAAAATTTTTATAAATTGTTACGAAATCGAAATTTTTATTCAAATTAAGAACAGAAAACAAAAAAAAATACTTTTTAACTTTCAAGGGAATTATTCACACAAATAATAAAACACACACAATAATAAAAAAAATCTGAAATGTTTTAAAAAGGTGATTTCAAAGATTAAAAATACTCTTCATTTTATTTTAAATAAAACAAAGCTTGATTCTTTTAATTTCTTTTGAAATCATACATCTATATAAATAAAAAAGGTGCAGGTGGTTATGTTCTACATGACCAATATGACAAAGAACTTTGTACAAAACTCCTAAAAAATATTCTATTTTATTTTATATTTTTTAAACATTGCCTATGTATTTAATCCTAAATAATTTATTCCTATAAAATGTTTTCAATCTTTGGCACCTCTGTGGAAATAAATTGCCAAACAAGTATGGTTCGGAAAATGTCCAATCAAAATGGTAATTTTCATGTCCAGTATCAAAAACATGAATTTTGTTACCCATATTGCCCAAAGTCGAATAGTTCGATTAATGTCCCCCTGAGAAGACCTTCCTCCAAGGGAATGGCCACTCCGGGTGTGGCCAATCCGGTCAAAATGGCCATTTTCATTACCAGTTTCAAAAACCTTGAATTTTGATACCCATATTGCCCCAAGTCGTATGGTTCGATTAATGTCCCCCCGGTAGAACCTTCCCGAGGGCACTGGCCACTCCGGGTGTGGCCAATATCCTATAAATGTGGTCCCAAGCCCATTGCCCCAAATCATTCTGGTCTGGTGACCGTCCTTACAATCTTCATAAGAACAGAATTCCTCCCAATTTAGTGCACAAACTGTGTCTTTCAATGTGTGCGTGTGTGTGTGTGTGTGAGCATTAAAATTACCACCGTGGATCCGCCTTTGTCGATTCCTCGTCAGGCACTGAATTTTTCTGAGGCTATCTGTTAGCTTAAATAGTTCGCATGAAATGTGGCAACAGTGGTGCAACATTCTCGCGTGACAGTTCCACGAAAACAGGAGAGAAGGCAAAATTTGTTAAGTGCTCTCAGCCAATCAGCAGCCGGTATTTTTCCTGCATTCATTTTTTATTTTCATCTTAACTTTTGAATACTTTAACAAAGTTTTAGCAACTTTGTGAAATAGTCTTCTTGCAATTTAAGACTTCCCCTTTCGTTTGGTGGATGAAGCATGCAGATTACTTGAATTGGGTGGAAGATATAAGCGTTTAAACAATTACACAAATCGTTACACTTTCGCTTCGCGAAATTTTGGATTGACACCCGTGAACAGTGCCCTTAGGACAAAGTTCTTTGTCAAAATTTCGACGGTTTTGTTCGAACGCGAATCAATTCAACACGGAACGTCGGATCGAGATGTTCTTTGTTGCGTTGGGTTCGTATAAGTCCAAGGAAGGTTCTTACGCCAAAAAGTTACAACTTTGGCCACTCTGGAACCGATTCCGGAAAATCTGCAGATTGTATGGGAAAAGCTGCGTAAAATCAAATTTTGATCACAGGAGGCTGAATAAGGAAAAACATTAAAAAACGTCAACAAACGAAAAAAGGAAAAGACGAAGTTTTTCGGGTAAGGCTTGTTTTAAATAAAATAGCAGTAAAATTTGTACTATAGCGAATTAAAATATTACTAAATTTAGTGAGTTTCTATAGAAACTGAAAATTTTAATAATTTTTCAAATGGTTCATATCAAGCTTATCAAACGAAGACTAATAAAATTTACTAAAATAGTCTTTATGGTTGAAATATTTATTATGAAGTCATTTGAAAAAAAAGTGATTTGAGAAAATTGATAACTTTCAAGAATTTTTCACCCTTCCGTGGAATCGTCAAAAATTCACTAACCCGTTATAAGTAATTGAACATAAAATTTCACGGGATTTCGCGGAAAAAGCCATATTTAGCGAATTTCACGCTGTCCGCGAAATCGTGAAATTTTTCTAACTCTACTTATGGGAGAACTGTCATTTCTATCACTCGAATCCGGTGCTCAATTAAACCAGTATATTCACTCGCTTAATTCTACAGTAGTTCATAAGATTATTTTTATTCCTTTTTGAGTTTGATTAATTATTTTGAGAAAAATCGTTACATTTTCACACAAACATAACATTTCACGGGATTTCGCGGAAAAAGCCAAATTTCGCGGATTTCACGCTGTCCGCGAAATCGTGAAATTTCACTAACCCTAATGATAAGGAACATATTGTTCATCATTTTCTTATTTTTTTTTATAAACAGCTGTAAAATTTGTAGGAAGTTGCAGATCTTGACTTTCACCAATACAAAAATAAAATCAGAAAATGCTAATTAACTTGTTGAACCTGTGTTCACGAATTGGCTGAAAGATTGTACTACTATTGAGCAATTCTCAAATTTTTGATTTGCCTAAAACTATAGGGGCCTTCCCTATGACCAAAGAATCCATTTTGCGTCATTGGTTTCGTCCATACAAGTTTCCAAACAAATAATCTGTACCTCAGCAGAGTTTTTTTTTTTGAGAAATTGTTAGGAACTTTTCTGAACATTATGAAAAATATAATTTAAAGCTTTGCCAACCATGAGCACTGTTGAAAAAAAACATTATTTGAAAATGTTTCACAAAAATCAAACTAAAAAAATAGGAGTGTACCAATTTTTCCCGAAATTTTACCTACAACTTTGTCGAAGACTTGGTGTCCCATAAGAAATTTCGTTCTCATATTCTGAAACATGTAGAAACCGTTCATATGAACAGCTGTCAAATTTGTATACAAATTTGTAGTGATGATCCAATGACGCATAATGGCTTCTTTGGTCAGTGGGGTCTCCATAGCTTCCAAAAAGGATGATTTCTTAAAGAGTTGCTCAATTTGATGACAATTTTTTTTATTCTGAATTCGTCCTTAAAAAAGTAGTTCAAAACATGATGTGTGCCGAATTAAAAAAAAACAAGTTTTATTACCGTCAGTGGGGGTGACTATGGGTCAAAAAACGATACACCTCTGGTAATTTCTTAATAACAAAAACAATTTAAATAACATCGAAAATCTTTCAACGAAGATTTGTTCTTAGATAGTTTACTAACGTTTTCCCAAAATATGGTGGATTTTGATGAACACTACCTTAAATGCCAATAGTTTGAAAATAGACCCAATCTCACCTCTTAGAGGGGGTAACATTGGGTCAAATGAAACTAAAGTGATGCTCAAATACAACGATGTGGTAAAAACAAGTCATCCAACAGTGTTTCTTGTTCGAGGGAATCGTATTGACATGCTACAATGTTTGAAGTAGAGATTTTCAATCATTTGAGTAGTTTTCGAGCAATTCCAACAAAAATATTAGAAAAATGATTTTTCGAGAGGTCATTTTTGGCAAAAAAAGGAACCTCAACTTTAGACAGCTGCCAAAATGACAGGATTTGTTCTAGGAACGAGATTTTTTAAAGCGAAGTCATCTTAAGATGTCCCCTACACAACCGATTTAACAGAATTCAGTTTCATTGAGAACAACCTGAGGGATGGTAAAATCCGTAAAAAATCACTTTGACCCAATCTCACCCCCCAGACCCAATGTCACCCCCACTGACGGTAGATAAAATTTTTATATTTTATCTAAAGTACAAAACGGTAAAAAATCTTTTGAAAAGTTCGTTTATTTATCAAAATATCGATTGAATTTCAAAATGAAAATAATGATGATCACATTCTTCACTATGAGGTCTCCAAAATCACGTTGAATTAGAAAAAAATAGTGGATCATGTGTTTTTTTTTAAACTGGGTTTCTAAAAAAAGGAAAAAATTAAATTGTGCTTGTTCCTATTGACAGTCCTGAGCAGGCCTGCCCAACCTTTTTGGCTAAATTTACACATTTTTAACAACCAAAATATCAATTACCAATGTATTTTTTTAATGATTTTTAATGTTATTATTTTTTAATTGCCAAAAGTATCACATCAACAATAAATTTGCAAATATCATTGGCTTTAAATCTTTTTTTCTAATTTGTGGTATCGAAAATGTAGAAAGAGTAAAAAGCTTTAAGTTGATCCAAATTTGCATTAATAAGAATTTTCTAAACAGTTTTCAATCGATATAACAAGTTATCGATGAAAACTTTCATTGTTTGATTGACACTTTAATTTACATCATTTCCAAAATTTGAAAAAAATAATGTTTCTAAAACTTACAGATTGGCCTTAATTTCTTTAAAGTGTTTTGTAAGTTATAATAGAATCAAGACCAAAGCAAGAGTTCTTCGATTATGTTTATTGGAACTTAAAAAAAACTCTTGATTTGAAAATTTGAATTGATTGTTTATATTTCTAAATTATTCTGAAAAAAAGGTTTTGAAAATTATTTGAAAATTATTTGTTTTTCCTTCTTTAATTTTGTTTATTCACTTTATTTTAAATTGTTATGTTGATTGTTGATTATTGATTATTATTAAGTCATACTTTTATTTCTTGAATTGCGCTAATTTATTCTTATAAGGTTTAAACCGTTTAAACCTATTATGTTTTAGCTAGAGTAGCAATCGATTAATCAAGGTCGCTTCTAATAAAAAAAAACTGTACATTTACGAAATCACGCTCAAATCAATTCTAAATTTAAAATAGTTATAACAAATGAAATAGCGCAGTTAGATCCAGCAACACTAACATATCTAACTCATAGAACTCAATCTTCAAATCGCAGAGAAAAAATGATCATCCCTACCACGGTGCTGATTGTTAGTCGACAACACTTTCTTCGGACTGAACAATTAAAAACAAATTAAGCATAAAAATGAACAACAAAACAAAAGAATTTAAAATAAAACATTAACATTAGCACGTAAGGTTCCCGAGTCTGTACGTTAAAATCGCGAAGCTTTACTTCGACGATGCCGTGCCGTGCGGGTGGCATACTCTTTGGGGGGTTAAACAGGAAAAATACAGAAATTAAAGTCCGTTTTCTAGTGCCGTATTCACTCACACAACAAACTCAGTTGGTTAGGTTCTCGATTTTCTCAAACGTTAGCATGTAAGGCGTCGAGCTTTAATTTAAAGAGGCGATTGCGATGAAGCAAGGGAAAGTAGCATCACACATTACTGTTACAATTAGCGCAAAATGTAATCTTAACCTTCAAATAAAATTTCTTGAGAAGAAGTTGGGGACGAGTTGAAACAAAGGCTCTTTTAAAGTGGTTCTAAATCCGAAAATTCAAATGAGTCCCTTCAATCCACTGCCAGTTGGATTGCGTGAGAATTAGTGTCTAGTCTTATCGTCTAGCGGTCATCTAGTTCTCCTTGCACGGAACGCCGCCTTCTTGGACAACGACACCCCCGCTTGCTGCGCAGAAATCGGAAATAACCAAAGCGACCTATTTTTGGATCCTTGGAAGAAAATCGCTCCAACCTTTGGCATTTCCGTTTTGGGGGTTTGGTGACCTATTTTGGTCATACGAAAAAATGTCTTTCTTTTCTTTGTATCCACAAATGAAAGAAAACAAGCTTCCACCCATTCTAAGTCAAGGGTACCCGAGATAGTAATCGGGAAAACCCCGCGCGGGGGTCACCTGCCCAGAGTCAAGACAGAGTGGCACTCACAATGGCCATCGTACCGTGTCCCCGGGACAATGATTGATCGGCCCAAACCATCAACAATGGCGTTCCAATTTTAGATCTTTTTATTCCAATTGCGTGTGTTTTGATTGTAATGACCAACTGTTGCCCTCTCCTGGAATGGTTTGACCTTTTCCGTCAACGGCTAGCGCTGGTCATCGAGGTAGGCTTCGGACTCCCCCGCACTTCAAGTGGGGCGTGGAGTCCTTTCATAGTAGGCGGTAGGAGGTGGTGCTGATGGGTTGGAAAAGCGCCAAATTGTCGGTTGATGGATGGTGGCTGCGTTGTTGGTGGAATAAAACGAGAAAAACGAGCTCGTGGCACGCGAGGAGGCGCGAAAAAATGGTCAGGGTTGAACAAATTTACAAGAAAAAAGTTGAAGCTATTTATTTTATTTTTAAATTTTATTCCCATACATTTTATTTGCCAATAATTTAATATTTTTATACTTTAGGAAATATCAATCTAAATTTTTAAACAAGCCCTTCAATGTTGTCAACAATTTTACCAACCTAATCTAAATGTTGATCTAAATATTGACAAACTCAAAAACAACTATTCTTTGATTCATCCCTGCAGTGGTGATGGATTGTAAAAGCTTTGCTTTTCAGTAGTAGACCAAGCTTTTACTCACGGGTGATAACCGAATAGTACCGACGACTGCTTGGTGGTTCAACGTTTATACACCCACATGTTGTGGCTATGGTTGCCAGTAAGGCAGATAATGCTTGGATTACAAAAGCTTGCTTGCACACTTCTTATTTGATTTCAGTTGAAAACGCTGAAGAGCTGATATGTCAACATTTGAGGTACGATGGAATTAGACGCTATTCTTTTTTTGAAACGTTTGTTTATGTCGATTTTTATTAAACATATTTGAATAATTTTAAATACTTTTTTATATTTATTAAAGTTTTTAGGTTTTTGTCGCAAAACTGTGTAAAAGTAGTGTCGAAATTGTGATGGAAAGGCATATTTTTCAACCTAAAAATAAATTTTAAGAATTTGAGTTAAATTATTTAAAATTCAGCAAAATCACACTTTAAATCAAAAAGGAACAATAAACAGTTCAGACTCGATTATCCGAAGGCCTAGTCACTACGGATAATCGAATCATTCTTTTTTTTAATTGTCAATTTTAAGAATGCCCCCTTCAAATTTTCTAAAATTATTTAGAATTTTCAAATCCAAGATGGCGGCCAATTTGGCGGGGATGAAATTTTGAATAAATGACTTTTTTTTATAGACATTTTTTTTATTTAAATTTGACTAAAATGGGGTCACAGAACTCGAATTTTCACTAAACACAATTGATTCAACCTATTTTCACTAAACACAATTGATTCAATCATTGATTCACTCAAACACACGTAAATATACGAAAATTGTATCTTTTAAAGGAATTTTCTGATCGATTTGGAGTCGAAGGTAAAGTTGTAGGACTATTAAGAAAAAAATACACAAGGAAAAAGTTGCCGATTTATAAATTATCTTTTTTTCACAAAAAAAAAAACATTTCTCAAAATCCATATCATCTAGTTTTTGTTAATTTTTTATATTTTTTAGGGGACAAAAAACCGCAACTTTTTAGCCATTGATGGATACAAATTTTGCCATCAAGTAATGATTTTTTGAAAAAAATAAAAATAAAAATAAAATAGAAATTTAAGTCACAATTTTTTTTTGCTGATTTGCAATCAAAAAATACTTTACAGATTTTTGTGATAAAATGCACCGTTTTCAAGATTAAGTCACTTTAAGTTTAATTTTCACTAAAAAAATTTTTTTTTTTTAGATATTTTAGATTAGTGTCTATGATTGTTCATTTCAAAAAATATTTTTTGTTGAAATTTTAAGAATTTTTCCAATAAAATTGCCTAAGAGACATTGAGTATTGGACCTTTAGTTGCAGAAATTCAGCGAATAAAAGAAAAAGAAATAAGAAAATTGAAGTTTTTCAAGTCTCATCCAACCATTTTCACATTTTTAATGACAATATCTCAGCAACTAATGGTTAAAATTTCAATGTAGAAACATTAAACATTTGTGAAATTTTATTATCTTTACGAATTAGAAACTTTTTGAAAATTTTTGAATCCAGACTAACATTTCAAATGGGCGTAATATTGAATGTTTGGCCTTTTTGAAACGTTAGTCTTGATGCCAAAATCCTAAAAAAATCGAAAAGAATAAATATCCCAAATTTATAAAATTTCCAGTAAAAATATTAAACCACCCAAACTTTCGTAAATCATTTTAAAACTAGTTTTCATTTTGTATTGAACTCGAAAAAAAAATAAACTTAAAATTAAAAATTGAAAAAATATGGAAGTTTGAGTACCTAGAAAATACGGCAATTGTGAAAATGGTATTTAAATACAGTGAAAATCTCTACAGTGTATTGCATCATTCGATACGTATTTTGCATTTAAGTTAAATAAGTATTTTCAAAATACGATATTTTGCAAAATAATTAGAACTAAAAACAGTAAAAATCTATTCAAAATTATGACCATATTGCAAATCTGATATTTTTACGGTACTTCGACTCATAAACTTGCGATAATAATAAAACAAATGTTTAAAAGTTTGTTCTTTCTTAGTTTGAAAAGATTTCTTTTCAATGAGTTTATGTAAAGAAGTTACTCAAAATCAGGTATCACGATAACCTTATCGTTAATTAAGACGATAGAATTATCTTACCATTTAACAACGTTAACAAAATCAAAGTTTATCTGTGCGGCAATTTTAGATTTTTTTTTTGTTATTCTGAAGAATTATGTTTTTAAATTTAAAAAATGTAAAAAAAATATAAATGCAAACTAGACTTGATTTTGCAATCAGGTTCAGTTAAAAATAAGACGATTAGTTCTGTAAGAGGTTTAACTTTATCATAGAAATAACAACTATAAAATTTATTGAGCTTTTTTTATTGATGAAATCAATCTTTTATCAGCTTTTTATTGACTTGTTAAACCTTTGAAGCAGCAAATTACCGTGAAATTACCCCACGACTAGTAATTCCATCCCCATTCAATACGAACCTCCAAGCTCAAAGTGACTCACTTCACCTCACTCCCTCACAAGTCGGGAACTTCCCTCTGCTGGCATCACTGAAACTGTTCATCGCTGCCGCCGCGAGCCGCACTCAGCGCAAGTAATTCCCGGCCGTTCAGTTTGTATCAGTTCAACGAAGGAACATGTCACCGGTCGTGCTAGAAGCTACTCGTCGAAGTCGCGTCGCGCAGTAGGTCGTGCTTTTCGCGAAGTGTTCAAAGTCCGCCCGGCGTTTACTTGGATCCGTCCAGTACTTTTTGTCGTTTTTTATTTTGTAAAAAGTGGAAAACTCTGTGAAACCTCAAAGGCAAGACACTTTTTTTTCTCAGAAAAAGTTTCGATTTTTTAATCCTTGCATAAAACAGCAGGCGGTGCGATCCCACTACAGCCACCCACCCGCCTCCCACCTGCTTTTTTGCCAGTTGCTTCCGGCGCTTGCTTTGATCCTTATTCTGTGTGCGTGCTTGTGTGGTGGTGGCCACTTTTAGCCGAAATTTTCCGGCTTGCCAGTGTGTGCGTGCGAAAGCTCACAAAAGAGAGCGTTTTTTCGTGGGAAATTCGTTGAAGCTCTCACTGACAAACAGAGAGCGAGAGCTTTTCCAACTGTTGGTCGAGCACGTGCAATTTTCCGACTACAACCCACCACAAAAAAATCAAAGAAAGAATACGCGAAAGCTATTGTTGTTCAATTGTGTAATCAGCAGGCAGTGTAAATTAATAGAGTCGTCTGCGACACAAAAAGGATTCAAAGAGTGCTTTGATTGCAGTTGGCTGCCGGCTTGCTGTGACAAAAATAGCATCAACCGGAGGTCGTGAATCGTTTCTGGCCGAAGCTCAATTGAATTAATTTAGGACCAATTTAGAGGTGTCGCGAGCGCGCGTCTGGTCGGTGTGGTGAGCTTCAAGTGCGAATTTATATTTTTTTCAGTGAAAGGTAAATTTGGCAGTTTTTTTTGGATGCTGACAAAAAGTGTGGAAAGAAAAGCCGGAAAATGCTTTCGGGAAGGAGGGCTGATGCGTACGTCGATGTGTGTGTTACTACGAGTGCGTGGGTGTTTGTTTGATGTTTTTGAGAGTGTTTTTGTGTGTTGGCATGCGAGACCAGAAAAAAATCCGCTTTTTTTCGGAAGTGTATTGAGAGAAAAGACGAAATGAAAACAAAGTATGTCTGTCTGGTGCTAAGTTAAGAGGGGGGTGGATGTATTATGTAAACATAAGTGTTTATCGATGTTATTTAACTTTTTTTTTGCTAAACTAACTTTGCAAAATAACGATTTTTTGTCAGTCAAAGTCTTATTTTGTTCTGATTGATTACTACCCTTAGCATGCATTGCTCACGCTGAAGAATGTTGCATCATAACAAAGATTAATCTCTATCGGATGATTCAGTTCAATTTCAATGCACATGTTTGCACTTGAAAGGAGGTCAGTAATATTTATTACCTAATGTAATCTTTATTGCCGCATCAACGTCTTTACTTAAATGATAATGTTGGCAAATCGTGAAAAATAAATAAACTAAAAAATATATGCAAAGCCATGTTAAATTTTTTCGGTAGTCTGGCGGATTTTTCTTACTTACCATTTGTTGTGATCAGTTTTTATCGGCATGGATTTTTTTGTAATGGTCATAATCTGTGTTTCTCAATCGGTTTGAAAGTCTTTCCCGAGAAATAAACAAAGTGTTCTGAAAAGAAATGGAAATGGTTTGACTTTTTTGTGAACAGATTGCAAGTTTAGAGTCATTTAATCGTGATACAATATAATTATTTTGGGAACATAACAGATTTTTTTTCAACTTTTTTCAACAAGAAGTAAGTTGAAGTTACGGTTATTGCTGAATAAGATACATTTTCAAATGTAGTTAATTGAGCTTCTGCAGATGCTTCAAAGATATATGCAATCCAAAGATATATGCAATGTAAAATTAACAAGTTACTTTTATTCGAAAAGCTTACAAAATTGAATGGAGATAAAAGTTGAAACAAACGGAAAGTAATTCAAACCACGTTTTTTGCTTTATTTTTGTGATTTGTAATTTGTTAAATATTTTCGGGTTTTGTTTAATTAGGCCATTGCAGTTTTTGTTTCGAAATTTTGCTCCTCTCCAGAAATAACTCCCTTCAAAGATCAGAGGACAAAATATATAATTATTGACAAAATTTTTAATTTTGCTTGAAAAAACTATGTAATATTGAAAACTATTCAGAATACATTGTATAATGCTCATGGATGTATTTTTTTAAACAAATAAAAACTTTTAAATCTTTTTTTAAAATTTGGAATCATGGGACCACAGAAAAAAAAGATTAAGAAGACAAAATATTTTCATAAATTCATTGATATTTGGCCAATTTTCGATAGAAGCATAACTGTAAAGATGTGTAAAGCATTTTGTGATACTTTTCGCAACAAAAAAAGAAAATCAGAATTGACATTTGACATTAGATTTTTTTTTGCCAATCCCTAGACCTTGTACAGAGCTAACGGTCAAAGACACTCAATAAAATTCGTACCAGCCTTATTTCTAGATAAATTTGGGTTTGCTAAGTTTTTTTTTCTGTGATTTTTTGTTCATCAATGCAAGTAGGGTGAAGCATGTATTTTTTGAACTTGTGAATTAAAAATCAATAGTTTTCTAACAAAAATTAAAGTGTGTTTTTTATGGAACCGGACATTGAAATTTCACGGAAATTCAAATTAATGTTGAGCTAGTCTTAATATGCTAAATATAATTATCAGAGCAGGGGAGAGCTTTTTAAACGGTTTTCAGTTAAATGCACTTCATTTTCTATTGACATTTATCTTTTTTGAAGAAAACAAAATTGTTTGCCCCATGATTTTTCGAGCAGATTTTACCAATATATGAGATGTTATGAGAATTAATAAAACGGCCTATGTATATTTGCTCGTTTAAAAAAAATGCAAGACAATCGCATTAAATTAATTTTATATTTTTTTTTAAACCACAAACCAAAAATTTTGTGTTTTTTTTGCTTTTTTAAATAAAAATAATTTTGAACTTTTAGTATAAGAGTATTGAAGAGCTCAATTTTTGTACATTTGAATATGTTTGGGAATGATTATTTAAAAATCATCTTTATTTTTTTTTTTGGCTTAAATTTTCACAAAAAAAATCGAATTTGTGACTTTGAGAGTTGAGCCAAAAGTTTCCGAGACATCGTGAGTTGAAAAATGAAAGCCAAAATTGGTAATGCTGAGAGAAACTATTTTTTTCTGTTTGTTTTTGTATCTTAGCAAAAAGCAGTCCAACACCAAAAATTGTAGGAAATTGTGTCAGATATCTAAAAATGTTTTTTGCTGAGTTGCTATTAATTCATGAAGCATTTTTAAAATGCCTAGAAACACGGGTATGAATCTTCAAGCAATTTCAATATGGCGACTTGTAGCAGAAGGAAGTGAGGCATTTTCGCTATTTCTCACTGTTCTGTGTTCTGCGTGCACGTCCGCAAACATCGACCACACACATACTAACACAAAGCGCCACCAAGAGGCAAAAGGTGATTACGAATATTTTTGGCACTTTCGTTAAAAATATGCGGTTTTGCAAAAACAAATAACAAAACCAACATTTAAGTGTAGTTCTTGACTTTTTTTTGATAAGGTCCTATAAACAAATGTAAACATTGAGTGTATCCCTTTCACACCTTATGTCAAAGTCCATCGGAGTAAGCGGGATACACTCAATGTTTACATTTGTTTATAGGACCTTATCAAAAAAAAGTCAAGAGTTCAACTGTCAAACTTGTAATTCGTTGCTGATTTGTTCGAAAATTTGTTAAAAATAATAAGTTTTTTTGCAGCACCCCTTTTGGACGGACATTTCTGTTGTCACCTTCTGGTTCCTTGGATTGGCCATGGATAATTTCACAGTGTAATAAACAGGGCAGCTACCACCAAGTGGCGCCACTGTTTCGAATGAGAAAATGATACAGGTTTTTCAGACGAGTTTCAATCCCGTGCTAGAATGTAAAAATGCCTATAACTTGTAAACGTACTTTGTAAAAAAAAAATTGTTGTTTTTGACTGTCAAAATATAAGATGTAATATTTTTTAACAAATTACAATTAACACCATCCTAAAAAAAATCTTGCTGAACTAAAAAAATAATTGACACCATTATTCAAGCAATTATCTTTAAGAACTACTCATACATGACACAATTTTTAAACAATCAGAAATTAAAATGTTCCCTTTAAAAACTAAAACGATGCACATTCTTGAAAAAATGCCGAAAAGTAACCAACTAATTCGAAGAAAAAAAAAATATCACATAATATGTTTGAAAACACAAAACAAAAATATATACTCACATAAGTAAAGAAAATCTCTAGTGTTTTTAATCGGTTTACGAGTCTTGAATCATTTTTGGTATTTTCAGTTTGACAATTTTATATTGAGACATATATCAAGATTTAAAATCCACACAGAAAAAAATCACGGTAATATTACTTTGTCAGAAGAATCTGAAAATGAGTAATTTTACCACTTTGCTGTTGTAAAGTCGCTTTTTCAGTCTAAATTGAGGTAAAATTACATAATAAAAAAAGTAATATTCAACCATTCAAAATTACACCTTCCAAATTTACACAATTTTTTACTGTGTACATGAGCTCAAAAGTGAATGTTATTTATTTGTAAACATGAAATTCTAAAAGAAAGTGCCAGATGCGAATAAGTTTTCTGCAAACAAGTTCAATTTTAAATGATTATTTCCCTAAAAATTCTAATCATAACATACAACTTTGCCAAATCATTCAAATTACATAGGATTGTTAAGATTGTTAGGAAGATTATGGTTTTATCCATCATTGTATAAACTTCTTCAAAATGGAACCTGGCAACAAAACGCCACCTCAAACTGACGTCAATGTGGACATGGTAATCGGTCGCGCAAACGACAACGACAAATCAGCTGATTATTTACCTACAGGCTAGCTTCTTAATCAGCTCTGAATCGTGCTCAACAATTTTCGTTCGAGCATCGCATGATTCTATTATGAGGCAATTTGTGCAAATTATCATTTGAAAGGGGTAGTTCTTAAATTGTTGCAGTTTGAAGTAACTTTTTTTTTAGATTTTTTTTTCAATCCTAAGTCGTTCAAAAGCTTCTCGAAACAACTTGTTTACTATACGCCACGAGTGAAACCCATGATGATGGCATCACATTGATAACAGTTTACGTTTAATCACACTACTCGAACCGCCTAGATTAGTCAGTGCTTACTACGATCCGACCTCGTGCGTCGTGACGACATTGAAATTGGCGGCGTGTCTGCGGCAACAAAACTTTTGAAAGTGGTTAAGAACACGCCACTTTAAATTTGGCTGAGAACGCCAATTTGAGTAAGTTCGTTGACTCCTCGTGCCTCGACTTTCGTTTAGTTACGATATGCCTATACATTGTGGTGGTTTGCGTTATGGTTGTATGTCAAATGAATTATAATAAAGAGCAATCAATAAATATTGATAAAACTTGGCGAAGGGGTGCGCGATAGTGTTACATTAAAGTACCTGAGGTATCGATAGCAACGACAATGATGTGTTAACATGCGGACTTCGTTAACACTATGATAATGTTGTTATAATGTTGTATTGAAGGTTTTCTGTTGTTGTTGAGAGCCAATCAGAAGGTTTGATTAATCTGGTATTTATCTTATCTGAAATACGGCTACTGTTGAGATACTGCCTTCAATTTTGTAAAACATATAATCTTATAGTTTGAAGGCAAAGTCATGTGTTATTTTAAATAGTTTCACTTTATTAGTTCTTTACAGCTTCATATGGGTCTCGTGGCACAGGGGTAGCGGCTTCGGCTGCCGATCCCGATGATGCTATGAGACGCGGGTTCGATTCCCGCCTTATCCACTGAGCTTCTATCGGATGGTGAAGTAAAACGTCGGTCCCGGTTTCTCCTGTCTCGTCAGAGGCGCTGGAGCAGAAATCCCACGTTAGAGGAAGGCCATGCCCCGGGGGGCGTAGTGCCAATAGTTTCGTTTTTTTTTAGCTTCATAAAAAAACAAATTAAAGATTATCGATTTGTAACTCAAGCCATAAATAAACATCACAAGAGCATTGTTTAAACCGAACTTGATTGAATGTCGACAACCTCAATAGCAAAACCCTTATCACTTCAATCGATAAAGCCCGAGAGAAAGCAATTAAGTAACACCTGCTGCCGCAGTTCTAGTGCAGGCTACCCCTCATTTTCTAAATTTGCTGATAACACGTTGACATTGAGGTTCACGTTTCGATTCGTTATCTTTGCGTGATTAATTTTTGCTTTGAGTGTTTTTTTTTGCTTCTGAATTCAACCCGCGTGGGCGTCATAAAATAAGCCACCTTCTTCTTACGTAGTTTCGTTATCGGACACAGCTGGTTGAGTTTATCGATGGGAATTTAAAGTGATTTCTAGAATCAGTTAATAAGAAATGGATTAGTGATTTCATTTGCCGCAACTGAGCTTTGGTTTGGGGAAATTTCAAGGGAATTTCCGTTTCCCTACGGAAATCCGAGCTTAAAAGAGTGTCGATTTAATCAATTTGCATTTTTTTTCGCTTTTCAGGAGGCTCGTCTCTTTTGCAATAATATGAAATGCTATTGAGTTTTAACAAAATGTCAATTTCGCTTGCTGTTACTAATCAAGTTTTTTTTTCCAAAATTAACTTAGCAGGCTCTGCTGCCTATATTTTCATAAAAAAGAAAATTTTAAAAAAAATCCAAATTTCCCCCCCCACAGATGACCGCCACCAACAACGAGCTGCTGGGGCTGGCCTTCATGGCGTTCTTCATCATCACGCTCTCGTCCACGGCCCGGTACTACTTCAAGTTCTTCTGCTTCGTGGTGCTGTCCGTGGTGTGCGCCGTGGGACCGGTTCCGCTGATGCTGCTGCGGCCACGCGACTACCGGAACGCGCTGTGAGTGGAGCTTGATTCTGGGGGAAGGTCTTGATTTATTTTTGCAGATTTCAGTTACAGTCAACTCTCTAGCTGTCGATCTTCCTGATATCAATGTTGCTCCATGTACCTTGAAACTTCATACTTCGATTCTCTTTATTCCTCGATATTTTCTCTTGCTTGAAGGATCTCTTCCTCGACGGTCCCTGGGATTATTTTTGCTTTTTAAAGCAAAACATAGACATAGACATTTTTCTTTGAAAAACAAAGATTTCAAGGGTGTTGACATTTGTTTGTTTTTGCTAGCTAGATGTTGCCATGATCCTCTCCCATACACTCAAAAAAATTTGTGCGCGAACTCATTTTTTTTTGTGTGTGGCTGGTTAGCAAGAGAAATAAAAATCAATCTAGTCTTCATTTTGCAACGTTCTGTAAACTGATGCTTCTCTTCCTCGACGGTCCCTTGGATATTGACAACCAGAGAGTTGACTGTAGTGACTTTTAAAAGTGGGCTACTTTGATCGATTATTTTCAAACGGTTTGAAGAGTGCCACAAACTAAATTTGAAAAGAGGTCAAATACTTCCGTGACCAAATCGATACTAGAAGGGTCGTTTACTTTCCAGTTAAAGGAAAATGAGCACCAATTTTCCTCCAACCACAAAGACTATAGTTATTGTTCAGTGACCATCGAAATGGAAAACATTTTGTTCATGAATTATTCAGCAGATTTGACCCTTTTTGTCCACGATTTCTTACAGTAATATATAGGTTGCAGTAGCTTGTACTCGAACCAAACTCGAACCAAATAGATTTAGGTTGAAAAAAAAACTGGCAACACTGCCCATCAGTGCATATTAAATGTCGTCCAAATCCACCAAACAAAGAATTACTTAGAAAAATTTACTCAACCCTACCCCAACAGTAATCATCACGACGCTAATGACTGTTATTCTTGTCCCTGTTTACCGTACCCATACAGACTGCCGGCGTATTTGTGCACCAAGTTCGGCAAGGCGCTCGGGGCGTCCTTCGAGGTCCGGGGGAAGGAAAACGTTAACCGGCAGCACGGCGGGGTCGTCCTGATGAACCACCAGAGTGCGCTGGATTTGGTCGGTGAGTTGAATGAACAGTTTGATGAGCAAATGCAACTTTATTTATTCTTAAATGTGGTGCGGTACATGATCAATTAGTTTGTGTTGAAGGATCTTCTCACTAAATTTGCAATGATTTTAAAGGAATTAATTAGGCCCCTGGTAGAGAAAGTCTGAGCTAGATGTATCCAAAGAATCTCAAGTAAAAACATCCCGAAAGCAGCGTTCCAACCTATGGCCAATGCATACCAAGCCGGTTCCAACTCGGTGTTCCCAATATCGACACCCTCAAAAAACATAATACGCTACTGTCTTACCCCAAACTCCTGTCGATAGCGCATTCTTGCCCAAAAGTCGTAC
Organism: Culex pipiens pallens; assembly: GCF_016801865.2. NCBI lineage: Eukaryota > Metazoa > Arthropoda > Insecta > Diptera > Culicidae > Culex > Culex pipiens. The sequence continues at coordinate 5,412,820 of NC_068938.1, forward strand.
AAACCCGTCTCGTATCGTAGCATTTCAGCGCGCAGGATCTTCGGCACTAACGGATTCCGGTAACCACAGAAGTAGAACGAAATCCGAACGCCCAGAGTGAACTCGTCACGAATGACGAACCGTGGTCGTTCCGTTGACCGGATCGATCAATAACAATCGCGTACTTCCGGGAGTCCCATTGAATTCCTTGCGGCTGGGAAGTAGTTCGCGAGAACAGCTGTCCCATTCGAGGATCATCCTCGATCATCGGTTTGCTCCAGTCGTGGCTGAATTGTACGGTCATGTTGTTCCGCAGAAGATCGTTCAGCGTTCGAGGATCCGCTGCATGTGGAAACTCGGTCATGAGTGTTATGATCATTGCCTGGTACGCACTCAGCAGTACAAAGTAGACCACGATCAATGCGATGAGCGAGGTTTTCTCCAGCGTTGATACCAGGTGGAATTGACGACGATCGAATCCGCATACGGGCAGCAGGATCAGATTGTTGGTGAAACCAGTTGGAAACAGGAGCATCAGTAGTACGAAAATCAACAGAAAGGACATCAACCAAATCCATAGCTCTCGTTGGAACGGGATCGTGAATATCTCCAAAGCAGCCAAGCGATGTCCGCTGCGATGACCATCGCGGAATCATGGATTGTATGAAGTGATCGTTTTCCGTTGAGATCAGCGTGAACGCATTCGTCAAAAAGTCTTACAAAGTGGTTGATTTGTAGAGGATGGACTTTTTCAAGCAGTCAGCTTTGGACATTTCCTGCTGACAGATTATTTTGTGGAAATTTGTTCTTCCTCCGAATTTGTGAATCGATTCGTTGAGTAACTTGATATAATACCCACTGCTAGATCGGTTGTCGTCCAGAAGATATGAGTCATCCATTCTTTTGGAGTGCGATATGTGAAAAGTGTGCCCAGATAGGTTGCAGAGTGGGTCTACGAACAGCTTTTCAAAAGGGACTACTCCACGATGCACTTTAATGTTGTTTTGAAACGCCATCTTCTGGTGTATTTCTAGCAAATCCTAACTAACAAAAATTGCATTTTAAAGCCGTAGTACTCTGAGCAAACTCGTTGCAAAAGGGAACTCTAACTCTAGTGCAGGTGAATTGTTGTAAAACATTATTGCTCTAACTGAGCGATCAAACTTTGACGCCAAGAGTTACCAACTTTAATGTGGTGGTTGCTGTTGTAATTCACTAGTACAAGTGCTGGTGAGCGATGAACCTCTACTTGCTCCATGGAATTTAGTACCATCCGAGGAATCAACTCTAGCTGGTTTAATGCCATGATATCCTTTACGATTGAATCCGTAGATTGATCGGTGGTGTCGTAGAACCAGCAATCGAATGATCCTGGATCTTGGTTTGCCAAATGTAGTATTAGAGATGCGATGTAATCTACGACCTGATTCACGAGGATTCTACCAGTTAAGCTCACTAGCACGAAAAGTACAATCATCTTCCATGAAAGACACATATCGACTGTAAAGTTACCAGTCTGATTACTATCGTTCAGCCGTTTTGTAACTCCCAAGTGCGTTGTTACATGCATATTACATCAACACATGATTTAGTATAAACACTAATGATTCTTGAAGGATTTCCTCGTGACACATGCAATCACTATGATAAAATTCTTGACAGATGTTAAGGACCTCATAAGAATCGCAATGATCATATCGCGAATCACAGCTGTTCCAAAAGATTCCTTCCTCATCTCGGTCATCGCCCTTTGATACCTGCTCGTAATAAACTTCCAAACCACCTCCAACACAAGCGCCACACATCCCAACCCCAGCCCAATGCCCAAAGCATACCATGCCGGTTCCAACTCAGCAATCCCAACATCCACACTGTCCAGACACAGGTAGCGTGACAGACGGATACCAAACTCGTGCCGGGTTTGCTCCCGAGCCCAAAAGTCGTACAAACCGGCCTCGAAGCGCCAAACTTCCTGTAGTTTGATCTTCGGCGCAAGCGGATTCCGCCTGCCGCAGAACATGAACATGATACGAATCCCCAGGGTGAAATCGGACAGGATGATGAACCGCTGCCGTCCCGTGTCCGGATCGTAGTTGTTGGGATGACTCAGGACCATCTGCATGAAGGATCGACCTCCGGTGAGCGCATGCTCCTGGGAATCCCACTGTATATCGTGCTGCGATTGATGAGCGGATCGCGCAAACAGCTGTCCGATTCGGGGATCGTCTTCGAACATGAACCTTCCCCAGCTTTCGCCGTACTGCTGGATGGTTATGTTTCGTCGGAGCAGGTCGTCTAGCGTGCGAGGGTCAGCTTGATGCGGGAACTCCGTCATGAACGCGATGATCTTCGCTTCGTACGCGCTGAGCAGGGCGAAGAAGATCACGGTCAGTGTGATGAGGATGGTTTTCTCCCCGGCGGATACCAGATGGAACTCGCGACGTTCGAAGCCACACATTGGCAGAAGAATCAGGTTATTGGTGATGCGTATTGGTTGCAAGATCATCACAAGTATGCAGATCAGAAGGAAGGCAAAAAATCCAATCCAGACCTCTTGGCGGAATGGAACCGTGAACACCTCGAATGTGCTAAAGGGACGTCCTGTGGGTACAGCAATGACCATAGCCATGGGTACAATTGACGGCATGTAATACTCGTTCCTCATTTCTGATATCGTGTACCCGTTCGTGGAAAAGTCGAACATGTTGGTAGAATTGTAAGAGTATATATTAGCAGTGCACTCATTAGACGACATGCTAGCATTGCAGAAGATGCTGTGATACTGGATCCTTCCTCCAAGTCTTGTTATAACATCGCTGAGAAGGTTCTCATTGTATCCAGAATTTTTAGCTTTTTTCAATGAAAATTTAAATGTTTCGACTGTGCTGCTTGACTGCGATACGTGAACCGTATGCCCTGTTAGATTCTTGACGGGATCTTCAAACAGCTGCCAAAACGGAGGTCCTCCATGGAAAATGGTGCAATCTATTTGGTAAGCAGGCTTCTGATGTATTTCCAGCGAGTCTAGCCGAACGAAGATGGTATTGTGAAGCTCGAAGTATGCAAAGTATTCCATTGCAAGGACAAGCTCACTCTGAACGGTGGAGTCGTGAAAAACGATCACTTTCATCGTTCGATCGAAAAACGACTGCAAGAATTGACCAATTTCCAAGAAGTATTTTCTGTTGTAGTTGACGATCAACAGGGCTGGTAACCGTGAAGCTTCAATCGCGTATGTTGCGTGAAAGATTCGTTGAGGAATCATTACGGCCTGGTTCAACGTGATGATGTAATCGAGGATTGATCGCTGCGGTGGTTCGGTTGTCTCGTAGAACCAGCAGTCGAACGATCCCGGCTCCTTGGCGGCCAAATAGCGGATCAACGTTGCGATGTAGGATCCGACCAGCGCCGAGTATGCAACAGCAGTGGCAACGTTCAGGAGTAGTAAAACTCCAAGAATCTTCCAAGTGGGTTGCATTTTGACTGTTTGAAACGAAATTGAATTGCCAGCGATTTATAGACTTTTTCCAGATTATTATCGAAAGGCTAAGCAAACAGCTTTATGACACTCTCGCGAGGGGCATTATTTCGCTACTAAATTGTAATATCGTCACTAATGTCTGCCGGACATGCTTTCCACGAGTCGAGTCGAGTAAACTTCCGTACCCAGTGGATAAATAAACCAGCTTAAAAGCGCAGCTTTCACCTCGTTTAATCTTCCCAGCTAGCGGATTCAACAGAAGAAGCTGATTCTGGTTTCAAGGGGTAGAAGTTTTGAGGATCACTTATCAGACCACATAAGGGTAGCAAAAACACGTTTTTAGTGAATCTTGTTGGTTTCAGTACCATCTTATCGCAACAGCAACATCAATCCGATCCACAGGTTCCGTTGGAAAGGAACTACGAATATTTCCAACGTGGTCATCCGCCGACTTTTTGGTGCAGCTATGAGCAATGTGTTTGATATGCTGGATTGAACATACTCCCACAATAGAATGCCGAGTGAATAGCTCTACCAAAATCATACGGTAGAATAAACCTCTCACTAGTCAATCCCCACGAAACTGAATTCGTTCGTTCATTGAAACAGCTTATCCCTTCGAGTGGCTTATTGCTTTTGTGGCCGAGACGGCAAGGGTGCGGATTCGGTATGTTAAAGGTCTTGGGTTCGATTCTCGGTATCGGCCATTTTTGGCGTGTTAACTCTTTTTGAAAATGAACCCACTAAAATAACGCTCTCGCCAATCTCGGGATTTATCAGCTGCGTCCGATTACAGTACCTTTATACTACCAAATCATGTTCTTTATTCTCTCGGATGGCTCTGCCCAACTGTGGGTGTAAAGATCCTTCCTAATGTTACTCAATGTAAACACTTTTGTTGAAAAGTCAAATTTGGCCGTTGAGTTGTGTGCCTTTTCAAAACAATCTCCTTCGATTCCGTTCTACTCCAAAACCATGTTTAATTTAACACGACAATTCTGTGATTACGAACTCACTGAGTTAGATATCAAGCCAATCTAACAGCAAGCTAAGGTTCCAGAATTTTTGACAGTCCTTTGCAGGATCATCGATGCAACGTAATTCATAACTAGGTGTGACTAGTATCCGGATGTTGGTTCCATCTCTAGCAAAACTTTAACAGTTCTCGACTTTTTTTTTGATAAATTCCTTTAAACAAATATAAACATTGAGTGTATCCCTTTCTCACCTTACGTCAATGTCAATCGGAGTAAGCGGGATCCACTCAATGTTTATATTTGTTTAAAGGAATTTATCCAAAAAAAAGTCAAGAATTATCCGCTCGTTTAAAATTTTCACTGATTTAGTTTTAACGCAGTATGCTGCGTTTTATAAACTATGACAAGATTGCAATCGCTTGCTAACGGTTCTGGAGCACGTGTGCACGTGCACATGTGTTCCACTCCCAGGAGGTATGTGGCGCGTATGTTTCACAAAAAGCACGTGTTATTCTCTGGAGAGTGAAACACAATAGATTATAGGACCTTTTCAAACAAAACTCTAGATTAAAGGTAGGGATTATTCGAAAGCATTAGAGTACGCGATTCGATGGGACTAAACAAAAAGTTGACAGATTAAGCAATATTCAGAAAGAGATGATCGACAAATAGAGAGTTATGGCCATTAGGTTGGTTCGAGCTAGTTGAGAAGCTTATAAAGTGATTTAAATATTTATGCATAAATTAATCTAATATTTTTCTATTAATAAAATTACGAGTGCATGATCCCTCAGTTCTCGGAATGTCAAAATTAGGAGGAATAAATTGATTACTCCTTTATTTGACGTCTTAGCCAAATGGTGTCTTCCGAAGAGTTGTTGTACTTGATAAGTGCTATCTTTTGGAGTTATATATACAGGGTGACGAACTTGCCGGGTGTCAACCAAAAACTAACTTTGTTGGATGACGTTGTAGGGCTTTGGTGTCGGTAGAGGAGCTGATTTCATGAAAGTTTGTCGAAGGCGCCAAATTTGTAGCTCTTAATCTACTTGTTAGTAATTTAGCGGCCTACTATGTTCTGAAGAGTTGCTTATGACATAAAATTACACATCTTTGCCGAAGACAGCATAAAGTTTTGAGCCTTTATTGAAGATTATAACCATTTTTAAGTGATTTTGAGCCTATTTTCAAATTGCTTTGTTTTCAAAATGGCGCATTTTGGCGCAAAATCGAGCAATGCACCTGAAAGTTCACACTTTCAACTACTTTTCCTGAATATGACTCCGTGTCTATCGGTGTCTATTTTTAGACATCTCAGTTTGGATTTGACAATTTATTGATAAATTTTATTCGAAATCATATTGAAAACGAGGTAAAAATCGGTTAATTGAAGGGTAAATTGATCGATTTTTATGGAAACTACATTGTGTATGCTGAAAACTATGACACACATTCTAAAAAAAATGAATAAAAACAAGTTGTATGTCTGTATGTATGTATGTATAATCTCCATACTCACAGGCAACTTGGCCTTGGAATCGAATGTGAGCGCTAGGTGAATAATTCGATCATAAGTTTTTTTTTGCATAAATTTTTGAATACCAACGCAAAGCATAAAAAGAAACCCCTATTCCCTTCCCAAGCACCGGAAATTTGTAGCGGGTGTAGGGACACTTCGTATGGACGCCCTTGCTCCCATCACGAAATAATGAATAAAAACATGGTTAGCCCAAAACTAATGCAAGTTAAAATTTTAAATACTTGTTCGTATTAATAAAATTAAATATTTCCTTTTATATTTGGTCACTTTAGAAAGGCTGTCGTATTTTTTCATAGACTATGTATTTACCAAGTTTTCAATCAGATTCCGCGTAAAAATTATGCATAAATTGATAAAAATCCGTCAAATTCGTTTGAGATATCTAAAAATAGACACTGATAGACACGGAGATAATTTCAGGACATGTAGTTGAAAGTGTGTACTTTTAGGTTTTTATTATTGCTTAAATATAGGACCTTCACAGAAAAAAAATGATGGTAATCAGTTTGGTGACCGATTCAGTGTCGAAAAAAATGTGTAATATTACATCAGGAATTGGTGAACATTCATCAGTTTTTGATCAGTTATTCATCAAGTTCACATTTTTAAACATTTTTTATGTGATACAAGCCTTACCCGACAAACTTCGTTCTGCCTTTTTTTCGCTTGTTGACGTTTTTTGATTTTTTGCTTATTCAGCCTCCTGTGATCAAAATATGATTTTACGTAACTTTTTCTATACAATTTGCCGATGCTCCGGAATCGGTTCCAGAGTAGCCAAAGTGTCAATTAGTTAGCGTTTAAACCTGCCTTGGGCTTATACGAACCCAACGCAACAAAAAGCACCTCGATCCGACGCTCCGTATTGAACTGATTCGCGTTCGAACAAAAACGTCGATTTTTTTTTGTGTATATAGATTACTCAAAAAAGAGGTAATATTTAACCTACCAAATTTTCAACCTTCCAAAATTCAACTTTTTTTTCTGTGTTATAAAAAAAAAGTCCAGATTTTTTTCTCATTGTATACGTAGCTCACAAGGAAATGTAACTCAGTGTACAATATATGACTTTTTAAAGAATCTCCATACAATCCATAGTATTATAAGGATAAAGTTAACAGTATGACTGAAAATTAATAGCAAAATTTTGGACGGTTCAAAAGACTCCTGTGATATGACGGTTTTGATCTGTTCATACATCTTCCATATAAACTTGAATGTGATTTCCAATACCAACACAGCTAAGGATGTTCCCCAACCAATAGCCAAAATGTACCACGCCGGTTCCAGCTCAGCTATTCCTACATCTACACCACTTAGCAACGAAAAGCGTGACTGGCGAATACTAAATTCCTTGTTGGTTAACTCTCGGACGTATAGTTCAAACAAACCTGCTTCTAAGTGCCACATTTCTGATTGCTCGAGCTTTGCAACCAACGGGTTACGGTAGCCGGTGAAAAAGCTCTGAATCATATTGCCCAAAGTAAACTCTCTCAAAATGATGTACCGAGGTCCACCCGAGATCGAATCGTAGTTATCGGACCTACTGACGAAGTATCTCATGAAATATTGGTCACTTATGTAGGCGTTTTTCTGAAAATTCCACTCTGCTGATAAGGGTAATTTGGAGAAGAGTGGCTCCATCCGTGGATATTCCTCAATCATCTGTCTGGCCCAACCGTCAGCAAAATGTCGGATTGTAATCCCGTTACGGAGAAGATCATCGAGCGTTCTGGGATCTGGTGCATATGGGAACTCCGTCATGAAAGCAATGATCTTTGCTCCATAAGCATTAAGGAGTATGAAAAAGTTCACGATCAATGTGAGAAGGACAGTTTTTTCCAGCGGCGATACGAGGTGAAACTTTTTGCGATCAAATCCACAGATGGGTAGCAGGATCAGATTGTTAGCGAAAAGAGTTGGAAAAACAAACATCAGGACAGTACAAATCAGCAAAAAGGACAACAGTCCAATCCAGAGATCAGGTTTGAATGGGATCGTGAATACCTCGTACGCGGTTAATCGTCGTCCACTTGGAGCACCAATGACCATCGCGTTTGGAATTATAGAGTGCATGTGGTAAATGTTCTGTAAGAAGTTAAACGTTAACATATCTGTGCAAAAGTCATACGGGGTCGTAGAGTTATAGTAGAATATACTACGACTGCAACTAGTAGACGATTGACTAACGTGACAGTTAATTCTCCTCAAATGGACGTTCCCTCCAAGTCTGTGCATCGTTTCAATGAACATCTCCGTGTAGTATTGGTTGATTCCAACCCGCTCATTTAGTACTGGAAATGATGACGAAACCTGGAAGTTGTGTCCACTCATATTGCTAACAGGATCAACGAATAGCTCCTCAAAAGGGATTTCGCCGTAACGAACGTTGACCTCCTCTTGATATGCCATTTTGTGGTGTATTGTTAGTGAGTCCGATCGAACAAAAATTACGTCATTTATCTTCGACAAGCTTAGCAAGTTCATAGCTTTTGTGAGCTCTCGTTGATGTTCAAAGTCGTAAAATACGATGAACTTCGTTGAACGATGAAACTGTGTCTGCAGAAAGCGACCGATTTTGAACTCATGGATGCTGTTATAGTTGAGAATCACAAGTGCCGGCGATCGATGCATCCTTACTTGCTTCATGGAGTGCAGAGTTCGACGAGCAAGCATGCTTGTTTGGTTTTGAATCAAAAGATCGTGTAATACAGAGTTCGCGGATGATGTGGAACTTTCGTAGAACCACAAGTCGAATGATCCTGGACCATGAGATGCCAAGTAATGAATCGCGGAAGCAACGTAGTCTACAACCTGCTTGGAATGATCCCCAGAAGCTGATCTTGAAAGCAAGACCAGTCCAACTGTTAAGATTGTCCATGTTGAAGCCATTGCGACTGCCAAATCGGATTGTGTTTGCAGGCTTTTATAGGGGATTTACAGATAACTATCACGAACTATTGAGCAAATAGTTTAAAGGCACGTGTAGTTCCCTGTGGTTTTATAACATTGTAACAAGATTGTTACAATTTATTATTGATTTGTTGTATGATAAAGGTTGATTAAAAGAATTCATGATTTTAAAGGATTATATTATCAGTTTGTTAAATGTCCATATTAAAAGAGATTAAGATTTAGGATTAAGATACTGCAAGATTGTTTGATGTTTAAAGAGAAGAAAAATGGAAGAATAAAGATTACTAAAAGTTTATTAGATTTTTAATAGGTCCTAAATGCACATAGTTAACCCTTATTACATATGTTGTTTTGAAAATTTACTCTAGAAATCTATTTAAAAAAAAAAAAAAACAAAAACAAACTGTATCCCATTCCTAGCCTCCTTGGACCACTCCACTAACAACTCTATCCCTTTGATTCTTCATCCTCTTCCGCACAGTCCTGGCCTACTTGTGGCCCATCGTTGGGCGCGCCACGGTCGTGGCCAAGCGCGAGGTGCTGTACATGTTCCCGTTCGGGTTGGCCAGCTGGCTGTGGGGCACTCTGTTCATCGACCGGCGGAACCAGACCTCCGCCAAAACCGCCATCAACAAGGAGTCCAAGGCGATCAATGAGAAACAGGTACGACTTTTCTTCAAGTATAGATTTAATAAAATTCAATTGATTTTAATTTTTTTAGGCAAAAATCCTATTCTTCCCTGAGGGAACCCGAGGAGAGGGGGACAATTTGCTTCCGTTCAAGAAGGGTTCCTTCCACGTGGCTATTGAGTCCCAAGGGATTGTACAACCCGTTGTGATCTCCAAGTATCACTTTCTGAACTCGAAGGCGAAAATTTTCAACAGAGGTTCGTCCCTATTAAATTATTCCCCATTGAAATGACACTTAACAGTCTCCAACACCCCCCAGGTCACAACATCATCCACATCCTGCCGGAAATTTCGTGTGCCGGCATGACCAAGGATGACATCCCGGCGCTAATGGACCGCGTGCACGACCTGATGCAGGCCGAGTACGAAGCGCTCAGTGAAGAATCGTTGGCGATTAACAATCTTGGCAAAAGTCTTTAGACCAGCTTTCTAACAAAAGCTTGATTTTCCACCACAATAAAAATCTAATGACGGGGGGAGGGGGAGGTCATTTTTTAATCTCCCAAAGTTTGCTTCCCCAAAGGGAGAGAGAAAATGGTGCTCCACCTTCAAAAATGAAAATAGCACAAAAGAATTGCTCAAAGAATTAATTTTCCCCGCCACGAACAAGAAACCGCCGAAATAGCAACTGAACAACTCATTTAAAATTTATACAAAATATTTTCTTTACGAAAAACACCAAAGCTGGGATGCTTCTAGTGCAAATAGTCAGGAAAACGTGTCTTAATCCGGAACATTCATGCCAGGAGTGGGTAGAACTAGTAGCTTTAAAGGGATTAAGCGTAGTGAAAATTAAAGAGAGAGAGTGTGTTTAAAGTTCCTCAAATTTCCTCAAAGAAGTGGTGGATGAAAAATGATCTTTAGATACAACATGAAATTGAAGTAAGGGAAAAATGATAGATTGTAAATATTTCTATGTATTCAGTAAGTAGAAATTAAGCGTAAAAATCAGGTGAGCAAATAGCAATAAACAAAATGTATGTATATGTGATACAAGTTCAAAGAAATCTAGAAGAAAAAGGAATTGAAAATAAACATTTTGAAAAAATACTAAACATCTAGATCTTTCTGAGAATTCTCGCAAAAAAATGGCAAAATTCGTGCCTTCCATTTTATTAGGGCGCTAAATTTTCGTAAACACACCTTATGCAAACTGTCATTCGAGTGAAAGGGATATACCGACGACACGACAAGCCACTCGGCTCCAAAAAGTGGGTACCAAATCGGCTTACCCCTCCGGTTCCACGGGAACTGGAAATGTCAAACTGGAAACGTCAAACAAAATTTAAAAAAAATCTTGAATTTGGCTGCACTGGCTTGGTGACGGCGAGAAATGTCATTTTGAGAAAATAAACAACAGCCTTCTTCGGCGATCGGTTGCTGATCTGGGAGGAGCGTGACTTCCGGCGGCTTTCCGTCCGTAGCAGGGCCACGTCCGGTACCGTTGGCCAACCTATGATATCGTACCCACCACTGGTCATCTTGACGACGGACGCCGCTGTTGATACGACGCCGCGTGGTGTGGCAGTGGGCGGATTTATTTCCGAACCTAGGCGGAACGAGTGTGGGATAACCAATCGGGTTGAGGATCTACGGTGAAGAGGACGCCGATATTGAAGGGGTTTCGATGGTTGGCCATGCTAGAGTACGAGAATTTCCGAGGTGAGCATAAGTTTAGCTGTGAAGTTTTCTGATCAACTGGTCGGGTAGAAATCGATAGAATTTAGTAAAACTTCTTATTAATATGCAATTTCTTTCCAGTTGTGGAATCAGCGTCCGGTTGGGCGAGTACACACTACGACCGAGACCATCGAGCAGGACGGCGAGAAGATTAGTGCTGATCCACCGTTGGATGTGGCACTGCAGGAGAAGATCCCTCATCCGGAGTACAACTGAGTGAGCAGAAAAACACTGGTCGTCAAAGTTCACCCGCACTGGTCGTCAAAGTTCACCCGCTTGTGTTACATCGAACCGTGGTTAGGGCACGACCGTCGCGCATCCAGGAATAGTGGCGATCGTGTTCCAAACAAGAACCTGCAGTAAAGCGATCGATGTTGACATCTCCACAAAATTCTTCACCTTTCTTTCTCGATCAACACATAAAGATGGGTACCGGCCGCGATAGCTATCACGAGATGCGGCCCACCGGTGACAAGAAGGTCGCTATCCACAAGGAGAGGAAGAATGAGTTGGAACGCCCGGCCGCCAACATCAAGATTAGTACCAGCCGTATCCACTTTGTGCGAAACCGAGGTGAAAACATAATGTTCCGTGCGCTCCATCTGGACGTCGGCAGCTTTGCCTAGGCTTTGGAAAGATGCTCCCGCAAGGCACGTATCATCCACGTATCACGTACAACCTGTACAACGAGCTCGTGCGCACCAAGAAACTGTTTAAAAACGCCATCATCGTGATCGATAAGGCCCCGTTCCGCCGGTGGTACGAGAGCCACTACCTGCTTCCTGAAGACAAGCGAGGAGGATGTGTTGGCCAAGAAGGGCAGTTAGATCTGCTCAAGAATTACGCCAAGCGCAAGAAGACTGCCAAGATGTTTCCCGCCCTGGAGGTGCAGTTCAACGCTGACCGTCTTCGTTTTCCGATCTGGACAGAGTGGCCGTGTCGATGGTTGCCTGCTGGAGGGTAAGGTGCTGGAGTTCTTTCTCAAGAATATCAAAAACAAGAAGTCCAAGTAAACGCGCGGTTATGGGTTTGAGGAAGAGCGGAGCCGACCGATGTTTTAGAATCTGTATCCGGCTCTTCGGCGACCCAAAACGGCGCAGTACCGGCTGAGTAATTCAAAAGTCAGAACTGCTGACGCGTATTTGGACCAGGTGGTGAAAAATTTAAATTTAAAAAATCTAGCCATATTAATGATAACAAATTATTGTTGAGTAACTCATGAATATTGTTATGCAATAATAAAGGTACATACATGAATTAATAATGCAAATAAAACCTCTTTTAAACAATTCTAGAGATTTATTAAAACAAATTTTGATGTTTTGCTTTTTGTGTGCTTTTGAATGCTCAAAATGGACCAATTTGGTTTGCAGATTCCTTACTATAAGCTTTCGTGTTTACGTCAGGTCAAAGTAGTACAAAAATCCAACAGATCCTGTCGATTTAATCTTGATGACGGTCTCTTTCTGTAAACATAACGGTATTCTTCAACAGCTGAAGGTTCGGACGGGTCCTTCATGATGGACAGGCAACGAAATCACTGCTTTACGTAAGAGTTTCACTTGACCAAAGCTCCTACCGGTGGTTAATCTCGGTTCACCGGTGGTTTGCACTTAATCTGACTTTGTTCTATATTTTATGTTGAACCTTTGTTCGCTCCCCCGGGTACACAACAGGCACTAATCGAAAACTCCGACACATTCTCCTTCGCCTGTACCAACAGGTGGCCGTCCAGCTTCGGAACCGCCTTGTGGATGTTTCATTATCCTGGCCAGTTTGCGGCATGTGCCGCACCGCAACCTGGTGAAAGAGGCTCTCGGCGCCTTAGTAAAAAATCGTCGCAATCTGAAGTTCTCCCGCCGACAACCGTTGTTTCCCTGGCTGAACGTTTCGACTCCTCGTCCAGACTGTACCAGCAAGTACCGTATCCGTTTCACCTTCATCTGGTGCGTAATGTACAGCATTTTATTCTTGTCCGTGTAGACCAGCTGGTACCGGCATCATGTCCATCTGGATCTCCTCGCCGTCCTAGTCGGGCTGTCCTCTCCGCAGTCCACATTCCCGGCGCTGTTGGCGGCACCAAACTCTACCTTGGCAGACCCAGCGGCTGGTACTTGGCCGGACTGGCCTGGAGACGCTTCTTCGGTGACTGCTGCGATGCGCTTGATGGACCGCGTCGCCCTCGTAACCTGTCGTACCTCTGCCATTGCGGCCATCTTTTCCGTCGTTCTGGTGTATGTGGAACGGATAGCCGCCAAGCCGAATAGATGCAGCAGCAGTTGAACAAGCACAAGGAGGAACTGGCCTGGATTCCCGGAGCCACAACTGTTAAAAATCCAGGAAAATTTGGAGGCTGAAAAGCTTAACCGCTAAGAAGCAGAATCGTGACTTGAAGGAAATCTGGAGTGCGCTGCCTCTTCTCCAGAGCGGCCAGTTTTCATCGCAGCCGGAAGCAGCAGCGGCTCTTCTCATTCTTTTGGGCCGGACTTTTCAGGTGCTTGAGCTATCAACGGAAAAAAGGAACTGCATGATTGGTATGCCATTATTTCTGGAGCAACATTTGAAAGGGGCGGTACGACATTGCTCTTACGGCCTTTCGTCCCATTTAAACGCGTGTAATGAAAGGCCGTAAGAGCAATGTCGTACCGCCCCTTTCAAATGTTGCCCCAGATTTGCTAAGCAAAGCTCGGCCAGAAGATTACGGTAGATAAGATTCCGGGAGGATCCTCACTTGTACGCTGCAAATAAACTCACCCTTGCGACCACCTTTTAAGCTAACTGGCAAAGCACACCGTAGATAATTCACGAAGTGAGTTTTCCCGAAAAAGCTGTCCTCTCCGATTGACTCCACTTCGACCGGTCAACACGATTGGTCAGAATATTTCCAGGGGTACATAAGCGAGAACCAAATTCAAAAATCCCAAGTCACCATCTTGTTCCAGCTTAAGATTGCTTGATGTGGTAGGTCAGCTTGAACAAGGTTGGTTTTTGTACGTGCCGGAATCAAAACCCGGAACCCGGAACGCAGGCGAATTGGACCAGTTACTGTGCCTTACCCCCCAATGGAAAAAAAAACCCGGAACGCAAACGAAAAAAAAAACAATCAAAACACAAAACAGCTGTTTGTTCGATTGTAAATATTTATCAACAAGCAGTGCTGCGAGAAACATTTATTTCGACGAAAACCGAGGGGTCCCTCAAAGTTACCGTGACTTTACTGAATCACGGGGATTTCACGGTATTCACGGAGGGACCACTTTTTGATTGGGATTTTCCGCCGAGTGTCTTGTCGTGTCGTCGGATATACCCTTATATATTAAAGTTGTGTGCCCTTTTGAAATGTTAGGCTTCAATTGCCGATAGAAACATTAACTGAAATTTTGTCGTTTACCCATCTTCAGACGTCAATTTTGATAGCACATAAAAGTTTGACATCTCGTCCTTCTGGTCGTAATTGCCTATCTACAATTAGGTACTAAACTGCCCATGTTCGCATAAATGTCCCATATGCAAAAACAGCAAGCTGAGAAAAACGCATTTGAAGTTTGTCCCATACATAAGGCTACGTGTTAAATTTTAACGAAAAAACTAAATTTCCTCCTGATATCTAGAACAAAGTACTGGATGTTATAGGCTCTTTCGAAAGAGCAAACAATTTTAAACCAAATGGCATCAGTAACTCGAAATCGATGAAAATGCATATGGGACATTTATGCAATTGTAAATTTTTATCTACAACGGTAAAAAACACGATCAAAAACCATTTCCGATCACTTTTTTTCATTTTAATACAAAAAAAAATTGACAAGACAACATTTTTTCGATGGATCAACTATGGTCCCCTTGGAACGAGCTGTCAAGTAGGACCTTTTCTGTCAAGAAGGACCGCGAGGTTAATTTTTCAAAATTGATTTAAAAATCCATTTTAAACTCTTTGTGGTCGTACAAAGGGTCATTGTACTCAGAAAAATAAGCTTTCTCGCTGTGAACAATAATATCAGCAATCTAAGCTTCATTTTAGGACCCAATTACTTGAAAAGCTGACGTTTCCATATCAAGGGTTAACTTGATTGTATTGATTGATTGTAGATGACGACCGTTAGTTGCGTACTTTTCTAACTAATCCATTTTATTTACTTAATTATTCTAGGCTAAGTGATTGTAGATAGGCCATTAGTTGACACAGATGTCGAGCCTTAAAGTGCTGTCAAAATTGACAAAAGTAAATTTTGACAGTACGTTATGGTTTTGACATCTCGTCGTTTGTGTCATAACAAAATCAAATCGTGTCAAACATCATGGAAACTGCTGACACATTTCACAGAAAAATGATAATTTGAGAAAATAGATGCAATTGATAAATATGAAAAAACGCTCTCAATAAAATCCTGCCGAACATGAGTGCCTTTTCGCATCCAGTATTCTTTTTTCTCAGTTCAAATGGTAGCTTCTCTTATACAAGATACAGAAAAAAAGAAAAAAAAATCAGAGCAATAGTATTTATTGATTAAAATAAGCCAATGTTCAAATTCACAATAATGATGTTACTGTCGAAACAGTACACTTAAATCATCTCTCAATCAAACAGCGTCGGCGAAACGGTGTACGTCGACTGAATCTTCTTCGACTGCGACGCCACCTTAGGCTTCCTCTTGCGCTGGCTGTGGTTCTTCATGTCCAAAAAACTCGCCGAAGGTTCCGGCCGCGGACTGTCCTCCCTGCGCTCCACGACGTACGTACTGTTGGGCAGCTGCAGCTTCGGCGACTGCAACAACAGATCGTCCACCACTGGCGCCGGAACAACCCGCGTTTCGCGCTCGGTTCGCCGCTCGACGGCCGCCGTCAGCTTGCTGTCCACCTTCCGGCGGAGATACTTCTGGACGGACAGCTCCTCTCCCTTCCAAATGCGATCCGAGGTGAGTGAGTTGCAGTAGTAGTCGTAGTACTCGTCCAGCTTGGTCACGCACCGGTGGCAGATCGTCTTGGAGTGATTGTCGTTCCGATCGACCGTAATCGGAAGGCAAACGCGGATCTTTACGGGGATTTTGTGGGCTCGGCCGTACGCGCCGTAGATCGCGACCTGCAGCGCGTCGTTGGACAGACACACGCGGCACACGGGACGGGATGGGGCGGATTCGTTGCGATTGGCCATGGTTGTTTGCGGTGGGGAACAGCTTCCGGGGACGACGTTTGTTTACGAAAGCACGTGCTAGTGACGGAGACGCAGGGTTTGCTTTGATGTTTGGTTTGACAGTTGGATGGAAAGGCGCGCGTGACAAACGAGGGGCTCGCCAATTCGCATTTTTTATCAAGTCAAAAGTAATTTCCGCTGACAAAAGGATAACTCCCAGAGTCCAACCCATGGTAATGGCGTACCACGCTGGTTTCAAAGCAATGAAATCAATGTTTTCATGAACAATATTGTATCCCTTAGCCACAATGTCAACGATGTTGGCTCCCTGCACTCGTTGTGTTATTTGTTTCAGCCAAAATTGGGTAAATCCACCCTCAAAGAATTGAAACTCGGCACGCTGCAGCTTCGGAACCAGCGGATGCCGGTAACTGGTGAAGAAGAATCCAACTCGGATTCCAAACGTGAATTGATCTAATACTACCATGCGACGACGTCCTGTTATCGGATCAAAGTTTCGAGGATGGTGCATATTTGTGTAAAGATGCGGACGACTCCCGGTAAAGGCATGTTTGCGTGTTGTCCAATCCAATTCGCGCATTTCACTAAATTCAGTGATTGAAAAAAGTAGCTTCATTCGGGGATCTTCATCGATCATTAAATTTATAAAAAGATCATTCGGGTGTTCGATCGTGATACCGGATTGCAGCAGATCGTCTAACGTTCAAGGATCTGACTTGTACGGATAATCAGCCAAAAAAGCAGAAATTTTTGCTTCATATGCTGTTGCCAGCACAAAATAGATCACAGTTAACACTGCAAGAACTGTCTTTTCTAGTGAAGTAACCTGATGAAACGCGTTTCTTTCAAATCCACACAATGGAAGAAGAATTAAATTGTTTTTAAATCGATGTGGTAGGACTATCATAAGCATGACACAGAAAAGGATAAGAGCTAGTAAGAAAATCCACAGCTCTGATCGAAATGGTAACACAAACAGATTAATTAAGGTCAGTTTTTGCCCACTCGGGGCAGCAATCTGTATAGTAATAGGTACAATTGTGTGCAAGCAAATTTCGTTTATCATAATAGTATTGCTGAGGGTGTTTAACCCAAAATCATAAGTAGTTGTCGCATTGTAGTTAACAGACTTCATCAGACAATCTTTCACAGATTTTACTTCTTTACAGTCAAAAAAATGGAACTGATATCGACCTCCAAACCTTTCAATTGTTGTAGGGAAAAGCTCAGTTGCATACCCATTGAAAGCATCAGTGTTCCACAGTGCCGAATTCGATAGAGAAAGATGGAAAGTGCGACCTGTAAGGTTGTTTGTAGGATCAATGAATACTTCCGGGAATTGAACGGCACCATTTCTTGTAAAAGTTTGGGTTTGAAATGCTTCCATATTGTGTATCATCAGAACATCTGTGCAAATGTAGGCAGAATTATGTAGCTGCATAGCTCTCAGTGTTTGTTGGATATTTATCAATCCCTCATGATTTTTGTAACTGTACAAAGCTACGATTTTCATACCTCTATCAAAACTTGAAGTTAAGAATAACTCTATCGTATGACACTGTTTTGCATTAACGAAAATAACAAGAACGCCAGGTGAGCGGTGGACTTCAACCTTTCCCTCTGAATACAGAATCCTTTTCGGAATTAGGTTCAACCGTTCAGAAGTTACAATCGCATTCAGAGAAGTATGCTCCACAGATTGCTTTGAGGCCTCATAAAACCAACAATCAAACGATCCAGGCTCTTGATCGGCTAGATATCGTATCAAAGAAGATATGTTATCCAAGACCGGTCTCGAATGATCCGCGATAGCCGTTAGGCCTGTACAAACTTCGGTCGTTACGAGTAGTCCAAAAAAGATTGCTTTCCAAACGGAGTTCATGATGACTTATGGTGAACCTACATTGCAGGTTGATCTTAAATAGTTATTCAATTGCCCTGGTAGATTTTGTAATTATGTCTATTTTAGAAAACAACCACATTAATACCTATTATAGGATACCACGTGTCAACGTGCGTCAACAAATTAAGCAAAGCTCATATCGCGAAAATTGCGTTTTAATGTTTGACCTTGAATACCTTGACCGAGCCACGTAGCCTAGTGGTAACGCTCCCGCCTAGTAAGCGGTAGATCGGGGTTCAAATCCCGGCTCGGACCAACACAACTGGTGATCGTTTCTCTTCTGGATTCGATTGCTTAGTAAAGGGAAGGTAGTGTATCGTCACAAACTGGACCTTATCACGACACCTTAGGAAGGCGACCTATGGAATGTTACATTAACCTTAACATGTTAACATTAAGTTGAGAATGAAATTGCCACTGAATCCGCTTTGTAAATGCCGGCCCCGATACTCTTCAAGGATACTGGGCCCCGATACCCCTCAGGAACTGGGAAAGATTTACTTTTTTTTACTTGAATAAAAGAAAAAAGAACACGCAATGAAAACAATAACAAACATGCATTGTCTCGAAGTTTGGTTGAATTTGGTTGCCGGAGTCCGGATTTATAATTTCAAATATTTCCGATAGTCGGGCATGTACGTATGTCAAACGCGTTCTGACCTGACATCATTTTGGCCAGTTGCCGCACCTACATGAAACTTCTGTCATATGAAGAGTGACAACAATGCACGGAGTTGGTTAGGTTTTTAGGTGAAATTAGGGGATCTTGAAGGTGAAAAGGTGAGGAGAAAAAGTGACCGTGCGACAAGATAGCACGATTGCGATGAACTAAGGCTGAAGGACCGACGTTTTACTTCCCTATCCGATGAAAGGCGGGAGCAGATGGGAATCGAACAAAGCGAACAGCGTAGCCATAATAAAAATAATAATAAAAGCTTTTTTTTATTATTTTTTAAGATGCAATTCATTGATTATAGAAACATGTATGTATAAAATTATAAATATCACTCATTTATATTTTGGTTTTACTTGAATTCGATAGCTGGCTTTCGCAGTCAAATAAACAATGTTTAATCGATTTGCTGTTTGAAAATTCCCGATCGGAATTTGAGTGTTTTTCATGGGGACCATAATTTATTGAAAAGAAACATACGTTAAAAGGCACATTAAAATATGCAATGATATACTTAACAATTGTCTAATCGTTTACGTTAAAAACTTTTGTTGCAAGCAGAAGAAATTGGAGGTACTTTTAAGTAATTAAGAAACGACAACAATGTTTGGAACATTTAAATGTTTTTTTTTTACAACATAAATAACATCCCCTACTTCATAAAAACGAGATTTCTTCCTAAATTTATGGCGTCCTTCCGTTTGGAACAAACGTGTTTAATGAATGTGATAAGATTATATTTGATCTCTTTTGTTTGATTTGTGTGTTCTTTTCAAAAAATTGTAGTTCTCTTGAAAAAGGCTTAAACCTCGAGCTGAAACGTCGGTATTGGGGTTTCCAGCTTAGATTGTGGGATAATTTGAAAGTAAGCTAGAATTCTGGTAAATTTGGTTCTGAAACTTGTTATTGGACGTCAAATATTGGTCAAACATGTTATTTTGAAGAAAAATCCTCTAAAATCGAAAAAAAAGTCTTTAAAAAATAAAAGTTGATCTCTCCAACGAAATATTTCGACGGATCCAGCAAAATGTCGGAAAGAGCCCTTCCTTCATGGCGCCAAATATCAGATTTGCTGAATTTTGTATCTTAAGGTTGTTATAGGAAACACACCGTGCAATGTCCTAATGCTTTTTGGCCTTGCCATGACAACCAGCTTTCGGTGACGCCGTTTGTTTACAAAAGCACGAGACAGTGACGGTGACGCATGGTTTGCTTTTTATGACAGTTTGATGAGCAAGAACGCGTGTTGAACGAGGGGTCTTTCAATGCAACATCGACATCGTGTTGAAACCAATTGGGTACTAAAGCCCTATGTCAATTTTTATGTACAACGGTAAAAAAAACACGATTAAAAACCATTTCTGATCACTTTTTTTCATTTTAATGCAGAATTTTTTTTTTGACAAGACAACATTTTTTCGGTGGATCTACTATGGTCCCCTTGGAACTAGCTGTCAAGTAGGAGCTATTCTGTCAAGAAGGACCGCGAGGTTAATTTTTCAAAATTGATTTAAAAATCCATTTTAAACTCTTTGTGGTTGTACAAAGAGTCATTGTACTCAGAAAAATAAGCTTTATTGCTGGAAACAATAATATCAGCAATCTAAGCTTCATTTTAGAACTCAATTAGTGTTCTAACACAAACAAATCTAATTTTTTTAACAAAATTTTCCTTTTTTAATGCTTTTTGCGTGTTGAGCCTTATGTCAGCAAGTCAGCAACAGTCAAAAAGCAAAAAAAAAAAGTTTAACGGAGACGCATGGTTTGCTTTGATGTTGGGGTTGACAGTTGGATGGAAAGGCGTGCTTAACGAACACCAGTGCATTTTTTCAGCATGTTTAAACAAATTTCTGCGAAAAAAAATATGATTCCCAAGGTCCAACCAAAAGCGATGACATACAAAGCAGGATCCATAGCAGAAACTCCGATATTTTCATGAACGAAGTTGTATCCATTACTGACAATGCCCACATGGCGAGCTCCATACAGTTGTCGCGTTATTTGCTGCAGCCAAAGGTCAGTGAATCCACCTTCAAACAAATTAAACTCGGCACGTTGCAGCTTCGGAACCAGTGGATTCCGGTAACTGGTGATAAAGAAACCATTGCGATTTCCGAAGTTAAACTGATCCAAAACTATCATCCGACGCCGGCCTGTTTCCGGGTCAAAGTTTTCAGGATCGTGCATCATTGAAAACAAATGCGAACGACTTCCGGTGTAGGCAAATTTGCGTGTAGTCCAGTCTAATTTGCACCATTCACCTGCTTCTTTTTTTGCAAATAGGTTTCTCATTCGGGGATCTTCTTCCATCATTGAGTTTTCGAAAGATTCGCCCATTTGTTCGATTTTTAGACCAGATTCTAGCAAATCGTCGAGCGTTCGAGGATCCGGTGCGTAGGGATAATCAGTCAAAAACGCAGAAATCTTGGCATCATAGGCAGTTAATAGTACAAAATAGATCACGATTAAAACTGTAAGAATAGTCTTTTCTACTGAAGAAACCTGATGAAACTTGCTTTTCTCGAATCCACACAATGGCAGAAGAATCAAGTTGTTTTTAAACCGTTGAGGAAGAATCGCCATAATCAAGATACTGACCATAATTGCAGCTAGTAGCAATATCCACAGCCCTGGCCGAAATGGCATCAGAAACACATTCAACAATGTCAGTTTTTGTCCACTTGGTGCGGCAATTTGTATTGTGATGGGAACCAACGAGTGCATGAAATGTTCATTAACGATTTTAGTATTGCTTTGGATGTTCGTTCCAAAATCATACATGGTTGTTGAATTGTAGAACCACGACTTCATAGAGCAATCCATCAAAGATTGATTTGAGTTACAGTTGTACAGATGGAACTGAACTTGACCTCCTAGTCTCTTTATGATCGCTTCAAATAGTTTCGTTGGATAGCCATTTATGCTATCACTGTTCCATAATATCTTTTCGGATTGAGATAGATGGAAGGTGCGACCTGTTAGGTTGCTAGTAGGATCTCTAAACACTTCCTGAAATGGGATGGCACCGTTCCTTTGAAAGGTTTGAGTTTGAAATGCTTCAATATTTTGAATCTCTAGAATATTCTTACAAATGTAGACAACATCATGTAACTGCAAATTTCTAAGTATTTTTTTACTTTTGGATAATCCCTCACGATTGTTGTGATTGTATAAAACAATGATTTTTATACCTCTATCAAAACTTGAAGTTAGAAATAGGTGCATCGAAGCAAATCTATTTCCATCAACGTCCATGACGAGAACCCTAGGAGATCGGCGAACTTCAATCATTCCTTCAGCAAACAGAATTCGTTTTGGAATTAGGCTCAACCGATCCGAAGAGACGATTGCATCCAGAATGGGTTCTTTAGAAGTTTGCACCGAAATCTGGTAGAACCAACAGTCAAACGAACCCGGGTTTTGATCGGCCAGATATTGTATCAACGATGTTACATAATCCAAGACTTGTCCCGAATGTTCCTCGGTAGACGAACAGATCGTTACGAGCAGTCCAAAAAGGACGACTTTCCAAAGGGATACCATGATAACTTGTATTGAACTAAGTTCACAAGTGCTCCTTAAATAGAAATTTCATTGTTCATTGTTTGACCTTGTAATGATGGTTATTTATCATATCACTACGTTGATACCTATGGGATATCACGTAGCTTCAAACATTGTAATGGTCTTGAAGTAAAACTGTATCGCCATCTCTGGGATCGGAGTTAACGATGTGCAGATAGTTCCTGTTTCAATAATCCTCTTTGTCTCGCTCCTTTGTGCTGCCTGTGTTTCGATTTTCTCTCTTTTTTGATATCTCGTGACGGAGGGGTGGTACGACCCCTTCCAATTTTGGAATAATTTTTCAAAAATTTGCAGCCTGAAAAGGTGTTGAGATGGAAATTTGATGTCGAAGGAACTTTTATGTAAAATTGGACGCCCAATTTAATGGCGTATTAAAAATTCCGAAATAACATACACAGAAAAAAAAATGATGGTAATATTCATCAGAAAATGGTGACAGATTTTGTGGCAAAATAAATGATAAATTTTAACACAGAAAATGATGAAATTTCATCAGTTTTGATGAATATTCATCAGGTTCACATTTTTACACATTTTTTTATGTAATATTACACAAATAAAGAGGTAATATTCAACCTACCAAATTTTCAACATTCCAAAATTCAACTTTTTTTTTCTGTGTATTTTGCATCGAAGTTTTAAAAACTCTGCCATTTTTCGTTACTCAACTGAAATTTTTTTTAGAACATGAGCAACTCTCTACAAAATCGGCCGGTTTCGACCATTTTTATTTATTGTATTTTTTATTTTGGCTTTTCCCTATGACCAAATAAGCTATTTCAAGTTTTAGAGGACAAAAACTCGCAACTTTTGAGCCATAGAGAAACAAGGTCAAAAAATTTGCCGCCGAGTTATGAATTTTTGAAAAATTTGTGATTTTTGGAAAAAATCGAAATTTCATGCAAAAACAAATTTGACGTAATTTTTTAATTTAAAATTGAATTTCCAATCGAAAAGCACTTTAAAAAAAAATTTATAAAGGGCTTTGTTTTCAAGATACAGTTGACTCTCTGGCTGTCGATCTTCTCGATATCAATATTGCTCCAGCTGTCAATAAATATTTCAGTCCCTTCAAGAACATTGCTTTGATTTTTCGTTCTATAATAACTCCCGCTCTCGACAGTCCCTTCAATATCGACAACGAGAGAGTCCAGTGTATAGCCACCGAAAGTTTTATTTTAGCGAAATATTTGTAGTTTTTCGATTTTTAAAAATAGTGACCATGAGTGAACATTTCTAAAAATATGTTTTTTTGAAAAGTTCAAAAAATTTGCTAAAAATTGTCTAAGAGACATTGAAGATTGGACCTCGGGTTGCTGAGATACAGCTGCTTTAAGAAAAAGAAACACGAAAATTGAAGTTTTCTAAGTCTCGCATTTCATTTTCCGATTCGAAATCATGTTCATTGAGAAAATCATGATACTTTCAGAATATTAAAATAATGCAATTTATCAAAATTTTCTTAATTTAACTTATTGTTAACTCACTTTTAAACTCTTCAAAATTTTATGAAAACTTCTTTTAAGAGTACTTTGAACACTTCTCTACCATGGTCAGAATGATTCCATACCATTCCGTACGTATTAAACTTGTACTCTTCATTTTGTGGAAAAATCGCAATCTCATCAAAGTCACCCCGTTTTACGATACTTTTCGATTCTACATTAACCCAGAATGGTAATTTTTTCATTTAGAACAAAAATTTTCCCTTTGAGAGTTTGTGTTTTTTCTGACTTTGCAGGTTTTTTTTAAGAGTGTAACAATGTTGCACAAAGTTGTGGATCAGACAATAACAAAAAAAAAAATATAAAAAAAACATAAGGGGTTTGCTTGTAATCATCACGAGTTATTGCGATTTTATGAAAAAAGTTTTTTTTTGTAATTGTCTGCTCTACAACTTTGTTACACTCTTAAAAATAACGCTGCAAAGTTAAAAAAAAAGAAATTTTAAAATGAAAAAATAAATGTTCTAAATGAAAAAAATACCCTTCTGCGTAAATTGGCAGATTCGAAAAGTACACGCAAACCAGACTTTGGTCAAATTTACCGAAATTCTCCGTTAATTTATCAGAAATTCTCTGATAGAGCGTCTCTATCCCCATAATTATCTACATTTATCTCTATCGCCATAATTATCTATATTTTAAAGGACTAATTATTCAAAAATCTATAACTTTTGAATGAATTTTCTGACCGATTTGGTGGCCGATTGTTAAATTAACAACAACAAACTAACCTCGCAACCTTTGAGCCACAGAGAAGTATGGACAAAAACATTGAGCCTTCCTCACTGAGGCAAGGCTATAATCCTGCTCTGAAAATGATCTTTTTATAAAAAGCTTGGAGACCTACACTGCCCATGTTCGCATAAATGTCCCATATGCATTTTCATCACTTTTGAGCTAATGATGCAGTTTGGTTCAAAATCGTGTGCTCTTTCAGAAAAGCTCATAACATCCAATACTTTGTTCTAGAAATCAGGGGGAAATCCAGTTTTTTCGTGAAAACTTAACACGTAAGCTTATGTGTGGGACAAACTTGATTTGCGGTTTTCTCAGCTTGCTGTTTTTGCATATGAGACATTTATGCGAATATGGGCAGTACAGGGCATTAAAATATACATTTTCATCTATTCACAAAATAAATATGAAGACATTTGCACAGCTAAAAAAGTAGTAATCCAGCTGCGTGTAAAAGGCCTGTGTGTAAAATAAATATTGCATTATTTTATGCAATTTTATGTGATTTTACACCTACTTGACCGATTTATCAAGCTCATATATGCGTTTGTCCTTACAGCTTTACATCGGTCTGATGGCTGAGTGGGCTAAGGCGCCAGCCCTTACTGTTGGTGCTGGGTTTGAATCCCGTCGGTTGCAACTTGTACATACAGTGTGTAATATTAAGTGTTTATTTTGACGAAGGTGATGTGCATGCTTTTGCATGCGATTTTACCATCGGATTTTTTGCTGTGTGGATGAACCATTGCCGATATGTTGTTATTTTAAGCTAGCAGTTTCAAAAAACGTGTGCCACGATATCTCAACACTGCTTTGACCAAATCGGCTCAAAATTTTGGTGAAGACACGTTAAACCGGTCCTGTGTGCATGACGAAGACCGATTTTCAAAAACTTAATTTCAAAAAGTAAAAAAAAATTGTTTGTTTTTCATTAAAAAATCATCAGTTTTAGATTTTTGTATTTAAAAAAAAAACATATTTCGAAATCGGGCTTCGTCATGCACATGGAATCTGTCTTAAGAGTCTTCACCTCAAATTTCAGCCAATTCGGTCCATCCCATCTCGAGATATCGTGGCACCCGTAAATCAACTCGGTGTTTAGAGAAAAACGTTCACAAAGTTTGACAGTTCGCTTTGCGTATGGCAAAATTGTGAACTTAAATCGTCGCTTACTCAGTTCAGTCAGAGAGAAGGGAAAATAGAGCGCGGACTCGGAACATTTTTTTCATGGTTCATGGTACCAACCAAAGGTACAACCGTAACGCCTTTGATCATGTGTTATGCTTTTCAGGCGTTATCAAACACTGGCGTTATGGATTTTTTCTATCGCAGCAATCTCCTCTTAGTTTTTTGAAGTGACAGTTTGAAATAAAAACAATAAAATCCGCGGACGTCCAACGAGCTAGATGCTGGATTTTCAATATTCAAATGACGTGATTAAATTATTTGGGAACGTGATTCAAATGAACTTGTGAGCATTCCGTAAAACTTCCAGCGATAGAAGAACGCACATTATTTGAACATCAGATTTTTTGATTTTAGGCTGCAAATGAACCCAGGCCAGGCCTTATGGCTTGTGATTGAAAATTTTCTACAGACCCCAATTTCAACGATAGTTAATCGTCGTCGGTTGTGCCATTCAACTTTCAGATACAGTTCATGAAAAACGTCGCTGCGGTTTCAAGTTTCTGAGGCTTTGCCGTACTTGAGAAGGAAATGCTCTTCTTTTCAATTTGAAATAAATCAAAGATTGTAGAATACATACTTCTTTTTGGTTTTTTGGTTATTATCATAAATCTGGACTGGATGATGGTCATATTATTGAGAATTTGTCTCAAAGAATCGTGAATACAGTAGCCATCCCTCTTACCCTGTAACCAGTGCACTGCAGTGTGAGTGTTAATGTGACTCGATGCAAATTTTGGGTTGTTTGCGTCAAGAAGACGTTTTGTTTGTCGACGGGGGATGACTACGACGACACCCAACCCCACCCGAAGCTAAAAGTCTCACACCGTGCGTCGTTACTACTAGCCACCACCAGGAGCGCATATCATCGCATGGGTGGCCTTTGGGGGAGGAGATGGGTTGTCACGAAGAGGTCTAGAGTTTAGGTTATTGACTCGACTAGTGCGTCCATCCCGGGAATTCCCGGGACAAAAATCCCGGGATTTTTCCAAAACCGGGAATTCCCGAATCCCGGGAATTTTCATAATTTGTCCCGGGAATTCCCGAAATTGAAAAAAAAAAAATCAAATTTTGGTCTGAAAATTCAAATTTTGTTGTAGAAATAGATGAACAGTAGAATACATAGTAATCGATACGAACTTTAAAGCATTAAAATTTGTATTCGGCATATATCAGCTTTAATTTGACTGATAAGGGAAAATTGATTAAAATTTAGTCATAGATCCGCAAAATGCCTGGCGCTTTAAATATTTTCTATTTAATTTTACGTATTTTTGAAGACTATTTATCATATTTATATTTATGATATTAAAATTGAAAATTATCATCTTAAATTATTTTTCATCAAACTCCGGATTTTGGGGCAAGTAACGAAATAAGACAGCTATTTAAGAAAAAAAAATGCATCGTGTTTTGAATAACTTCGGTTAAAACAGGAACAGAAAAAAAATTTAGTACACCGATTTCCAAATGTATTGCTCTGAAATCTCCTGTACCTTTTCAGTCTGTATTCCTGATTTTCCCTAGTTGGCGGTAGTAACTTAAAGAGAAGTATTAAAATATGTTTTATATAAAATAAAACATTCAAAAGTTATCTAAAATTTTGCATTGACTGTTTTTTTTTTAAATATGAAGGACAATAGCTTATAGGACCTTTTTTTTTTAAAAAAAAACTCTTGTTTTGTTGTCGCTTCTCGTTTTTGTAGATATTTTCAAAGAAATTTGTCTAGCTTTTCTAGTTATGGCATATATTAAAATATATAGAAGAAATTTATTTATAAAACACTTATTTAATTTGAATGACATTGAAAATTTAAATTTGAACTTTTTTTAAATAAAAAAAAACAATTTTAATTACTTTAAAGTTATTTAAAAACTGTCGTCCTTGTTTAGACTGAAGTGTAGATTGTCACCAATTATTATTATTGAGCTTGAAAACATATCAAATATTATGAAAACATACATTTTATGACTGCTTCAAAAATTTCCCGGGATCCCGGGAATTCCCGGGATTTCAAAAATATTTTTCCCGTTTTTCGGGAAATTTAAAACCCGGGAAAATTGGACGCCCTAGACTCGACCGTTGATCGGTCGTTAAGTCCGGATATCTAGAAGTGGAAGGTTTGTAAGTGCCCGGAAAAGCTACATCCGACGCCATGACGAGAGATCAGGAGCTTCTCGTGTGAAAATTTGGCATCCAGGACCCCTTCGCGTTCTTTTGTTCACTGCGTGAACACCGGTTAGTTTCACCCCGACAGTGCGACATCCGGCCGAGTGAACAACCACCCCTATGATCCGTCAGCGTTTCGTAGGACAGGGAGAGTCCATTTGTTTTGTATTCCCAATCATCAAAACCCCTTCCTCCTAAATGACCCCGTGGTTTGTAGATGGTTAGGAAAGCCCTCAGGTCAGTCAAGTGACCAATCGAACAGTGAAAACCGTGAAAACCGGAAGTATCTTCACTCGAGCTGCACGAATTCACCAATCAACTTTTCTAAACAAAGAAAATTTTTGACAGCGAGAAATGTCAGTGAAAAAAGTAACGCCTCTTCACTGAACAAAAATTGAACACCCCGAATTTTATTTTCCAGACTACTGAGACGTGTACTGCGTGTACCGCGTTACGGGGTCAAAAATAAATAGCCAGTGTACCCTCTCATTTCCCTTCTCTCTGGTTCAGTCACGAAATATCTTCATGAACTTTTCAGGATTGATTGAAAATCATATTTTTAGTGGATTTAGTGAATTTACTGTAATATGAAATGTTGTGATTTTCTACATGTATGTAACCCCTTAAGGTCCCATACTACGCTATTGAATTGTTTGAAGTTTTGACAAGTAGCATAAAAGTTATGTATAAAAATGTGTTTTCACAAACATCCGGATGTTAAAAGTAATAAAAAAAAAACAACTCATGTCCCAGTATGTTATACATCGTTAGTTAGGTATATAGGCCTGTCCAATGTGTCCAACACATTGAAGATCTGGCTAACCGTGTCTCAAATTATGACAAATTATAGCGATATTTATGTACTTTACAGTATTTAAACTATATGACGGACACACTGGACAGGTGGTTTGTCCGTTGACTGTGTTGTACAATTGATAACTTCTCAGAATATGTGCCACCGATTGCAATGAGGTTAAATCCTATGAGTGGTTTAAAGCTTAAACTTTAAAGCTCTATCAAACGATGGAGGAATAAACTTGTTGAATTGATTGAAAACGCAACAAACGACGAGGAATCATCCTGAATGGAATCCTTCGGAGGTTCCTTAAAAGTCTCTTAAAATCAACAGTCGAACGATCCTGGCTCCTGGTCGGATAAATGTTGAATCAGCGATGCAACGTAGTCTACGGTCTGTATGGAGTGTCCTTGAGCTGAAAAACTCCAAAAGGGGTGACTTTCCAAAGGGAGTCCATGTTCGAAACTTTCAGTTGTGTGCTGAATGTAGACTGTTTGATTTGATAATGACTGTATTTCATGATTTACTCACTAGGGAGTTCACGCGCCATGAAGTATGCATGAAAGCAGTAGTAAACTGAAATTTTCTTCATTAGTCAACATGAATTTGATTTGGAAGGTTGCTGCAGTCCTAGGACTTCCAGATTTTTTTTTAGTTTGCGTTACTTTTCAATATTTTTAACTAATATTTTTGAATATTATTAAGTAGGTGTACAATTAAATTAACATGTAGAACATTGATACAACGAAACATTATTGAAAAATAAAGAATTAATTTTCACACCATTTTTATTATGTTTATTAAAGTTGTTTAACATTTGTGCTATTCAATTTTGTAATTAAACTTGAACCAACCTAGCTCCAGAACCAACACCATTCCGGCGATCATCCACCCAACAGCCAGCGCACACCACGCCGGTTCCAACTCGACGATCCCGATAGTATTCCTGGTCATAGCGAACCCTTTGGCCACAAAATCCACATGCCGTACGCCAAAAGCCTCCCGAATATGCCGCCTCAACCAGTGGTCCATCAATCCCGCCTCAAAGTGCTGCATTTCCAAGCGTTGAACCGTCTTCGCCAGTGGATTCCGGTAGCCGATGAAGACAAACCCAACACGGTTACCCAGCGTGAATTGGTCTAGGATGACCAACCGACGGCGTCCCGTTTCCGGATCATAGTTCTCGGCGTCGCTCATGATAAACTGCAGGTACGGTCGACTGCCGATGTAGGCGCGATCGCGACAGTTCCACTTGACCGAGATGTTGGTGCGGGGCATTGGTTTGCCAAACAGCTGCCTCAAGCGAGGATCTTCGGTGATCATCATTGTTTCGAAGCCTACGTCAAAGTTCTGGGTGGTAACGTTTGATTGGAGAAGATCGTGAAGGGTATGAGGATCTGGCGCGTACGGGAAATTGGTCATGAAGGCGATGATCTTGGCTTCGTACGCGTTGAAGAGGATGTAGTAGACGATAATCAGTGTAACGAGGGTGGCCTTCTCAAGGGGTGATACTTGGTGGAACTGTCTTCGTTCAATTCCACAAATTGGCAGAAGGATCAAATCGTTGTGAAATTGTTTCGGAAATAGACACATCATTGCGATACAGATCGCGATCATCGTGAATAAGCTGACCCAAAGCTCAACCTTGAAAGGAATGACAAACACTTCAAACGACGTTAGTCTTAGCCCAGTTGGAGCTGCAATCGTCATCGTAATCGGTATCGTAGAATGCGTAAAATGTTCATTCCTCACATGACTCCTTGTAATTTTCATTACGCCAAAGTCATACATAGTTGTCGCATTGTAGAAGAAAGACTTGGCGTAACAATCATTTTGGGAAATCTCGTTCGCACACGTTATTCTGTACAGACGAGTCCGACCTCCAAGTCGTTGAATTGTATCCTCCAGTAGGTCCGTTCCGTAACCATTGCGTGTTTTGATGTTCCACACAGAATCGATAGGCGTGGTTGCGTACGAGATCGAAAAGGTTTGACCCGTAAGGTTGCCAATTGGGTCGGCAAAAACCTCTTCAAATGGTATTGGTTCCGATCTAGCTACTATCCCATCACGAAACGGTAGCTTTTGCCGGATCACCAACCAGCTCGTGCGGATGTAGATCACGTGATGAAGCTGCGCGTCACTGATCACGCGTTGGAGTTCGTGCGGGAAGTGAGCGTGGTACAAAACAATCACCTTCAAGGACCAGTCAAGGTCGGACGAAAAGAAGCGCTGGAATCTTTTGGCGGAGTAGTTGTCAGAGAACAGTACGAGGACAGCTGGTGGGTGTAGGATTTTGGTTGATCCCTTGTTGTAAAGCACTCGACGAGGGATCATCGCTAGACGAACTGAAGTCATAAGTTCTTCGAATGTTGCGTCCGTTGAGGATCGCTCCGATGTGTCGTAGAACCAGCAGTCAAAAGTTCCTGGCTCGCGATCGTGTAGGTATTGGATCAACGTTGTGACATAGTGTACGACCTTGTATGTGTGCTCAGAAGCGAAAGATGGTGTCAAGAAAAAAATCACATCTACAAGTATTATCCATGGGAGATTCATTGTGACTGATGCAACATCAATCCTTATTAAGTATAACCGAGTAAAGTGATAATTATTTGTATTCTTTCAAGGGAATTGTAGCATGACCTGTTGATAACATCACAAAATAATTCCATCGCAAATACCAACCCTGCCATGATCCATCCGATCGATATTCCATAGAAAACGGGCTTCAGCTCGAAAAGCCCAACAACCCCCCCTCTGGCTATTCCCGAATGACGACTTCCCTTTTGCTGCTGAATCAACTCCTGAACCCAAAAGTCCACCAATCCAGCTTCAAAGTGCCACATTTCGGCGCGTTGCACCTTCGCAACCAACGGATTCCGGAACGTGCAAAAGTAGAACGCGATCCTCTCACCCAGCGTAAACCGGTCAACGACGGTGAACCGTGGCCGGCCCGTTTCCGGCTCAAAGTTCCGAGCATCACTCATGGCCAGTTTCATGAATAATCGGCTTCCGACGAACGCCAGGTTCTGCGATTTCCAATGGATTGTGTATTTGCCGCGGAATGGAACCGGTGAGAAGAGCTGTCTGTACCGGGGATCTTCATCGCTCATATCCTCGCCAAAGTCACCTTCGTCTTGTTCGATGGTTATGTTCGATTGGAGCAGGTCGTCTAGGGTGCGAGGATCGCGCGAATGAGGGAAATTGGTCATGAACGCCGTGATTTTGGCTTCGTATGCCTTGAAGAGGACGAAGTAGATCACGATCAATGCGATGAAGACGATTTTCTCCAGAAGCGATACCCGATGAAGCGCTCGACGCTGGAAGCTGCACATTGGGAGCAAGATCAGGTCGTTGATGAATCGAGTTGGGAATAGGAGCATGACCAAGGTACATACCAGCATCAACATCAAAAGCGAGGCCCACAGCTCGATCCGGAAAGGAGCGATAAAAACTTCAAACGCGGTCAGCGGACGCCCTGTGGGTGCGGCAACGTGCATCGTAACCGGCACGATCGAGTAGAAGAAGTGCTCGTTCATTACGTTCGATCGCGTGATCGCATTCGCTCCAAAGTCGTACATGGTCGATGCATTGTACTTGTACAGCTTCAGCACGTAGTCATCCACGTCATCAAACTCTGCCGAGTTTACCTCGTGAAATTGACTCGCTCCACCAAGTCGTCGAACAGTATCCTCGATCACCTTCATGATGTGATTTTTTCTAGCTAGTTTGGCATTGGTTAGCAATACCTCGGTAGACCGAGGGGAAAACGAACAATGAATGGTGCTCCCTGTCAAATTGCTGGTGGAATCCACAAAGAGGTCTTCTAAGAAAACCTCCCCGGTACGACAAAAAACTTCACTTTGAAAGGCGATCTTGTGATGAAGCACTAGAGCGTCGTTTCTCACGTAGATAACGTTGTGAAGATGAGCTCTGCTAAACAACTGCATAGCTACGGCAAGGTCCTGATGATCGTACAGCACGATCACTGTCATGGATGATTCAAGATCTGACGAAAGAAATTCTTCTAATGTATTAACCTCTGAGCTGCTGAAGTGCAGCACTAGTAAAGTCGGCGAATGATTCACTTCAATTTCTTTCTTTGAACGCAGAACTTGGCGAGGGATCGTTGCCATAGATTTAGAGGTGATGATCGCGTCTAGAGTAGGAGCTATCGAATCCTCTGCTATGTAGAACCACATGTTGAACGATCCAAGTTCTTGATCGGATAGATGTTGAATGAAGGATGTAAGATAGTTGACGACCTGCATCGAATGTTGGCCTTGAACTAGCGTTGGAAGAATCAAGAGAATAACTTTCCACGCGTTAGTCATTGTAACTGTTGAACGGTTTTACCAGCGTCGTCACAAATCCGTAGTATATAATGCAATTTTGGATCTGATATGGTTTTAATCTCAGAGGCGCGTGACTGATTAAATCTCAAACTGGTCCGTTATAACCAGCCTCAGTCATCATGGAAGCTCTCCGTATAATCACCCTTTTTAGATTGCTAGCGATAGCCAGTTCATTGTCTAGATCGTATTTGATGCAAAGCATAGATTATGTAACCTCATTGATAATGAATTGTTTTTAGCTTAGAATAAGGATATCTTTATTTTTACTGTACAGTAATTTTAGTCCCTGCCCGCCCAGAGCAAAATCGAGCTTTTTACGTTTTTCTACATTTATCGTAACTAGATAGACTAAATTCGATGGCATTTTTAAGGTTATAAGCTAACATTGTATACAGACCCAAGGGTTTATCAAGTTTTATAAATGCATGGTTGTAGAGAAATTTATTATTATGGACAAACATAATAAAATGTTGATGGAAATTTACAGTTTACCACACCCAGAATTGAATTTCTGAACCGATAAAACCAAACTGACATGAACTACGTTAATCAACGCAATCTGGTTATATCACGGCAAAACTTCTTTGACTTTTTGCCTTCCTCACTGAGGTAAGGCTATAATCCTGCTCTAAAAATGAACTTTGTATAAAAACGTCGTAGACCCACCTTCATGTATACATATCGACTCAGAATCGAAAACTGAACAAATGTCTGTGTTGTAACCGATGGCAGTTCCTGACCCAATCGTTACTGTGGCTCTGTTTGTTTCGCGTAAAATATATGTGCTAAAATACAGGAAAATGCTTCAGTTATTGGGCGGAGCTTCACTACTCCCACTGGCTAGGGCAAACAAGAGCCAAGACACCCTAGCAGTACGCAGCCAGTTCCATACCCCCACGATTGCTACCCCACTAGAACGAGACTACAGGCGTTGGTAGCCGATTGGTAGCAGCGGATGACAGGTGCCTGGTAGGCGGCAATACCGGAGATGACTTGCGAGGTCCAGAACCGGGATTCGTCCTATTTGCCCGGAAGACCCGTAACCGAACGGACTGACAGTGCCCTTGGTCAGTCGGATAGCAGGACCCCTCAACCTTCATTTAAGGTTCATCCCGGATGTCCCGGAGATGACCAGTGGAACCCCCCTGGCGCTCGACTACGGGCAATGTTCCGGCCAATCGCCAACACCGGCCGAAGTCCCGATCCGTCAACACATCGGGAGAGCCCAGGACAACCGGATGGGTCCACGCAGCGCGCGACGAGAACCGCTACCAAGCACCAGGATGCAGATTCGAGACCGCGGCCGAAGCCGACGGTCGAACCCAGATCGCTGGTGGATGGAGCAGAGGTGACGACGCCGAGCTGGTGGGGCCCCAAGAAGCAGAAGAAAAGGTCAGATAGAATAAGAAAGTGGGACAGTTTTGAGGTTAGGAGAAGGAGGAAAGTTAGTAGGAGAAAAGTGGGAGAATAAAGTGTGCACAAAAGTTAAATAAAGTGGTGTTTCGTTTAGTAGCTTAAGTGTTTTCCTGTATCCGTCAAAGTTAGTGTGGATAAGCGTGCCGACCTTGAGGTGTTTTTGTAGAGTCCCTGTACTGAGGAAGGTCTCGGTGAACCAGTTGTTACACTTTGGCGCCCAACATAAACTAGTCTTACCAGCTAGCTTTGAGGGTACAGTTCGGGATCACTTGAGTACACTAAACACCCACGGAGGTCTCTGGGAAAACTGCCCGGATTCCTTAAAATAGCGATTAGCAGTGAGCGATTGATTCCACTCTAATCCACAATGCACACGGAATTTTCATTTATGTTAGAGGGGTTACTGTTGTCCAAAAGTTAAATGTGAAAAGCATGAAAAAACGATCGTTTACAAAGTGAGTTGCAAATCTAGTCAAATTTTAAATTGTTTCTGTGTTTGTGTTATTGGTCGGAGGGAATGAAAAGACAGCAAAAACCATAGTGATTTATTTTTCAAAAACTTAAACTGTGATATACAATCCAAAAAAGCTCATTTAGATATCGAGCGTGAACAAATGTTAGGTTATAAAATTATTTTTCAACGTGCAAAGCGTGTCACTAGGTAGTTCCTTTCAAATTTTATCAAAATTCTTCATGTTGGCCATCCCAACGCAATTTCTGTGATGAATCAGTTGGTTGATGAGTGAATGCAGGCAGCAATTATTTGATTGAAGGCAGTCCGAGCGGATTTTGGTACCGTTTCGTTGATTTAGCCAAACAGTATTGTGATGAAAAACAGCATGCAAATCTGGAAATATAGAGAAATAATGTTAGCAAAAATTTATAAAATTTTGTGAAGTTTTACGAATTTTGAATTGTATGTTGTGAGTGATTGAATGAATGAATATGAGTAATTGAATGATGAATGAATGATGTACTGGAATGGTGAAATATTTCACCGATTTTCCCACCCAATTACCCCCCTGAGAGAAAACGCAAGTGAGCGTGAAGGAAAAACATTGAAATGAGAGAGAATTGAACATCAATAGTGGAGAAATATAAACAATTTTGAGAGCTTTTAGGAGAAAAGAGCGTTTAGTGAGAGGTTGTAGTGAGAATCGCTACGAGTATGAGAGAGTTAGTAGTTGGTTTCTGCATAACAAATGTGAGTTTGTTGTGTATGAGACAAGTTTTAACCCAAGAACATAATTTTAGAAAATCTGTTCTCTTTTTATTAAGATTCCTAGACTTTTCTGTACCTTGTTCAAATTTGGAGTTAATGTGAAGTAGGAAGTTGAAGTTATGTTGTGGTCGAGTTGACAGAATGTGTTTTCTCTTTATGAGAAGAATGTTGATGCTCGGAGAGGCAGAGTGTCGCAGTACTAGGTTACCTAATTTAGACCTCAAACAAGTTAATTAGATCGTTTTGGGTCTCTTGTGTGTGTGGTCAACTACACTGAGAATCGATGAAGTTAATATTTCGTCTTTCGTCGAACTTTCAGTAGTAGTGGACAATACAACACAGAGATGCCATGGATCGTTATGTGGTACTAGTCTAGGAAGGACGATGAAGATCGTTTGTGTTTGTGTGTGAAGTTGTTTTTGTAGGTGTTTGTCTTACCTGTGTGTGAGATGTTATGGGACGAAGTTCCTTAGATAGGGTGGTACGCGTTGACGGCCAAATATACCCTAAAAGTAGAGAAGGAATTAGTTGAATTACCTTACGTTGGAAAGAGCAGTACAGTTTGGCAAATAGTCACCTTCTGTTAATATTTCTTCTAGAAGTACTATTCTGTCCATCCACGTACGTCAATGCTCAGCACTGACTAAGGTAGTTGCAGCTAAGTTCCGGATCTAAAGCTGCCGAGAGTAGCAAAAATGAACCTGCAGGAGAAAAAGTAAAGTTATTGTCGTAGGACATTTAAACAGCTGTTATGCTGAAAGTTGGATCCAGAGAAAAATTTTAGAGCCTGTTCACAAAAACATCTGACGAGATGGTGAGACAGAGTTCGACAATGTTACGGTAGATGCAACTGCGTGCTTGATCGTTAATAAGTGTTTGATCTTGCATTGCGTTATAGTTGATCTAACCTGTAAATTTGTGTTGTAGTTGTGCCTCGAGTTAGGGCAACTTTTAGAGCAGTTTGGCTCAACGAAATTTGGTGGATTTTGGTTCAAGGGAGTCATATCTGTTAATACCTCTTCTAGATTGACTCACCCTGTTCCAAATATCGCTAATGCCAAAAGTTTTGCACCTGGAAGGCAGGTAAAAAGTACTCCAAAACTCATCCGGAAGAGTGGAGTTTGTACAAATGTTGTAAATATGTAATTGAATGTTAATTTATTGAAATTTTAGTTTGTTGCATGTTAATTTATTAAATTATGTACTGTTTTGTACGATGTATTGCTTTGGAGAAAGTTTACTGCATGAAAGCATAGAAACATAATGCGAAATCATAGAACACACATAATTTGTCATAAGCATAAATTCGTAGAACAAGTAGAACAAAACTAGAATCAGGTGTCTCGGGAAAATACGAAGAAATAATAATCAGATCGAATCGCAACATAATTAAATCAGACATAATTACCCAATCATTTTCCATTGAAACAAAACTTGAGGTTATGAACCTGTTTTCGTTTTCACTTTTATTGATGAGTTACGTGATAAAAACTTAGGAGTTTATTTCTCAAGCGAGCACTTGACCAGCATGTTGGTATCTCATGATTTGGGGAGTGTTTGCTTGTAAATGACTCATGTTTTTATCAAATATTTCATCGATACTTACCACAGAATAATTTTCATGCCATGCATCATCACATTTCATAACAAATCTGTTTGACAGTGACAGATAGTTGACAGATCTAAGTTTCCCGAACATCAATAACACACACAACGAAGCAGTTGATAAGATTACCTTTGAAAAATTGAAGTACTAGAACGAAGTTTGATAAGGACTTGTGTGCAATGTTGCATGAGAGTACACGGAAAGTCCAATTTTGTAAATTTTTGTACAGTTTTGTAAATATTATTTTAATTTAATCCTTATTTATTATTTTAATGTGTAATTTGTTAAATTTTATTGTAAATAGTAACGAAACTTTTCACGATCGCTTTAACTAAGATTCAAACTCAAACATCGTATCGCTGGAGGCCGGAGTTGAACAAACGTTGATGGCCAGTACACAGGTACATCCTGCTAAACTGCGCGGAGATGGAGGAGGTGACTCTTTTATCGTTGAAGCCTTATGACCCCGATACCGATTGTTGTACTAGTCTCACATTAAGTGTTTTTCACAAATTTTCTTATGGATGATACGATCTAGTATAGCATGAGTGAAACATTTCGCGAGCAACCGTCGGTTAGTGTGAATTCGTCCGTGCGTTTGTTATTTTACGATGTCAAGGTTCAGAGGTACGTGTGTTTAGAGTTGTGATCTTGTGAGTTAAAAAAATATTTACTTTGTAAACATTTTTTTTTCCCGAACTGGGGGAGAGTGTAACCGATGGCAGTTCCTGACCCAATCGTTACTGTGGCTCTGTTTGTTTCGCGTAAAATATATGTGCTAAAATACAGGAAAATGCTTCAGTTATTGGGCGGAGCTTCACTACTCCCACTGGCTAGGGCAAACAAGAGCCAAGACACCCTAGCAGTACGCAGCCAGTTCCATACCCCCACGATTGCTACCCCACTAGAACGAGACTACAGGCGTTGGTAGCCGATTGGTAGCAGCGGATGACAGGTGCCTGGTAGGCGGCAATACCGGAGATGACTTGCGAGGTCCAGAACCGGGATTCGTCCTATTTGCCCGGAAGACCCGTAACCGAACGGACTGACAGTGCCCTTGGTCAGTCGGATAGCAGGACCCCTCAACCTTCATTTAAGGTTCATCCCGGATGTCCCGGAGATGACCAGTGGAACCCCCCTGGCGCTCGACTACGGGCAATGTTCCGGCCAATCGCCAACACCGGCCGAAGTCCCGATCCGTCAACACATCGGGAGAGCCCAGGACAACCGGATGGGTCCACGCAGCGCGCGACGAGAACCGCTACCAAGCACCAGGATGCAGATTCGAGACCGCGGCCGAAGCCGACGGTCGAACCCAGATCGCTGGTGGATGGAGCAGAGGTGACGACGCCGAGCTGGTGGGGCCCCAAGAAGCAGAAGAAAAGGTCAGATAGAATAAGAAAGTGGGACAGTTTTGAGGTTAGGAGAAGGAGGAAAGTTAGTAGGAGAAAAGTGGGAGAATAAAGTGTGCACAAAAGTTAAATAAAGTGGTGTTTCGTTTAGTAGCTTAAGTGTTTTCCTGTATCCGTCAAAGTTAGTGTGGATAAGCGTGCCGACCTTGAGGTGTTTTTGTAGAGTCCCTGTACTGAGGAAGGTCTCGGCTAACCAGAAGTTACAGTGTGTATGTGTGTGTGTATCCGGATCTCACTTAAATGTACGTAAATTATGTCCGGATCCACCATCCGACCCATCGTTAGTTAGCATTAGCATTAGCATTAGCATTAGCAATAAAGGTCGCACAATTCCGGATGGCTGCACAACGCTTATCTTGCTGTTTAACTGTAATTAAACGTATGATAGCACTAGACTTTCATCCGGTTACAATATTCCAACACGGGAGATACCATGTTTTCATCTTTAGATGAGCGTGTAATACTATCCAGTAAGATAAGGGGCTCCTGGCCGGTACCTTGCTAACCTCGGGGATTGGAAGGTTTGTTAGTAAACATCTATCTAGAATGCGCAGAGATCTCTACGTCACCTAGTGGTATAGATGTTTGTAGGGAGGTTTTGGACTCAATGTTAGTAAATTGAACGTTTGTTTTTTTAACACCGTCACCACCACCACCAAAAGTATACCACCACCACAAAAAGCCATGCTAGATTTTAATACAAATACATTACAAAACGAACACGACAATAAAACCATCATCCCGGCACTGCCTACTGACGCGCAATAATATTCATTACCACGATGACCCCCCACTGCATGCATGACTCGAACATGAATACGAACACAGCTCAAAGAGAACACCACAAAAACCTATTTTCCCATCACCACTGCTTGCACGATACTGACGCGCAATAATATTCATTACCACGATGACCCCCCACTGCATGCATGACTCGAACATGAATACGAACACAGCTCAAAGAGAACACCACAAAAACCCATCTTCCCATCACCACTGCTTTCAGGATACTGACGCGCAATAATATTCATTACCACGATGACCCCCCACTGCATGCATGACTCGAACATGAATACGAACACAGCTCAAAGAGAAAACCACAAAAACCTATCTTCCCATCACCACTGCTTGCACGATACTGACGCGCAATAATATTCATTACCACGATGACCCCCCACTGCATGCATGACTCGAACATGAATACGAACACAGCTCAAAGAGAACACCACAAAAACCCATCTTCCCATCACCACTGCTTTCAGGATACTGACGCGCAATAATATTCATTACCACAATGACCCCCCACTGCATGCATGACTCGAACATGAATACGAACACAGCTCAAAGAGAACACCACAAAAACCCATCTTCCCATCACCACTGCTTTCAGGATACTGACGCGCAATAATATTCATTACCACAATGACCCCCCACTGCATGCATGACTCGAACATGAATACGAACACAGCTCAAAGAGAACACCACAAAAACCTATCTTCCCATCACCACTGCTTGCACGATACTGACGCGCAATAATATTCATTACCACGATGACCCCCCACTGCATGCATGACTCGAACATGAATACGAACACAGCTCAAAGAGAACACCACAAAAACCTATCTTCCCATCACCACTGCTTGCACGATACTCCACCATCCGACCCATCGTTAGTTAGGTTATTAAAAGACCTTTCCAACGTTGACGATCTGGCAACCCTTTCTCGAGATATGACCTCTTAAGTGAAATTGATGTACTTTTTGAAAGCCGGATCTCACTTAAATGTATGTAAACTATGTTCGGATCCACTTTCCGGCCCATCGTTGGTTAGGTTATCAAAAGACCTTTCCAACGAGTCCAAAACATTGACGATCTGGCAACCCTGTCTCGAGATATGGCCACTTAAGTGATATTTATGTACTTTTTGGAAGCCGGATCTCACTTAAATGTATGTAAACTATGTTCGGATTTACTATCCAACCCATAGTTGGTTAGGTCATCAAAAGACCTTTCCAACGAGTCTAAAACATTGAAGATCTGGCAACCCTGTCTCAAGATTTATCCACTTAAGTGATATTTAAGTACTTTTTTGAAGCCGGATCTCACTTAAATGTATGTAAACTATGTTCGGATACACTATCCGACCCATCGTTGGTTAGGTTAACAAAAGACTTTTCCAACGAGTCCAAAACATTGTAGATCTGGCAACCATTTCTCAAGATTTATCCACTTAAGTGATATTTATGTACTTTTTTTGAAGCCGGATCTCACTTAAATGTATGTAAATTTACTGTTGGTAATGAGTGAGGAAGGCTCCAACCACATAGGTGGATTAAGTTAGTTTTTCTTCTGAAAATCACGTGATATCCCAAAGGAATCAACGTGGTGATTATGGAAATTATCAACATCTAAAATCAAACAGCGCAATGAAATAACCACTTTCATGCCCTTGAACTGATAGTTCACCATTAGTCAACATGAACTCCGTTTGGAAAGTCGCCCTTCTTGGGCTGCTCACATCGACCTGTTTATCTACCAAGGATCATTCGGGACAGGTCTTGGATTACGTAACGTCGTTGATACTTTATCTATCCAATCAAGAGCCAGGATCATTCGACTGTTGGTTCTACGAAAATTCGAAGCAAACTTCGAAGGATTCTACTTTGGATGCGATCGTTACTTCAAAACGGTTGAGCCTGATTCCAAAAAGGATTTTGTATTCCGAGGGAAAGGTTGAAGTAGGGGAACAACATCTAATTCCAGCATGCCTCTAATGTTGTCCTATCAGAACTTTGACATTCAATTACAGCTCATTAAAAGCGTTTTCAACTGAAATCGAGTGATAAATAGCTCAAGAAGACTAGAGCAAGCAAGTTTTTATCAAAAGTTTTGCAAAATTAGTTGTTTAAATAGTGATAATCAGCAAATTGGATGGAGTTAGGAGCGAGTGCTTAACCTGCCAAACATACGAGAATTTCCCCTATATCGTTCTCCAGACATTCTCGCGTTGTTCATTGATGGTAATCACTTTGATCGGATGCACCAATTTCTTTCTTCATATTTTGATAGAAGGATGAAAATTATTGTTTTCTACAGCTACGACAACTTGGAGGGATTCAAAACTAGTTTAGTGATACTTCGTGCAATGCATCTATTCAATGTAGTTTGCATTTGTAAGAATTATCTTGTATTTCAAAACATGGAAGTATTCCAAACTAAAACCCATATTCGAACCCGTGCTATCCCGTTCCAGGAGCTGTTCATTGATATTACAAATAACCTCATAGGCAGCGATAGAATAATCATCATCAAAAGAAAATCATTGGAGGTTCATCAAGAGAAAAAATCCGAAGGGAGCTTGGCTCTACTCTCTCGCGCACGAAAGATCGGTAAAAGGAATCTAAAAAAATCATCATCTTGATTATTTGGCGGAACATCTTTTTCACTACTACACTAGCAAGTGTTACTTCACACGTCGAAATTTGACCTGTCACATTTTGTAGATGGGCAATGTGTGTAAACAAACTTAAATAAATATTTTTAAGTGATGCTGACAAGGAAATTCACAAAAAATCATCAGCAGATTGATTTTCTTGGAGAAGTTCGGGAGTGATTTTCTTTTGCGTGATTTGCCTCCTCTCTCTTTCGCGGGTGAATAAAGTTCGCAAGCGAAAATGATTTTTTTGCGATTATTCCATCCCTGCTCACAGGACATACCTTTCACCTTTCAATGTCGGAACAAATATCATGGAACAGTGATTTTTTCAACGGTTATTCAAATGAACTTTTCGCTGGAACCATACAAAGACTTGGTGGTCGTGCTCAGTTTCATTTCATTGATTGTGGAATTGCAATATCTGTGAATGATTGTATTCTAAGGTCGTTGTTCTA
Source organism: Culex pipiens pallens (assembly GCF_016801865.2). Classification (NCBI taxonomy): domain Eukaryota; kingdom Metazoa; phylum Arthropoda; class Insecta; order Diptera; family Culicidae; genus Culex; species Culex pipiens. Next base: position 5,455,686 of record NC_068938.1, read on the forward strand.
CAACTCTACAACCACATATGATTTTGGAGTGAACACCTTTGGAAATACTAAAATTAATAATGAAAACTATATGCATTCTGTTGTTCCCGTTACGATACAGATTGTTGCACCAGCAGGACAAAAACTGTCTTCATTTGATGTGTTTGTGTTACCATTTCAAGTGGAACTGTGGATATTTCTGCTAGCACTATTTGTGATCTGTATCATACTTATGTTGATACTTCCAAAACAATTCCAGAACAATTTGATTCTTCAGCCATTGTGTGGCTGTGAGAGTCATGCGTTCCATCAGGTTTCACCTTTAGAAAAAACCATTCTCATCATGCTAATTGTGGTTTTCTTTGTGCTGTCAACAGCATTTGAAGCAAAAATATCCGCATTTATGAACAACTTTCCGTACGCAGAAGATCCTCATACGTTGGACGATTTGCTTCGATTTGGATACACGATCGAGCAAACAGATGATTCTTTTGAAAAAGCAATGATCGATCAAGATCCTCGAATCAAGCAACTATTTTCCACAATTGAATTGACCAAATTACACAAAGTTGACTGGAGCTCTCGAAAATGGGCTTATGTCGGTAGTCGTTCGTATTTGTACACATGCCTGCACAGTCATTACAATTTGGATCCTGTAACGGGACGCAGCCGGATGGTAGTTTTGGACCGGTTCAACTTTGGAACCCGCATTGGTTTCTTTTTTACCAGTTACCGGAACCCGCTGGTTCCGAAGCTGCAACGTGCCGAGTTTCACTTCTTTGAGGGTGGATTTACTCACTTTTGGTTGAAAAACCGCACACAACGAACGTTTGGAGCTCGCCGTGTAGACATTGTGGCTGAGGGATACAATAACATTCAGACAAATATCGGATTTTACGATATGGAACCGGCTTGGTACGTCATTGCCGTTGGTTGGACTTTGGGAGTCATCTTTTTGACTGTGGAAGTATGTTTCAACATGATGCTCAAACAGCACTGGCGAGCCCCTCGTCCGATGCGCAAACAACAAAGCAGACCATGATTCTCTGTTACTACCGCGTGCCACGTGTTAATGTAATCAAGCTTCGCTTGCGTGTTGAAGTTGCATAAATGGCTTACGAAATGATCAGCAATGGAGCACCGGATTCGAGTGGTAGAAATGACAGTTCTCCCAAGGGCAATTCACTTCTGATATTGCACCAATATGAAGCCAATATTGGAGTCGATACGGTATGCAGCCAAGGAATACTGCGCGAGTATTATGCGCGTATGATATTCACGCTGATATTTGGGTAGATATGTCCTCAAATAAGACGAATATGGGGTCTATATCGTCAATACGGTATGCAGACAATGAGAATATTATGTGCGTATGATACGCGTATGCAGTATACTCGAAGTGATTAACCCCTAGCAGTTCTCCCATAAGGAATACATTGTAGAAAAAAAAACCAAAAACTGCTCGAATGGAAATACTCCATTCTTTGTCCTGAAACCTGCAGCACGAAATATATATCTTTGAAGTACGGAATTGTTTTTAGCTTAGAATAAGGGTATCTTTATTTCTACTATGCAGTATTCTTAGGCCGTTTCCGCCCAGAGCACAATCGAGATTTATCAACGTTTTTCTTCATTACTCGTAGCTGAGTCGACCAAATTGAAAATGTTTTGAAGTTATAACATTTTTATATTAAATAATACAGGTTGAATCAAGTTAAATAAATGCTTGGTTATATAGAAACTTATTGTTAAGACAAAAGTAATAAAATTTTGAAGGAAACTACGTTATTCAACGCCATCTTTTTTGTTAAACTTATGGAAATCACGTGATATCCCAAAGGAATCAACGTGGTGATTTGGGAAATCATCAACATCAAAAAACAAACAGATCAATGGAATAACCACTTTGGTGCCCTTGAACTGATAGTTCACCATTAGCCATCATGAACTCCGTTTGGAAAGTCGCCTTCCTTGGACTGCTCGTCACAACCAGCACATCCGCAGAGGATCCAACGGGACAGGTATTGGATTACGTCACGTCGTTGATACGGTATCTATCCGAGGAAGAGCCAGGATCGTTCGACTGTTGGTTCTACGAAAATTCGAAGCAACCTTCGATCATATAGAGGCAAGCTCGAACAAAAGCGATTTTTTTCTTGGTCTCACTTTGATTTCCCATTTGTTGCCTGTTTTGCCCGTTCGCTGCTGACCGTGTACGCCACAGTGGTATAACGTCAAAAATGCCTCGTATAATGTTTGTAAACAGTATACAGTACAACTACCGTAAGTCGGTTCGTTTTTTCTTGAATACTTTTTCAGCATAATTTTATTATGAATGTAAAGGGGAATAGCATGTAATTTCATCATGCACGTGATGTTGGCTTACAACAGTTGGGCGTTCAAGAATAGCTGTAAGTTGGCAAGAGAACTGGTTCCCCAGTGGACGGCTTTCTATGCATTGTTTTGCAGAAGGAATCCGTCCACCGTTGGACGGATTCCTCTTGCTGGACATTGTTAACAAACTTGTCCCAAGTTCTCATTTCCTCCTGAAAAGAAATCTGTCCACCGGTGGACCGATTCCTCTTGCAAAATACAGCCAAGAAATCCGTCAAACAGTGACCAAATTTAAAAAAATCCGGCTTGCCAACGTTGTCAAAAGAAACCGACCTTTCCCAAAAATGCCGGATATTATTTTAAAAGTTTGCTTGAGAACGGCAAAGTTTCCTGTCTCCAAAGTGATTGTTTTTTCGCCTGTCAACTGTCAAACAAAGGTGTGCAAATTTAGGTCATTTAGGGTGGTGCAGAACGGGTGACGCCAATCCTGGCGCGCAGTGTTGCCAAGACATGACAAGATTATTTGTCAATATGTTTATTCAGTATTTCAATAACTATTCAACATGTTAACGAATGGTAAAACGTTACTTAACCTACCGTAAACTGGGGTCAATCGGGACACATGGGGCGAATTGGGACAGCAGTTTTAACCATGTTGGAGCACAATATTTTGATTTTTCTGGTTGGTTTCGGTTAGAACAGACTCAGGCCAACAAAATGTGTATATCCATTTGCAAATTTAAAAGCTTTAAGTGCTCCAAAAACTGCTGTCCCAATTCAAACTGTAGTCCCGATTCACCCCAGATTACGGTACCGTATGGTGGATGATGCATTCCTCTCGATAGGATTCGAACTGACGACCTTTGGATTGTGAGTCCAACTGCCTACCAGCGACTCCTACACCTGGACTAAGCTAACGATCTAGATTAGGTCTGAACCGTTCACTTCCCCATCCGACGGATAAGACAAATCTTGACTCGAAAAAAGCCACCGGGTCTGACTGGGGCTGAAGCCAGGCCAACTGGCCATCTGTTGAGTAACACCGAAACACTTATTTTACGGAAAGTAAGAAAAACTTGTAACGCGCATTATCCCTCCCAAAGAATTTTAGAAATTTTAATTTATAAACATACGTAATTTTTCATATCAATTACCGCCAACCCTATTTAAGGAGACTGTTTACATATTTACACAATGTATGCAACTCGTTTATGCTAGGGAATAAGTTGAAAACAAAAATAAACCAGTAGCAACGGTCAATTCAAAAATTATGCCACTTATAGAAAAAATCAGATTAGCGCGCGTGACCTGTAGCGTATGTTATACAACATTATCTTGTCTAATATTCAAAGTTAACAGTGTAGTAACTTCAGGCATCCACGCTAGGTGGTGATACTGATGCGAACAAATTTCGGAACCATGTTTTGAATTGGACTTGGCTCCATATGCTTCGATGGATACCGTTCTGAATGCGATCGTTTCTTCACATCGTTTGAGCCTGATTTCCAGAAGAGTTCTGTATTCCGAGGGTAAAGTTGACGTTCAACGATCTCCTGGTGCCCTCATTATAGTTGTTAATGGAAATCAATTTATGAAGATGGCCCTGTTCCTTACTTCTAGTTTTGATAGAGGTTTAAAAATTGTTGTTTTGCACAACAATGACAATTTAGAGGGATTCATATACATTGTAGAAGCGCTACGAGTTATGCAGCTACACAATGTTGTCTACATTTTTACGGATTATTTAGTGATACAGAATCTGGAAGCATTTCAAAAAATACCTTACACTCGGACGGGTACCGTCCCGTTTCATGAAGTGTTTATTGATCCTACAAGCAACCTTACTGGTCGCACATTTCATCTATCACTATCAAGTTCCACCCTTTGGAATAGTGATGCTTACAATGGATATTCAAATGAACTATTTGCTGGAACCATACGAAGACATGGTGGTCGAGCTGAGATCCACTCAATTGATTGTGTACAAGAAATCTCGATAAGAGATTGCTTTCTGAAGTCGTTAAACTACAATTCGACAACCACGTATGATTTTGGAGTGAACACCCTTAGCAATCCCGACATCACTAATGAATTCTACATGCACTCAATTGTTCCAATCCCAATACAGATTGCTGCACCGAGCGGACGAAAATTGACCCTGTTCGATGTATTTATGATGCCGTTTCAGCTACAACTTTGGGCATTCTTACTAACCCTTTTTGTAACCAGCGCCTTACTTATAATGTTCTTTCCACTACGATTTCAAAATAATTTGATTCTTCTTCCATTATGTGGATTTGAGAAAAGCTCGTTTCATCAGGTTTCATCACTAGAAAAGACCATACTTACAGTTTTGATCGTAATCTATTTCGTACTGACGACAGCTTATGAAGCAAAGATTTCTGCTTTTATGACCAATTTTCCGTATGCACCGGATCCTCGTACGCTGGACGATCTTCTTTTAACTGGAATTACGGTCGAACAGACCGATGAGAATTTTTTAACAGCTACAATTGAGCATAACCCTCGAATAAAGAAACTTTTTTCAAAAATCGAATTTAACGAAAGTCGCAAAGGTGACTGGAACTCGCGAAATCATGCTTATGTCGGAAGTCGTTCTTATTTCTACTCATGCTTGAACGATCCTCAAAACTTTGACCCTGAAACGGGACGTCGTCGAATGGTTGTATTAGACCAGTACACTTTAGGAATTCGAGTTGGATTCTTCATCACCAGTTACCGGAATCCGGTGGTTCCGAAGCTGCAACGTGCCGAATTTCAATTCTTTGAGGGGGGATTTACCCACTTTTGGTTGCAGCAAATAACACGGCAAAACTATGGGTCTCGCCACGTGGGCATTGTGGCTAAGGGATACAACAGCATTCAGAAAAACATCGGATTTCACGAGATGGAACCAGCGTGGTACGCTATTGTTGCTGGTTGGTCTTTGGGAGTCATCGTTTTTGTGGCAGAGATATTTTACGGCATGATTAAAACAAAACAGTACACAACGAAAAATGTATGGAAAATGGCTTTGTATAAAACGATTTTGTGTGAAATAAATTGTATGTTATTGAAAAAGATTTTATTTCCAAATTGCACGTTTGCCTTTGACAGCTATTCAATTGGATACATGGGCTTACAGATATAAGCTTAATTACATTGCTCATAACTGAAAACAGAATATTTTTTTCAGTGTGGTAGAAATCTGGATAGTAAATCATCTTACGTAAATATTAAAACGAGTCAAATTGAAAAGCTGTCAGAAGCAAACTTATGGGAAATTGGACGAGCTTTCTGGTAAAACTATTTTCGAGACTGACAAATCAATTCTGTCATATAGAAAATGCCAAAAACCACCAAAAAACTGTTTTAAAAAAATATATTTTTAAAACCGCTGTTACTTTGCAAGGTTTGGACTTAGGACAATGGTCAATATGGAGACTTTTATGTAAAATTGTCTGAAAAAACGATTCCCACTATCGGTTTTGGAAAATTTTGAGGTTCAGACCACTTTTCAAAAAAAAAAAAAAAACAGTTTTAGTAAATGATTTTTGTATTTTTTTAAGGAAAGACATACCATCTTGCATTTTTCGTGAGTCTTTTTGTTACATCTTAGGCTATTTCCTCAAAAAAATTGAACGAAAAAAAAACGTGACATCACCATTAAATTTAACTTTTCAACAATAAAATTTAAAATTCTCATAGAAGTAGCGTGTATTTTTCCTTCAGTGTATTTTCAACAGAAAGCCCGTCAAATTTCCTACAAGTTTGTCTTTGACCACTTTTTGATACGATGCAACGGCTTCGAGATACAGCAATATTTAAATTACGAAATACAAAAATATTAAAATAACTTATGTTAAAATCTCAAATGTCATTTTCGAGTACATTGGCTCCATATACACAAAAATGGCTTATATAGGCCTAGGATAACATGTCTACAAAGTTTCATTGAAATCAAAGAGGGTCGGGTACAAAAGTACCAGAAAAAATCCTGGTTTGAGATGGAATTGCTCTATAGTTACGGCATTTTCTAACCAGAAAGGTCTTCAATTACACAACTCATTTAGAAAGTTGGTGCCAATAAACGCTTCAGTTCCGTCGAGGTATGATAGATTTGTGTCTCTGAACGTGCTCAAATCGGCAGAATTGAATTTTCTGCGAAAGAACATGCTGTCAATTTTCGGGTATTAATGCTATGAAATCATTCTAAGAAACCGAGCGCCTCCATTGAATTGCTCTATCTCATATTGAAACCATGGAATCACCTCGCTTCTTAGCACGAAATCATGTCATTTTGCCTTCCTCACAAGCTAAGGCTATAATCAACTCTAGAAATGAACTTTCCACAGAAAGCTACCGTATATGTACACATTTAGATTATTTACCGAATTCAGTAAAGTTTATCGAATTTGAAACTGCTGAACAGTTCGGTAAACTGATAATTACCGAATTTGGTAAAAACTTACCGAAATTCGGTAATGTAGTTCATTATTGTTCATCGTACAACCGAAATTCGGTAAAATGTTTTTCATTTTGACAGATGGATTACCGATCTAAACTTTACCGATTTTTCAACTATCGAATTCGTTAAAAAAATCTAAGTGTGTACATATCAACTCAGAATCGAAAACTGAACAAATGTCTGTGTGTATGTGACCAATAATGTCACTCAGTTTTCTCAGCAATGGCTGTGCCGATTTTAACCAAACCAGTCGCATTCAACTTGGTTTAGTTTGAAGTTTTGATAAGTTGATGATAAGTTTGATGTATAAAAATGTGTTCTAGCATATTTCTCTATTGGTAGCAAGTCCAAAACATTGAAGATCTTGCAGCCCAGTGTCAAGTTATGACTACTAAAGTGATAGTTATGTACATTTCCAAAGCCGGATCTCATTGCTCTGTAAGAAAACTATGCCCGGATCAATCATTTGAACTATCGAAAGATCTTTCCAGCAAATTCAAAATTTTGACAATCTGGCAACCCTGTCTCAAGTTTTGAATGCTTAACTGATATTTTTTTACTTTTTCAAAGTTGGATCTCACTTATCTAAATGAAAACCATCGAGGTTTTTAAGCGAAGATGGCGTTCGAATGGTGATCGCCCGAAAATCACGCAGTGGTACCAACATTACTGAAAAAGTGTGCCATGGCATGACAGCCACATTTTTTTCTCTAATGTTGGTGCTACTGCGCGAGTTTGACATTTCGGGCGTTCACCATTCCAACGCCATCTTCGCTTAAAAACCTGGATACGGATCAATCATCTAACCTTGCGTTTAGTAGGTAATCGAAAGCCCTTTCCAAAAAGTCTAAAATGTTGACCATATGGCAGCCCTGTCTCATGATATGACCACTTAAGTGATATTTATGAACTTTTTCAAGCCGGCTCCAGATCAAACATCTGACCTACCGTTGAAAAGCTTTTCAAACAAGCCCAAAATATTGAAGATCTGGCATCCTTGTCTCAAGTTACCAAAAACCATGTTTGATACTAGATACTAGAGATTTTTATCATGATCTTTTGTGTGACACATTTTTGGTAAAGAGTGAGGAAGGCACCAACCACGTAGGTTGATTAAGTAAGTTTTATAACTTCGCAGGGAATTCACAATAATTCTATACCGTCGATTGGAGTGTATTCAAATTTTGACGAAACTGAGGCGTTAACCGATATCAACATTACTAATGTAGAGTTGTTTTATCGTAAACTGGGTTGAACCAAAAACAACTAAAATTTGACTCAGTTTTCATTTCAACAAAGTACAACCATGTGATTACAATCAGCTTCGATCATTAGCTTGAGCACATTTTCTTCTCCGTAGGGGATAGTCATTACGCTACGAGCAATGGGAAGTTTTTTTTCCTTCTCCCTAGGATGTAATTCAAGAGGCATCTGTGTGAACTTTGAGCAAATTGAAAAATCTTTCTGCTCAAGTAGGTGTTACTTGAAAATAATGCTGAGTAAAGTTAGAGCATTACATTTTGCCTAGAGAAACACAGATAACGATGATGATGATAAAACTTTCAAAAGACGTTGAACTTGCCTCAATACCTGTTATCTGCAATCGGAACTCCCCGTAATTGAATTTCGGTATTAGCAAAGTTTGCTCCCATGCTCGTGCTAAACTTTGAAGATTCCTTGAACTTGAATACCTTTTATCTTGCAAAGTTTTCTCCTCTCTCTCCCCTCTACTACAGATCGGGGAGCACTTGTCACGTTGAGATAACATTCCGAAACATTTTGACTTTTTCACTTGCCTGTTTTTTTTACTGGAGATGTGTAAAAACCGCAAAAAGTCATCAGGTCGGTCTCGTGAGTAACCCCCACCAAAAAACGACAAACTTTCCAAATCATCTCTGGCTTGGGATGTTGCAACCAGATAATACCTTTGCCATGGTCCGTAATAAACCCCCGTCCCGAGCTCTCCCGGAACAACCCGGATTATCAACGGTGACATATATCTCAAACAGGAGGGAGTGATATCAACTTCTTCTCTTGAATGAGGAAACTAGAGGGGAGTGAACTTTTTGAGGTTTGATCCAATAAAACGAGGGGATTTTGGAATGATTCCTCTCCGTGGGTGGATTTCGGGAGGGTTTCAGGTAGATCAAATGGAATGAAACCCCTCCCGGAAAAAGAATCCAGGATGATTTCCACGGTTGAGCCGAAAATGGAAAGTTTTTGATTCACCTTGCTTCCCCCTCTGGCAGTGGCCACAAAAGTATGTAATGATAAAGAGAAAATATGTCGAACAACCGGCCGGAAGGGATGGGATTCACAAGCAGGGGTCATGGGATGAGTGAAAGTTGAGAGCATAGTTGTCCTTTCTGGTCGAAATAAAAAATTACAATTTTGTTACCTTAATGAAGACGCAAACTGCACCGAAACGTCAAAAAACATAAAAAATATTTTATTAGTCATTTATAAAAAGAAAAACTTATAGGACATTCTTGCAATTATATCTCAATTTACTGCAGGAATTCCAATAAACCCCTGACCCGTCCATAGAAAAACATCAAGTACAGCACAAATCCCCCGGAAAAGCAATCAACATTTTCATCTTACACCACCCAAGATGAAATACCCGCCAACCGCAAGATGAATCATAAATTAAAAGTTTCACCCCTCACCCTTAGTTCACCATCTCACCCCTCACCACCCCGTGAAACGTGTCTATTTCGGCGTGTGAAAAGACTATGCTTAAAAAGTGCCAAATCATCACTCAATCATAATTAGATGCAGCGAGGAAGTTAATCCGCTTAGACGTTCCATCGCAACAACCATCAAACCAACCGCGGCGTCACAAACTATGGCCATTGTGGAATTACTTCCGTTTTTTGTTGGGGGGTTTCCCCAACCTCCCCGTAAAAAAGAACCACAAAAACATTAGCATTGTAATCTTAGTTGGCTGGGAGTTTTTTGAAAAGCAGGGTGAAATTAAGAAAAATGAGGAGGCCACTCCAAAATCAACCTGAGGGAAGATAATCACAGTAGGCGAACGATAATCTGGACTTTTTGACGTAAAGTGAGTGCTCGGGTTGCTGGGATCTGCGTTTGACAGCGATATACTGCTGAAGGACGACTGTGTTGGGCAACTATTGCGGTGGGGTGCATAACGAGGGTGGTTTCCTAAATGGTGCTGGAGATGAGTATTTTGCATCATTTGTCACCGAACGTGTAAATCCGAACTGACGTTCAATAAGCTCTGGTTGATGATGGGATAACAATCTCTTGAGTGCTTTTGGAAGGTGAAGGTTATTTGTCATTTCAGAGATCAGGTGGAAGGTGATAAGCATTATTGGAAAGTACTTGATGATAAATTTTTCATCATTAGTTTTTAAAAACAAAGTTCCATATAACTATACGGACTGGTCAAACAAGATATGCATGTAAATATTCGTAATTCTGTAACTTGAGGAGAAATTTTCTGGTCGATTTGGTGTCTTTGGAAAGAATTTAGGCTATGACTTTCTTTCAAAAAAATTTAGTACACGAAAAAAATCTTTATTTTTTTGACTATTTATCACTAAAAGGTGTATTCCTTAAATATTCATTTTATAGGTTAATTATTGAGATTATTTGTTGTTTTAAAGAACTGAAAATGCATCTTTTGCACCAAAGTTTAGGAAAGAGATATATAAGTGTGGAAATATTCTGATTTGCAAACAAAAAAAAAAAAAAAAATTAAAACAAACTTCAAAAATGCAAACATAAATTTGAAATCGGAAGTTACTCTTTTTTTGATAGGGTGCATCGTTTCAAAGTTGAAGGCATTCTTATTGAAGTTTTGATTAGTTTTTACAATTTATAATTTATATTTTTGACAATATTTATCGGACTGCTAGTTTCTGAGATACAGTCTCTTGAAGTTTAAATATGGGTCATTCCATCTGAAGCGGAACAGCATTTGAAAATTACCCTCTCCGATCCTGCTCAAATTTGGCAGGGCTGTTGATACTATCAAAACATGCAAGAATCCCGAATTTCATCCAAATCGGACCACCCCCTCCATTGTTGTACCCTCCCAAAAAATCGACTTTTTGACGATTTTTGAGTAAAACCCCTATCTTCAAACGGCGATAACTCAGGAACCACAAATCTTAGAGGGTCGGTCTTAGACTCAATTTTGAAGGAAATTCGACGTAGAATCCATTTCCGTGATCAAAATGTTGATTAATTTATTTGTTCTACCTGTATTGCGCAATTGAAAACTTTAAACGGCCGTATCTCAAAACACCCCAACTTATTTTTTTTATTTGACCTCACCATCGTGTTCCCCGGCCAATTTTACATAAGAATCACTTATCGACAGAAATGAATATGTTTCGTTCCAGAGATATCGAATTTTAAAGTTTTGTGTTTTCGAGATTACCTACATCAGCTTCATTCGCCGCATCTGCTAGAAGCACACAGGCGGGCTGATCAATAACTGCTACCTGGTCATTTATTGAAATAATATTTCATCATAAATAATCTTTATCAAATTGGGCAAAAAATAACTGTATAACACTGTAGGAAACTGGAGTTTAATCGTGAATGTTTATCTGCTCAAAAAAATTAATTTAGTGAATTTCTGTGCTAACCCACAGGACAGAGCAATAACGACACATAGTAAAGGGCAGAATTGGATTCCGACGAAGCGAGCAGGAAAATGCAACTAATCTTGTTAGTAACACTGAACAATAAGTGCACGATACATTATTGAGTAAAAATATGAATTAAAATGAATAAAATTTGTTGATACGTTGTACTCTAGTGAAGGACGATCACAAGGAGTAGGAAAAGGATTTCTGGAAAGTATAAAACTGAAAAATGTAAGAAAATCACAAAGTTTGATCTGCTGCAAAGCGGCTAATTCCCCAAATTTAGTTGGGATGATTTCGACACCGTCCGAACAACAGTTTTTTTTCTTCTTTTATTCTTGGATTCTTGGAACACAATACGGCTGCTGTCCTCACGTATAAGGATTTTTTTAATTAAATGTACCTTGACCAAAATCATCTTTTAATCAAATGGAGCTGGCTCACAATATAAAAATTGATTTAATATGATCAATCTTTTAAACCATAAATCAGATTTGCCAAATTATGGTAAAGTGTCAATAATAAACTTTAATAATAATAATAATAATAATAATAATAATAATAAAGCAGGTTTTGGGGTTTTTGCTGAATGGCACTATTTTTCTACCGCCCATGACAAAGGCTCTAGTCATGGCCTCGGAGGTACTCTAAAACGGTTAGCAACACGTAAAAAACGGTGCATTCAAAATAACCCAATAAATATTCCTTTCACAAAAATAGATTGATCAAGGTAGGGGAACAGCATCTAATTCCAGCGTTCCTCTAATGTTGCTAAATCGGCGCTTTGGCATTCAATTACAGCTGATTAAAAGCGTTTTCAACTGAAATCGAGTGATAAACAGCTCAATAAGAAGTGAACAAGCAAATTTCTATCAAAAGTTTTGCAAAATTTGTTGTTTGAATAGTGAAAATGAACAAATTGGACGAAACTAGGAGCGAGGACTTAATCTGCCTAACATACGAGAATTTCGACTATTAGCCATTTGAATAAATATTTGCGTAAAATTATAAAAATAAAAATTAAATTAATCATCTCCCAGAACACCAGGTAGCAGTTGTTGATCAGCCCGCCTGTGTGCTTCTAGCAGATGCGGCGAATGAAGCTGATGTAGGTAATCTCGAAAACACAAAACTTTAAAATTCGATATCTCTGGAACGAAACATATTCATTTCTGTCGATAAGTGATTCTTATGTAAAATTGGCCGGGGAACACGATGGTGAGGTCAAATAAAAAAAATAAGTTGGGGTGTTTTGAGATACGGCCGTTTAAAGTTTTCAATTGCGCAATACAGGTAGAAAAAATAAATTAATCATCATTTTGATCACGGAAATGGATTTTACGTCCAATTTCCTTCAAAATTGAGTCTAAGACCGACCCTCTAAGATTTGTGGTTCCTGAGTTATCGTCGTTTGAAGATAGGGGTTTTGCTCAAAAATCGTCAAAAAGTCGATTTTTTGGGAGGGTACAAAAATGGAGGGGGTGGTCCGATTTGGATGAAATTCGGGATTTTTGCATGTTTTGATAGTATCAACAGCTCTGTAAAATTTGGGCAGGATCGGAGAGGGTAATTTTCAAATTTGCACTTTTTCGTGCACAGTTGAGATGGAATGACCCATATAGTAAAATAATGAGTTTTTCTCAGGTCACCTAATTTGCCCTCATTTTCCAACAAGTGATAAATAGCGCGGAAACTATTGATTAAATTTGTTAAATTTTCTGCTCTTTTCAAATTAAGAATGTATTTAAAGAATGATGGGCCAAGAAAAGCTTTTAAATTTTTTAAAGAATTGGGCTGGATTAACAAAAAAAAAGAAATCATTTTTAATTGAGAAAAGTCGAAAATATCAGAAAAGTTTCCTTTTTCAATTGAGAATTGAATCAACAGTTTGCAATAGCAAGTTGAAAAATGTGGGCTAATTATTTGACACTGATAAACACGCTTTTTTCAACTTTATGATGTTGTAAATTAGCAAACAGCAATACAATGTAAAAAAATCTCAGCTTAACAAAAATAAATTTAAGGCTTCGAAAAACTGATCGTTTTATAAACTTTTTTCGATTATTAAAATGATTTTGGCATTTTTTAAGCTTAAAAACATGATAAGTTTTTGAAACATTTTCAATCATTGATCTAAGCATGATTTTTGACAATTTTTTCGTTTTTTTCTTTAAATCACTGAATTTGGTCTGAGTCGATGGACATAAACTTCAAAAATTTAAACAGTCATCAAATAAATTCGGATTCGTTTCGCGAACGTCCAATGTTAAAAATTATGATAGAAAATCGATAGACGAATAAATGATGAACATCATCCGTTATATGAACCTATCGACCTTGATTGGTTTATTTGCTGAATTTAAACGATTAATTTGAACATTTTGATAAAATCATTGACTCAAAAATAGAAGAAATCACACAAGAGCATTTCTACAAAAAAAAATGGCTTCAAATGCTGATACATAAATTTCAAGTTCAATTCCAGTTTTTTTTTAATTGTTTTTAGTGAAATAAAAATATAACAAGAGTAAATTTTTTCATACTTCATAGCTTCAATTGATAGTGAATTTGTATATCAAATATACAGGTAAGTAAAACTAAACTAACTAATTTATTAAGGATAAATTATATACACAGAAAAAATAATGTAAATTTGGAAGCTGTAATTTTGGAAGGTTGAATATTACCTCTTTTATGATGTAATTTTACTTCAATTTAGACTGAAAAAGTGACATTACACCAGAAAAGTGGTAAAATTACACATTTCCATAGGTAAAATTACATCTTTTTTCTGACATAAAAGATGTACCCCTTCCCAGATGTAATATTACCATGATTTTTTTTTCTGTGTAGGTCATTTAATATTAACTGAGTAGGTACAGATTTTGACTCGACCTCTACCGATTTATACCAAAATTACTCCCAAGGACAAAGTTCCATGCAAATCGAAAAGGGGTCAGGGCAACTGCTGTGTGAGGTGGCTGGGAAAAACCAAGGAGAAAAATATTGTTGAATTAAAAAAAAATTACATAATAAAAATTTAACCCTTTTCGGCCCATTGCCCTTGTTCCACTTATTTGACAACCCGGGCAGACGGTAATAACAAAATTCATGCCATTTCAATAACAAATACTGTTAAAATAACAGAAAGTGTTATGGAATCTTCTTGAAAGATCCATTTTTGCATAAGGGTTTAATAACAGTTAAGGTTATCATAACAAAATTTGTTATTGGTCTGATATTGGTTGCAAGCCAAAACAACTTTGGAATAACATTTTTTGTTATGGAAGAATACCGCCAACTGTTATTGGGATGATCGGATTAGTTGTTAAAATAACAAAAATAATAACAAAGATTTGTTCGAAGAATCACTAAAAATGTTATTAGTCTGTTATTACAATAACAATCCAATAACAAAAAAATCATAACGACGAATAACAAATCTTGTTATACATAACATAAAATGTTATTGGCCTAGTATTTTCAAATATCAAAAAATGTTATTCGCAAGTTATTTCCGTCTGCTCGGGAAAACTGATTAAAATTGGCTGAAAATGGCTGACCGATAAACTTCCTTTATAAATAAAAATATGTCATCCAAAACTCATACAAAATTTTAACATCAAAACTTCTAATCTCACAGAAAAGTAAAAAAATCATTTAAATCACGAGTTGGGAGTTTTCCAAACGAAAACAATATTTGTCTAGTGTAGAGCACGATGGAATCGAATAATTAGCTAAAATGGAAATTAAAAAGCATCAAGAAAAGCAAACATATTATCAAGCAGAAAAAAAATTAAAAAAAGAAGTTCAACTTTTCAGCATCCGTTTCAGTGCTGAAAAGTAGAACTTTTTAGCATTTGTTTTAAAAAGGATTACTATTCGATTCTGTTAATTTTGCTAGAGAAAATTAGGCTGTTTCGTCGGTCGATAATGACAGGAAAAGTAAGTAGTTTCACGACGGAATTGCAGAATAGTAGTTTATGCAACAAGTTGCCAAAAGAGGATTTTTTCAGCACGAGTCGTACATTTATCCAACGAGGTTCACCGAGTTGGATAAATACGAAGAGTGCTGAAAAAATCAACTTTTGCAACGAGTTCCATACAACAATTTTTACAATTCCGAAAAACACCCATTGAGTGAAATTTTAAGTCGAATTTTCATGTATTTTGTCGATAAATCGTTTAAATCAAAAAAATGTTGAAAAGTGTTACTTTTCGAAACAAGTGCTGAAAAAATCAACTTTTCAGCACTCATTTCAGTGCTGAAAAGTAGAACTTTTCATCAATTATTTTGAATAGTGTTGCTATTCGAATCTGTTATTTTTGGTACAGAAAAGTAGGCTATTTCGTCGTTCAAGTATGGCAGGAAAAGTAAGTAGTTTCACGACGGAATTGCAAAAATAGTATTTTTAGCATGCCATAAAAATCGTCTCAGTTCTCATTTTCGAACATCCAATAAACTCAATTAACCTGCGAACGCACCCCTCGTTGCAGTGAGTTCCCTTCTCTTCTCTTTCGATTCCAAACTCTCTCATCTCTCCCGCTCCCTCTGGAGAACGCGAACCGGAAAAACAAACAAACCACATCGGCTGCTTGGATGCCGGTTCGTGTTGGTAGCTTCGTGAAAATCAAGTGAGGAGTTTTCCACTGTTGATGATTCAGTCGCCTACTGCTCTTCACCTAAAGTGGATGCTTTTTCCTCTCTGCTCACTTGGATCGCAATTTTTCGCAATTCACATAAAATTTTTGTTTTCCTCGCGAGGGGTTAGCGGAAAATTGATGCTCCCTTTTTCCCTCAATTATGTGACCTGCAAAAAAGAAAAAAAAAAAAACTGGATGATTCGTCTTTCGCACGGGGATTTTTTTTCTGGCTGGCTGACGTGACAGATGGATCTCGGTTGGTGCGACTTTTGGCTACCGGTCCATAATCCGTGGTCATCGTGGTCCCCAATCCTTGGGATGCTGCGGCAGTTTCTGCATCGTTACGTGGCTATTATAATCATGCAAAAAAAAAAGTGGAAAACGTTTGGTCATGGGGGGAGGGGGCATTGATTGGCTTACATTGTGATTGTGCCAAGGTTATGATTCTCTCTATCTCTCTCTCTCGCTAGGAGGATGAGCAGAGCATGTCGTGCATAAAATTTTGTTCGAGTGGCTCGTCATCCTTTTGTTTGCCAGGATCATCAACATCGGTAAGGAGGAAGCTCGGTAGGGTGGTGCAGCGAAGGGGGTTAGGGTGGTTCTCTATGTGTGAGTGGGTTGTTGTTGTTATGCTGATTGGGGCCGAGATAACGTGATATTGGGGACAAATAAAAGCCGGATAATGTGAGAACGTTTGTGCCCGGGCGAATTTTTTATGGCTTTTCGGACAAAATAATAGACATTGGAAAATTGGATGGCGCGCACGTTTTACGAGCCGGAACGAATCTCCCCGGCAATATGCTGGGTTGCCGCGAGGGATAACATGACCTTCAAATGAGTGTGTGGTTGGGGCAGAATTTGGTTTTATAATCCATGATGCGGGAAATTATGCTAAATGATGTTTCTGTTTTATTTCTTTATAATCAAGATGTCACAAATTGGTTTCCTTTTTTTGTCCATTGTTGGTTTCAAAATCAGATTCACGAAATGGCTAAACTATTTTGAAATGATTTTTTTTTAGTGTTGTTTCAATGGTAACCATTTGTTCTTCAACAAATCATATATTTTTGCCTTACGTTTTATCACATTTTATTAAGGTTTAGCTGTCTATCATTTTTTTTTCAATTGAATTCAATTTAACGACTTTCTGCAAAAACATGAATCATAAAATGATGGGAATTCCTTAACATATTTTTAACATTTATTTCAGTATAATTTTGCTTAGATTTTCCTAACCTTTTTAGACATTTTTTTAAACAAATATTGTTTACCATATCCTTAACACTTTCTTAACATTTTCTTAACATTTTCTTAACATTTTTTTTTACATTTTCTTAACATTTTCTAAACGTTTCCTAAAAATTTTCTAAACATTTTCTAAAAAATATCTTAAACATTTTTTAAACATTTTTTTAACATTTTCTTAGCATTTTCTTAACATTTTCTTAGCATTTTCTTAACATTTTCTTAACATTTCTTAACAATTTCTTAACATTTTCTTAACATTTTCTTAACATTTTCTTAACATTTTCTTAACATTTTCTTAACATTTTCTTAACATTTTCTTAACATTTTCTTAACATTTTCTTAACATTTTCTTAACATTTTCTTAACTTTTTCTTAACATTTTCTTAACATTTTCTTAACTTTTTCTTAACATTTTCTTAACACTTTCTTAACATTTTCTCAACATTTTCATAGCATTTTCTGAACATTTTCACAACAATTTCTCAAAATTTTCGAAACATTTTTTCAACACTTTCTGAACACTTTCTCAACATTTTCTTAAAATTTTCTTAACATTTTCTCAGCATTTTCTAATCATTTTCGAAACATTTTCTATGCATTTGTTTTACAATTTCTTGAAATTTGCCAAACATTTTCTAAACTTTTGCTGTACTTTTTCTTTACTTTTTTTTATACATTTTCTAATTATTTTCTAAACATTTCGAAACATTTTGAAACATTTTTGAAACATTTTTGAAACTTTTTCTTGACATTTTTGAACATTTCCTTTACATTTTCTTAACATTTCTAAACATTTCCTCAATTTTTTATTCAAGTATTCTTAACATTTTCTTAACATTTTAATATTTTTATGACAAATTATATATTCTGAACGCATTTAAAACCCTTTCTTGAATTTTTTTCAACGTTTTCTTAACATTTTCTAAACATTTTAATATTTTCTTAACAATATATAGATATTTTCTTAACATTTTCCTAACATGTCCTAACATTTTCTTACCATTTGCTCAACATTTTCTAAACATTTTCTCAACATATTTTAAACACTCTCTGAACTTTTTCCTATCAACATCGTTCGAGTCTGAACTGCATGTTAAATATCTTTTTTCAATTTTTTATCATAATTATTTTTACTTCAAACAAAAAAACTTGTGAACGATTTTTACAACATTTTCACCAGCTTAACATTTTTCTCCTCACCACACCAGGTGAGTTGCCTTAAATTGAGCAATAAATTGCTGACAAACCCTCACCGCCATTTACTTGAAGGCAACGCCCTTCATTTGCTACCTGCCAAAATGAGCAAATTCTTTTATAAAATTTTAATTACTTTCACGAGCACCTTCTGGGGTGGCTACATTTTTGGTCCAGGTTTGAAAGTTTGGGCACTTAACCGTTCTAGCTCGCCGGAAGTGGCACATTCTGCGAGGGTGGCTGCAAGCAATAAAACCCCTTTTTAACACTTCTTTTCCCCTCTAATCGCCTTTTCTGGGGAGTTCTCCGAACTCCCAACGTGTCGGAAGGGATTGTTGATTGTTGGTTGAAGGGAAAAATAAGCTGGTAAAGATAATTGTCTTCCTGGTTTGCTGGGAAGCGTTTAATCGAATAAATGTTCTTGAGAAGAAAAAAACAAACCTCACTCCTAAATTCCTGACAAGGATGTGTGCCCTTTTGTCCTTTTTGTTTAATTTTTCATTGAGGAAATTTCTTCGTCCCACCCATTCGTATCAATTTATTTCCCTGTTTGTTGTCTGGCGGAAACCGCTTCCCCTTAAACTTAAGGAGAAAGGGGAAAAAGGGCAATGGAACAATTTGTCAGCTTCCTGTAGCTCTTGCACTTGATTTAATTTATGGATTTTCTTTGCAGGGATTGTACTTTTGGCGGATTTAGGGATGTTTTTTTTAAACGTAAATTTGAACTGAGTATTCAAAAGCAAAAACTAAATAGATAAAAAAAAACACTTTTTTAAAATAACTAAAAATATGTAAGTTTTCAAGAGCATCCCTACCATTGATTCACCTGAACCCTGGGGACATTTTCCCTAATGTAAACAGCGCCCTTTCCCTAATTACTTTATTTCGATCTAATGTAAACATAATTGCATACATTTGTTTAGGAAAAGCCTTCTCCCCGCTCTCTTCACCCCAACCACCCACAACTAATTCGTTTTATTTTCACATCCAATAATCAGCACCTATAGTAGGACCTTTTCGCCTAAAGGCAGGCAACACATTACATTACCATCCCAGCAAGCCGCGTTGTAATGCACGAAATAATTCATGCTTTTCGCTCCTCCCACCCAACAGCATAGCACGGCCTACTGGGGCCTATGTTATTGTAGCGAACTGAGTTGTTGTTTATGTTGAGCTTTTGATTTATTCTATTGTGCGGCTTGGCCAGCGCACGCAGCAGGCCACGGTAAAGGGGTTCAATCCGGTTAAATCATCCAGAGGCTACTCGATTTTGATTATCGTCGTCCTGTGCGAGGAGGTCGGACGGCCAAACATGAATATTTAAAAGGTCGGACTTTTGGACGCTTCGACGGATTGAAAAAAAAGTTGGACGCCAACGTTGACGCCAGAGGATGAATGGACGGTGGATGAGATGTCAGGTGCACTATTTTACGCCGATTGGCCGATATCCGGCCACCGGGAGTCGGTTGATGAATGGAGCCTGTCTGCAGGGAAAATTAATTGGAGTGAAAGACCAGGGCCCGGATCCGGTCCGGTTTGGGTGCAAATTTGCACATGTTTACTCGCGGGTGATGATTGAGAAATTAAAATCTCTCATTCATAGGACCAGAGGCGATTAATCGTGTGAAAAATAAAGAGAAAATTTTGTCTTTTAAAATATTATAAGTGCATATAATTTTATTAGGCTGATGAAAATAATAAAAACAAATTGTACGAGGCTATATAATTCCAATGACAATTTTATTCTTTGGCTTCACAACTGAGATCACTTCTCTTAAAATGAACTATTTTAAAACAACTCATAGAACCATGTTTATGTAAATCAGTGTTTTCCAAAATGGGTACTGGGCTCCACTAGCGAGTCTGAGCGATTTCGTAGGTTCTAGATTTAAAGTGCTCCGATTGAGCTCAAATTTGGCGTTGGAGTTGCTGGACAAAAGAAAAGTAATCAGTTGGGCTTTTAATGAACAACACTAAAACATTATTAAAATATAGCTGAATACATTTAAAAATCAAATGATTTTTTTTACTGATTTTAAGGTATTGATATCAGAGAGCTCTGACGTTTTCCCCATCCGATGGAAGGCTGGAAGAGATGAGAATCAAACCCATGCGCTTACCATATTTGTATATGAGTCAAATCGGATCACTTTTGATCTGGATCCTACTGGATTGACATGGAATTGCTGACTTCTATCAACCCAGAAACGAAAACAGAAAAAAATTCTGTGAGTGTATATTTGCGTGCGTTATTTTACTGATGAGCTTCAATTTTAATTTTATTTTTTTCATCCGGCTGAAACATTTTTGGTACCTTCGGTATGTTCAAAGAAGCCATTTTGTATCGTTAGTTTGTCCATATAATTTTCCATACAAATTTGGCAGCTGTCCATACAAAAATGATGTATGAAAATTCAAAAATCTGTACCTACTGAAGGATTTTTTTGATCGATTTGGTGTCTTCGGCAAAGTTGTAGGTGATTTTTTATTTAACTTTTTGTCACTAAAACTTGATTTGCAAAAAAAACACTATTTTTTAATATGTTTTAGAGGACATCAAATGCCAAATTTTTAAAAATTTCCAGGTTGTGCAAAAAATCTTTGACCGAGTTATGAATTTTTTAAATCAATACAGATTTTTTTTTTAAAATCGAAATATTGGTCGCAATAATTTTTCAACTTCATTTTTCAATGTAAAATCAAATTTGCAATAAAAAAGTACTTCAGTGAAATTTTGATAAAGTGCACCGTTTTTTAAGTTAAAGCCATTTTTAAGTAACTTTTTTTGAAAATAGTCGCAGTTTTTCAATATTTTAAATTAATGCACATTATTGCCCACTTTTGAAAAAAAAATTTTTTTTGAGAGCTGAGAAAATTCTCTATATTTTTGGATTTTGTACTTTGTTAATACGACCCTTAGTTGCTGATTTTCCGATCTTTTTTTAATATTTTTTTAAAGAAATCGGAAAATGTCACGAATATTTCATATTTTAACATTGTAAATCGGACTATTAGTTGCCGAGATATCGACGTTAGAGAATGGTTAGTTATTTGGGTGATACTTGGAAAACATCAAATTTCATGTTTTTAAACTGTTGCATGGCAATATCTCAGCAACTACGGGTCGTTTCATAAAAAAAACGTTTCAATAAAGTTCAAAAAAGAAAAATGTAGAGAATTTTCTCAGCATTTCAAAACTATTTTTTTTCGAACGTGCACTTATTTAAAAAATTAAAAATTGCGACTATTTAAAAAAAAACTAAAGTTATTTAAAATGGCTATAACTTGAAAATTGTGCACTTTATCAATATTTCACTAGAGTACTAATCGATTGCAATTTTAATCTTACATCGAAAAAAGGAGGTTAAAAAATGTTAGCGACCAAAATTTCGTTTTTTTTTTTGAAAAATTCAGTATTGATTAAAAGATCATAACTTGGTCAAAGATTTTTTGCACAACCTTGATAATTCTGAAAAGATAGCATTTAATGTCCCCAAAAATATATCAAAAAATAAAAAATAAAGTTTCAAATGACCTTAATCTGAGAGAATTGATCATTTAGACCACATAAAAACGGATTTAAAATAAATAGCGTGTATTTTTATTTCAGTGCAATTTTTAACAGACAATTCGTTTGATTTCCTACAATTTATTTATATAACAAAATACGAAAATATCTTAATAACTTACGCCCATCTCAAATGTCATTTTCGAGTGAAACTGACTCCACATACACAAAAATTGCCTATATAAGCCTAGAAAAAACATGCTTCAAAGTTTCATTGCTTCACGCCGGCGGAGTTCCCTCCACACGCTTGAACCAAGTAACCCTCGTCAGTTACATGATCTCCAAGTATGGAATTTAAGGAGTTGTTTTTGTTTATATTGTTTTACAGATCCTCGGTCCCAACCTGGTCACAGCACCTAAAAGGACCTAAAAAAAATAAATTAAGAAAAAAAAGTATCATTGCTACCTGAGAGGGTCGAGTAAAAAAGTACCTGAAAATTCTTGTTTTGGGCTGGAATTGCTCTGAAGTGTATCGTTTGTTTCTCAACAATGGGCTAAAAAATAACTTTTGACCCGTAAAATGGTTTCCATTTTCATGATGAAATTTGAAGAAAACAAAATGCTAAAATGTCACAAAATGCCTAAGCAATCGTAGACAATCGGCAACTCAATCTCACCCTCCTAAATTATCTCATGGTTTATGAATGACCGCTGATAAATAATCCAACTACCAAAAGATTTCAAGTAGGTAAAATAAAAAAATCAAACCAAAATTAAATTTGTCAAAAAAATGAAATGCTTTGTAATTTAAAAAAAAAATAAATCAATTCAAATGTCAAAAAAATAATAATTAGGAATAAATTGTTTCAAAAAGTTCCTCAAATCATTGAGTCTCAATTTTAAAAATCAAGTTTACAATCAGGGTTGTCGTTTGGTTGAGCATTTTAGCAGAATGCATTACTATGAATACAAAGAGACGAGTTGTTCCTTTTAATTCCGCTATATATTTTTAATATCTTGACAGATACGTATTTCGTCTACTACTTGCAGACTTCATCAGTGTTCTGTTCTCGACTATCAGACAGGACAAAACATTGCAAAAAAAATCAAATTGCCGTACAGTTTCAAATAAACATAAACCAAAAAACATAGAAACAAAAAAAAAAACAAATTTTCGCTTACTTTTTGAAAAGGTCCTATGTAGGTACATAGGAAACCCATGGCGCATTGTTTGTTTTTAATAAGTTATCTGGAAAAAAGCTTCTTAATTTTTCAGGCCTTTTTGGGTGCTCTAATTGCGTAAAGCTTTATTTATCACCATCAACTACCGTACCAAGAGTTTAATCTTCCCTGCACTTGTTGATAGCTCATAATTTTTGCCCTTACAGTGTCTATCTCGCTCCCGAAGCCAACAAAGACAACTCCATAAAACTCGCCGTTTCATTGCGACGACTTCATAAAATAAAAATATTTACGAGATCATCCAACCTGCCTGGCCCGGGATAAGTAGGCCCTGGACCATCGAATTAATCAACGCCGCTTGGAGCTAAAAGTCACCGTTTTCATTACACGTGCCGCATGGCCTACTTGTAACGAAATCCTGACTTTCTTATTGCGGACAGACTTCAGGGGGTCACCGAATGTAAGTTTTTTTTTCCTTTTTCTTCTCATTTTCAACGCAATAAAAATGATGAAGAATGAGCAACAGCTACCGGAAATTGTGCGGGGTGGTTTTCGGTGAGGGAGAAAAAAAGCGAAGGAAACGAATTACGTGACAGTTTTCTCTAATGAACTTGTAAAATTTCCTCGTAAAAATAAGCAATGGCTGTCATGTTTTCGCTTGGCTTGCTTGGTCGTAAAAAAATGTGCAAGCGCCGAGCTTGATGACAGAGATCGCGTCTCACCGCACTAACAAGTTGATGACGCGTAGATCCTTGAGCAAGTTGTTTATTGTCTGCTTACTTTAGTGAAAGAAAAACTCGTCCTTTTCGGTACACATGGACACAGAGAAAATGATAAACAAACATTTTGATGCGCTGGGTGGGAAAGCCAATAACAAAAATTGAATTCGAATTCGAAATCCGATCAAATGATAAAGTTTTCTATTGATTCATAGGTTAAGTGGTGGTGGGGGGTCCCCAAAAGTGCACCCCGTTTTCCCCAGGGGGGGGGGGGAATCCGTACGAAATTTTCCGCGTAGGATTTCCCAAAATGACGAAAATAGCTTACGACGACCAGACAGTGACTAGCCTGGAGTTTCGCCGTACAAGTACCGCCGTCAGTCTGTAGTTAATTTTATTTATTGTCTGGCTGCACGACGCGGGGGCCACCAACGGCATTACGTTGAAGAAGAATCTGCAGAGACAGCCATCGCAGGAGGCGGCGTGCCGGGATGAGTAATGTTAATTTCGTTTTTCGACTGGACAAATCCTGGTCAAGTTTTTCATGATTAATGTGTGTGGAACAAGTGGAGTGAGCTTTGCAAAAATTTTATATTTGCCACCCACTTGGAAGAAAGGTAGAAAAATATAAAAGAACGGACTAGTGCAGCAACAATGCACGAGTATGTGGTAGAAAGTGTAACATTTTAGCAAATACTGGACACAGGGGGGGATAATTTATTGCGGCAATAAAAGGGAAATGAAAAGATATTTAATTTTGTCACGGCACACACTTAAGTGACCATGTGGTAGGGTGAGTGAGACCCCAGTTTGCTTGAATTTTCTTGAACCATTGAATACCTCATGAAAGAACAAAATATTTTCGTTTTTTTTAAATATTTAAATAATATTGAAACCCACTGGAAAATCCGAGGAAAAACAACTTTAGGCCGTCAACCTCCAAATCGGCACCATAACATTTCAAAAGGTACAACCGTCCCCTCTGCTCACATCTTTATGCAAATCTGGCCTGTATCGATTTCAAATCTGAGCGTCTCAACTGCGACCTTTCCCGGCCCTACTCTGCTATCTTAAGCGCCAAACACCACCATCCTCTCCCCTTCTAAGAAATCCTGGCGAAGACATCCTCTGGTCCAGAGCACCACCATCCCGGGTTGGCCAAATAATACCATAAAGAACACACTGCGCAGCACTTTTTTTTTGCTGTTTTGCTGCTGGGAGTGCTGGATGGAAACTGTTAAGTAGAACCATTTCTCCGGCTGGGGCCGAGACTCCCGAGCTACGACGATATTTCTCCATTACTGGCAATTTCTGGAGAGATTTAAGCCGCCCCAATTCCAGGTTTAGAGGCTCGTTCCTTCTCTCGATATCGGAATCGATTTTTCTAGCTTTAGTTTGGCACCGAGATTTGTTAAAGCTAGCAAAATTATATATATATATTTTTTTACTCAAATTGAATTCAAACAGTTCGATTGGTAGGAAAAACAAACAGCATGTCTTTTGATATTTTTATTACCCTTTGCAAACATTTTTCCGCATCGTAAAGCCAATCGGTTGACGAAGACAGTTTTGGGTGCCATCTGCTCAATGTACCGTAATCTGGGGTGAATCGGGACTACAGTCTGAATAGGGACAGCAGTTTTTAATGCACTTAAAGCTTTTAAATTTGGAAATGGATATACACATTTTGTTGGCCTGAGTCTGTTCTAACCGAAACCAACCAGAAAAATCAAATTATTGTGCTCCAACATGGTTAAAACTGCTGTCCCAATTCGCCCCATGTGTCCCGATTGACCCCAGTTTACGGTATTTCCATAGAATTTGAATCCTTTTTTTTCGCTCAAAGTCAGCACTTTGCAGAAATAGACAACGGAAAACGGTTTGACTTCTTCCGCCGACGTCATGCTTGCTTTCATAAATATAAAAAGCTTATTCCACAGATGGAATGGTTTTTTCTTGCACTGCAGGTCTCAAATGATGTTCGCGAGACACAGTTGTGCCAAAGAAGCTGGCTGCTGCACAATTTCCATAAGAATTTTTCCCCCGGGCAACGATCGGGAGATAAATGTGAGGTTCGTTTCATCTCAATTCAAAACGATTTATTTCTTGTTTGAAGCGACATATTGTGGTTGAAGAGTGAAATGTCAAAGCACTTGAGTTTGAAACGATCTTTTGAATATCATATTAGACATTTATAAAATCCTGCTCCCAGGCGGGCTTCGGTATAAAAATTCACGAAAAATAAATTTTTCTATTAATTTTTGATCTTTAAAAAGCGTTGGAAAGAAGAAATCTGAAAATCATGTGATTTTGTCAGTGTTTTTCAAATGTCTTGATTTTTACAATTATTTTTTGATAAAATCATTTGCATATTTGTCAAATTTTATCAAAATGTTTTTTATTAGTTTGAATAAATGATTGTGTCACGTTCCCCAGAAAACCATTCCCCCGAAAACCATTCCCCAGAAAACCGTTCCCCAGAAAACCATTCCCCCGAATGTACCATTTCCCAGAAAACTATTCCCCAGAATGTACCATTTCCCAGAAAACCATTCCCCAGAAAAGTTTCTTTCTCGAAAAATCAAAGTAGTTTCAAATATTAGTTTGTTTGAAATTTCTTAGATAATATAAAAATTAGACAAGGTTATTTTATCCATGCCAAGAAATTTTCCTTTTTTTTGACAACAATTCTTGAGAAAATAACAGAAAATGTTAATTCGGCTTATGACTCGTTCTATTATTCTAAGACATTTTCCCTTCTTTTTCAGTCATGTTAAATTCGTTATACAAATGCCGAATAAACTGCAGTTTCTTTTTTATTTCTTGTTTTCCGTAAATGCTATTTTTATTTTGCAAAGAAGAAAAATGTTTGTTAAAATTAAAATATGATTATGGGTGTCATTGGTATAATTCCATTTGAAATATTGGACCTTTGGCATATTGCTCATTTTGCATGATGATTTAAATTTTCTAAATGTGATTTAAGGTGACAAAATTTAATTTATCATTTTTGGAAGAAGAAAACTCTCTTGACTTACAATAAATGACTAATTTTTCCTTCTTTTAAGGTCTCCTGACACAAGTTGAATTTCACCTTCTTTAAAGAAGGGAAAACTGTCTTGACTTGTGATATCTGCTAACAGAAGTTGAATTTTCGCTTTAAAGTTTTTTTTTTTTTTCTTGTATTCTTTCTTGTTTCCATAAGGTAAAACTCTCTTGACTAGTGATAACAAATTTAAAAAGTTGTGTAAGTGGTCAAGTATTTTTTCCCTTACTTAAAGAAAGGAAAATTAAACCCGTGTCAGCAGTTATAATAACAAGGCTATACATTTTTCCCTTCCTTAAAGAAGGGAAAACTCTCCTCCTCCCTTTTAAAGGTAAAATTCAACTTGTATCAGTCAGTAAAGTTTTCCTTTCTTTAAAGAAGGGAAAACTTTCTAGCCTTGTAATAACTGCTGACACAAGTTAACGTGGTGATTATTGGACTCGAGCGTAATATTTCAATCTTTATTTCTCGCATCACGTTCGAGATTTTTCGATCTAAATATTATGATCATAATTTGTCAATGGTATGTCAAAAAGTCAAATTAAAAACATTTTTAAAATTCTCAAAAAAAAAATCAAAAAGTTTGGAAAAGAAATTTTAAAATAAAAAAAAATCAAAGATTATGAATTTTTTTTTTAGTTTTTTGAAAATTTTAAACTATGGAAATCTTGATTTTTTTTGGAATTTTTGGAACTTTGTAAATTTTGGAAACTTTAAAAAATTTTGGAAATTTTGGAAATTTTGGAAATTTTGGAAATTTTGGAAATTTTGGAAATTTTGGAAATTTTGGAAATTTTGGAAATTTTGGAAATTTTGGAAATTTTGGAAATTTTGGAAATTTTGGAAATTTTGGAAATTTTGGAAATTTTGGAAATTATGGAAATTTTGGAAATTTTGGAAATTTTGGAAATTTTGGAAATTTTGGAAATTTTGAAAATTTTGGAAATTTTGGAAATTTTGGAAATTTTGGAAATTTTGGAAATTTTGGAAATTTTGAAAATTTTGGAAATTTTGGAAATTTTGAAAATTTTGAAAATTTTGAAAATTTTGAAAATTTTGAAAATTTTGAAAATTTTGAAAATTTTGGAAATTTTGGAAAATTTAGAAATTGTGTAAAATTTGGAAATTTTGAAAATTTTGAAAATTTTGAAAATTTTGAAAATTTAGGTAATTTTGGAAATTTTGTAAATTTTAGAAATTTTGTAAATTTTGAAAATTTTAAAAAAATTGAAAATTTTGGAAAATTTGGAAATTTGGAAAATTTTGGAAATTTTGGAAATTTTTTTTTTTTTAGAAATTTGAAAATTTTGGATTTTTTTTTAAATTTTGGAAATAATTATAATCACCACGATGAATATTTCTGGGGAACGGTACATTCTGGGGAATGCTTTTCTGGGGAATAATACATTCTGGGGAATGGTTTTCTGGGGAACGGTTCATTCTGGGGAATTGATTTCTGGGGAATGGTATTCGGGGGAATGGTTTTCTGGGGAACGTGACACAATCGAATAAATCTAAATTTAAGCAAAGTTTGAGTCTAAAAATTACACTTTTGAAACATCTTAAAATGTATTCTTTAGCTTTTTATTTTTATTTCAATGGTGTCGTATATATCGTGAATTGAATAAAATAATTTTAAATTTGTTAACACTGCAAAAAAAACTCATTTTGCAAAAAAAACGTGCACTTTAGAAGAAAACAACCAGCACACAGAAAAAAAAATGGAAATATTCATCAGGAAAAGGTGATCGATTTTGTGTCAAAAAAAGTGTGTACTACATCAGGAATTGGTGAATGTTCATCAGTTTCTGATGATTTTAAAGTGTTACAATTTTTTTGAGTAATACTACTTAAAAAGAGGTCATTTTCAACCGACCAAATTGTCTACATTCCAAAATTCAACTTTTTTTTTGCTGGGCAGTATATTCAAGAACATCAAAAACTAAAAATTGTTGGAATTACTTTCATCGTTAGAAAAATAGTTTTTGCAGGGTTGCATTCTAAATTTGCATAAAAATGACTTTTGGGCGATTGTTGTGACTCTTTCATATTTTTTTTACTACAAAAATATTTTTGTGATGAGTGGTTCTGGTTTGTTTATTTTTTTATTTTAGAAAAACACCCCAGTTTTGGAATTCGAACGAGAAGAAGGAAAGCGAGGGAGAGAACTTGTAGTACTTTTCTCTTCTTGCTCGCGTTCCCGCTCTCGCCGCGAGCACTCACGAGCGCTTCGTGCTAGCCGTTCGTCCTAAGCTAGGGGAACAGCATCTAATTCCAGCGTGCCTCTAATGTTGGCAGGTCAGAACTTTGAAATTCAATTAAAGCTAATTAAAAGCGTTTTCAACTGAAATCGATTGATAAATAGCTCAATAAGAAGTGAGCAAGCAAGTTTTTATTAAAAGTTTTGCAAAATTAGTTGTTTAGATAGTCAAAATCAGCAAATTGGATGGAATTAGGAGCATGTGCTTAACCTGCCAAAAATATGAGAATTTCCCCTAGCAATTTGTTTATCAGGCTTAGGGGAGATGGGGGTAAGACGGCCACCCTAAGGGAGAAGTCCAATAAAATTACACAAAAGATTATTTTGATCTCAAATTACGTACATATTGTTCTACTAATAGTCCATTATAAAAATGACATAAATTAGTTGGTCTAAAACCCAATTTTCAATACTTTTCAGTAATTTTAAAAAAATAATTGAAATCGTATATATATGAAATACGCGGGGTAAGACGGCCACCCATGTGGGGTAAGACGGCCAATGCTATAAATTAACTTAAAAACTTTGCTAAATCCACCCAAACACATACATGGTTGGTTCAACAGACTTCTCTGAACATCTTAACTATTTTGGTTGAAAAAAATCAGGTTTCAAATGTGAAGAAAAATGCTGTTTAAAAAATGTCATATTTTGGCTCAGTGAATTTCATATTATTGCGACCACATTTTATGAAAAACTATGAATTTTTACTACAAAACAAACACAATTTGATACAAAAAAAAAATAGTTTGTGTATTTCGATTAGAATAAGTAAATCAAAATTATGTAAACAATATTAAATTAGCGATTTTTATGAAAAGTTTGATAGGATTTTATACTATTCAATGAGTTTTGCTATATCACAGTAAAGAATGTTGTCGAAACGGTAGTTAACAGCATTTTGATTAAAAATGGATTGTTTTATTGAAAATGCTTTTCCTTTATCTACAAATATGTCTTAATAGTCAAAAACCGTCAAAAATATAACCTATATCAAATAAAATGTTCAAATTACGGGTGGCCGTCTTACCCCCGAAGGAGGTGGCCGTCTTGCCCCCAAATAAATTATTTTTTTAAACATTTTTTGTAAACAGTTCATCGCATTTTTTGAACTTTTTCGAGGGACATAATCTAGGAAAAACTTCAATTTAATATGAAAAAATATTTGAAGACAGAAAAACATATTGTTATTTAACAAAAATGCCTAAGTTATAATTCATGAAAATTACATCCAGTTTCAAGTTCAAAAATTATTTGTTTATTTTGAGCTATTTTTATACTATTTCAAACAATAGTTCTGGCAAAGGTGACTCCATATGCATTATTTAGCATGAGGAACAGTATTGCTGAACATTTTAGTAATATTCATTTGTATACTTATTAAAACAGTGGGGTGGCCGTCTTACCCCGCCTGGCCGTCTTACCCCCAGCTCCCCTATGGTGTGTATAGAGGTGTAACTCCAATCGCTGCGTTGTTTTTTGTTCTTTTCTAACACGTTCAACTTCTCGCGAACGGGCAATTCTGGCTCGCGAGAAAGCCAGAACTTTTAGTTTTTGCTTTTTGGGTGTTTTCAATACCCCTGATACAAGGCGGTTTTAAAAACACCCAAAAAATGAAAAATTTGGTTTATTGGACCTTTAAAAAACAAAACTCCAGAAATGCTTATCATTTATTTATTTTTGTCTGCTTTACAATTTTGCAGAACATTGTTACACTCTAAATAATAACCCTGCAAAGTAAATTTTAAAATGAAATTTTTTGTTCTGCATGAAAAAAGGATCCTTCTGGGTTATTTCAGATTACATTAAATTTCTTATAAAATGACATGTTTCACGATTTTTGACAGTTGAGAATTTTTTTGATAAAAAATATACTCTTTTTCGGAATGTGGAGTACGCCATCAAATCGGGCGTCCAATTTTATACAAAAGTCCCTTTGACACCGAATTTCTATCTCTTCACTATTTTGAGCTACAAATTACTGAAAAACGTGTCTTAGAAAAAATCCAGAAAATTGAAAATTACTCTTTGGAGCAAAGTTTTACTAAAACCGAAGAGGAGTCGGGGCATTTTTTCCGATTTCGTATTTGTTGGTGGAGAATTGCCCAATTGTAATTGTAATTGTAATTGTAATTGTAATTGTAATTGTAATTGTAATTGTAATTGTAATTGTAATTGTAATTGTAATTGTAATTGTAATTGTAATTGTAATTGTAATTGTAATTGTAATTGTAATTGTAATTGTAATTGTAATTGTAATTGTAATTGTAATTGTAATTGTAATTGTAATTGTAATTGTAATTGTAATTGTAATTGTAATTGTAATTGTAATTGTAATTGTAATTGTAATTGTAATTGTAATTGTTATTGTAATTGTAATTGTAATTGTAATTGTAATTG
This sequence comes from Culex pipiens pallens, assembly GCF_016801865.2. Classification (NCBI taxonomy): domain Eukaryota; kingdom Metazoa; phylum Arthropoda; class Insecta; order Diptera; family Culicidae; genus Culex; species Culex pipiens. The sequence continues at coordinate 5,487,290 of NC_068938.1, forward strand.
TAATTGTAATTGTAATTGTAATTGTAATTGTAATTGTAATTGTAATTGTAATTGTAATTGTAATTGTAATTGTAATTGTAATTGTAATTATAATTGTAATTGTAATTGTAATTGTAATTGTAATTGTAATTGTAATTGTAATTGTAATTTTAATTGTAATTGTAATTGTAATTGTAATTGTAATTGTAATTGTAATTGTAATTGTAATTGTAATTGTAATTTTATTGAAACGATATCCTGTCGATGGTAAATGTTTTAATGCAGAGACATTGCATGAAACAAAAAACTTGACAAAGTAAAAAAGAATACAAAATAGGTATTCTTTTGTTTTAGGGTATGGCTAGTAAATCAACCAATTAACAAGTGGCAAGCACGCGCATATCATTAGTACGTCAAGTTTTAACCGTAACCTGCGAGGAATATATCCTCGAGCCCAAGAAACCCCCGGCAGACATCCGCACCGGAAGCGTTCGTTAAACATGTCCCACTCCACAAGTTGAGCCCCAAAACGAAAGAAAAACTACCCCCGCGATTTCCGTATCCGCACCACCCAAACACCATAAAAGGTTGAAGACATCCAAGCAGGCTTTCGCTACAAATCCTGATGGCGTTGAAGTCGACACGACTTGGTTTTTTTTATGTTTTCGCAAAAATCACACAGCAGGCGCTGGGAAGGCAGATAAGGAAAAACGCTTTTCCTGCCTACTTTGACACTTCACGACCGCCGACTTGTGGATAGTGTGACTTGTGGTGCTAGTAGGCGTTGCCCGGGGTGCTTCCGGCCTGGATGCCAATCAAACGCCCATATGTCATGGGAAATTATATCCTAATTTCATGTTAATACCGCATAACCGACGGCGTCGTCGTCTTGTTCTTGGTCTTGTTGGCCAAGGAGAAATTCTTGAACACTGTTGCACGAGTGTCGCCTCCCCCGAAAAGTTAGACACGGAATGTGAGAAGGGTTCGTCAATTACCGCCGTCATGGCACACTGTGTTATACGTTCACGGCAGAAATTGTACGCTTTTGCTCTACTTGGGGGGTTCGTTCCGGACGCAGGAAGTAAACCCAGATGGTTCGCAGCGATGCCAATTAATGGACAGGGATGGAAACATCTGTTGTTTGCCAAAGCAGAGGGAAGAGGTATTAGATTTCCTCTCGGGGTTGTAATTGAAGTCGGTGCTGCGGTAAATAATAGAGTGGGTCTTGTTCTGGTGGATTCGATTTGAGAAATGCTGTGTAAATAGTGAGGTTATGATAACCGGGTCCAAGTAAACATTGGGAAATGAGAGGTCAGTTGAATCGCTTGAAGGTATTTGTTTTGCTTTGGAGGATATCTTAGGAAAATCTCTATTTATGTACAAAAAGAACGTGAAAAAATGTTCAGCATGATCAAAATGTCAAAGAAATGAGACGCTTCAAATGAAACGACGCGTAAACGAACAGTCGCAACATCGCACTTGAAAACATCAAGTTAGCCTTGACATCGTCCTTTTTGACACCCTGGCGTCAGTCCACTATGGGGTTTCAGGCGGCCATAAATCGAAAAACCGACATAATCTAATTATTTTTTTGGTATTTTTTTTCGAAAATAAACATTCTAACTAAGAAAAATCCGGAGTTTGAAAGTTGTAGGTTCAAAATTCACTGAATTGCAGACCTTCAAAGGCGAAAATGGTAAGAAAAAACATGTTTTTTGACAAAAAAATGATTATTTTTCATAGTTGTACTGTGTAGCTGTTTATGTATTTTTTCCTGCATCATTATATATATTCAGAAAGGTAATTGATTCAACTTTTCAATAACATTTTACAAACACACTTTTACAGGCTAAAAAAAATAATAAAAATCAAAAAAGATGGATTTTTATTCAAAATTTAGTTTTTTTCAACTTTGTTAATGGAGTACTTTTTTTGTGTGCATTTGTGCGATCTGAAAATTTTGCAGCTTAAAATTTGAACTATGCCCTAACTTGTCTCCAAATTTCAAAGTGCACTTATGTGCACTTTTTGAGTTATGCCATTTTGAACATTTTGATTCATGCAAGAAAATTAATGATTTCGCGTATACGCTTGGTTAAAATCACATTATTTACCTGCGGAGGCAGAAATGACGTACCTGCTATGTATGTTTTGAAATTGATTTGATATTCATGACTTTGTTGGTACTTAGGTACGTTTAATAAAATTAGAAATTCCTATTCTAAGTATTTTACAGAAACGATTCGTCGAATATTCATATCAGTTCGTTGTTGTGTTCTTTTGAAAGTATGGATAATAATACCGTAGTGTCCCTGTACGATATAACGAAGCACTATTCTGAAAACGTGAGAACTGCTTTCGAGTATATTTGTAAGAATTACAAGATTGCAGAACCATCACATGATCAACTCAGGAAAAACCCACAGAGGAAAAACTTCGCATGCTGTTCTGTAGCTTCAAAACGATATACAAAAGCCCATAGAAGAAGTTCATATTTGAAGTAATCTAACGACAATCGGTTACATCGTGATTTTGATTTAGAAGAATTTATCGTGGAAAACGTGAATTTTGCTAGTGGATCAACCAAAAACGTGGACGAGAATCCATACAATGTTCCATAAAATAAACCGTCTAAAATTCTAAAACACCGCAAAAATCAAATTTTAATTGGAGCGGGATGGGGGGGGGGGGGGGGGGGTCTTCAAAGAGAGGTGGATTTAAACTCAAGAAAAAGAGGAGGGAGATTGAACGTAAATCAGAAACTTTAACATAGCATAAACCGCCATTCCGTGCATCAAATAGACAGAGCAAGAATATTAAAATTCACCACTTTAATGCATGTGGCCTCAAATATATGAAAAAATCGAAAATTAAACTTTTTTTTTGGAAAAATATCAAAATTCATTTGTTTTCATTATACTAAGTACAAACAACACAAAAAAGTCACAAAAAAGCAAAAAAAATATTTTTGGCCGCTCGCTTATATGGAAATACCCCATAGTGCAGTCGGACAAAAAATCGCCCCACAATTGACTGCGAAAAGTGCCATAAAGATCACCAGCTCGATAAGGCCAGAGACCAGAGGCCAGAGGTCGGCCCGACAATCAGACAACCAGACATCAGTCGGAATTGCTCCGAACTTTTTCCAGCCAGCCCACTTCGGCGACCACTTGTCAAGATCGTCGAGCCGTGACCGAAAACGGAATCAACCAGCTCTACGAATTTTTTTTTTTTTTTTTGAATTAAATATACTTTATTGAATCTTTCTTATAATAATTACATTTGGTTTACATAATAAGTGGTCAGCTGTGGCTCTTCAGCTTTAGTTTGCTTTTCGTGATTTAAACACTGTTCATTTTCATAACTTTAAAAGTATATGATTTATCATTTTTGTAACTCTAGGTACAATGAGGAAAAAAAATGTTAAGAAAACATAACCTAACCTAAAACTAACTTAAACTTACAATAAACTAAACCAATCCTTGAATCAAGGGGTATTCAGAAATAGCACATTTTTCCCTGAATTTCAAACATTTTTCTTGAATCTTCTGATCCAACATTTTTACTTCTGCTAATTCATGAACCTCACTTGATCTTGTCCAGCCAGGAACATTCAAAACCATTTTGAGTACCTTGTTTTGGACACGCTGGAGCTTCAACTTATGAGTTCTAGCGCAACACTCCCAAACAGGTACTGCATACTCAATAACGGGGTAAATTATTTGTTTGTAAACTGCTAGCTTATTTTTCAAAGATAGCTTTGATTTTCTGTTAATTAAAGGATACAAACACCTGATGAGAATGCTGCACTTGTTCAAAATTTTCTCTACATGCTGCCGAAACAATAGTTTCGAGTCAAGTATGAGACCTAAATAGACAACTTCCTTTGACCAGGGTATTGTAACATCATTCATTTTAATCAAAACATCATCCTTTGGGGCAAATCGGGCCGATTTGGAAAGTGGAAAAATGATGGTTTGAGTTTTGGCTGCATTTATGCGAATTTTCCAGTCGCCAAAGTATTCGGAAAGAACGTCAAGACCCTTCTGAAGACGGCCAACTAAATATCTGGTTATTTTACCCTTATAAATAACGGCAGTGTCATCAGCAAAAAGTGACAACACACCATTACCAGGAAGAGTAGGCAAATCAGATGTAAAAATATTGTACAGAAGTGGGCCAAGAATACTTCCTTGGGGAACCCCAGCATCAATGTTGAATAATCCAGAAGCAATCCCATTCAGAAAAACCCTGAACGATCTCTCCGAAAGATAGTGCTGGATAATTTTGATAAGATACATTGGAAAACCGTATAAATACAGTTTATGTATCAAACCATCATGCCAAACATTGTCAAAAGCCTTCTCAACATCCAACAAAGCCATAGCAGTTGATTTAGACTCAAGCTTATTCTGCTTGATGATTTTAGTTACTCTCGTAAGCTGATGAGCAGTATTATGTCCCTTTCGGAAGCCAAACTGCTCGTTCAAAATTATATTATTATCGTTGGTAAAATCCAAAAGCCTTGAATAGATGACCTTCTCAAAGAGTTTGGACAGACTACTCAAAAGACTAATGGGACGATAACTTGTTGGCGATGTTGGATCTTTTTGAGGCTTCAAAATTGGTATGACTTTGCCCAGTTTCCAATTGGTGGGGAAGTAACCAAGTTGCAAACATTTATTGAAAATATTGGCAAGATGTTGAAAGAACTGATCACTCTGTTTTTTCAACACTAGATTAAAAATGTTATCAAAGCCTGGAGCTTTCATATTTTTCATTTGTTTAACTGCATCTTTGACTTCCTCACCAGAAACATGGGAATCTGCAGGAAATTCAAAGGTAGAGTCATTGATTGTTGAAATACTATTGGCAACTGATGTTTCTTTACGGCTGGTCATGGAAGCGCCAAGATTATGTGAACTAACAAAATGAAGCCCAAGTGCATTTGCCTTTTCCTCGGATGTAATTAAACGAGAATCCTCAACAATAAGTGGAGGAATAGGCTTTGGTTTGTTTTTAAGAACTTTTGAAAGTTTCCAAAATGGTTTTGAATAATTCCCAAGCTGGCTTACATGTTTTGAAAATTCTTGATTTCTGATATTGTCAAGTCGGTCTTGTATGATTTTGTTTAAATTGTTAACTGAAATCTTTTTGTCATAGTCCCCAGTCCGTTGATATTGTCTCCTATAAACATTCCTAAGTCTAATCAAGTGTTTAGTATCTACGTCAATATCAGTTACCTTAAAATTAACAGGAACCTCCCGAACGTTGGCAGCCTCTGCTTGGTTGATAGCCTGCTGGATCACCTCCAGCGAACGATCAATATCAGCAGAAGTTTCCGGGTGTTGATCATAGTCGATGTTGCTGTCGACCACTTGCTGAAACTGCTGCCAGTCAACGTTGTGGTAATCTTTCCGGGTTGGTTGCCGCTGCGGAGTAACGGAAGCTCCAACCTCCACAACCACCGGATAGTGATCAGAACTCAACTCTTCAAACACCTCAGGATGAGCCACGTTCTCAGCCATATTGGTAATGAAGAAGTCGATGATTGAGTGATTCCCAGACCGAGCCACCCTCGTTGGACGATCCGGACTCACAACGTTGTAGTATCCGTTTTGCAGATCGTTGTGCAGAATCACTCCGTTCCGATTCCTCCTGCTGTTGCCCCAAACTTCATGCTTCGCGTTGAGGTCACCAGCAATGATGTACTTTGCGCTCCGCCGTGTCAGCTTCTGGATATCGCTCTTCAGTTTTGCTGCTGAACCATCTCTGGAATTCACCTGACGTGGGCAGTATGCAGCAATGAAGAGTACTGGGCCAACCGAAGTAGGAATTTCCACCCCAACGGCCTCGATGATGTCCAGCTTGAAGTGTGGCAGCCGGCGTGGCTTGAGATCACGATGAACAGCGACAAGCACACCTCCTCCTCCAGAGGTGGTCCTATCGAGCTGCGTCGCGATCTTGTAGTTTTGCAGATAAACTTTTTCACCGGGCTTCAGATGAGTTTCCGTGATGGCAGCTACGTCGATCTCCTTCTCGCGAAGAAAATCCACCAGCTCTAAATTCTTCCTCCTAATGGAGCAAGCGTTCCAATTCAGCAGCTTGAGGGACCTACGATCCATACTGGATGACGAACGAGGTCAGCACTTCAATCTGCTGGGTCTTGGTTTTGCATCCACGTAGTGCAGCGGACATCTGTTTGAAAATATTGAGGAGTTCGGTTGAGGTGTAAAGATCATTACCATTTTCCTCAACTGCTGGTTCTTGGGTTGGTCTTGGCTCCTGGCTGAAGCCCGGTGGTGGCGGTCTCGGCTCCTGGCTGGAACCCGGCCGTGGATGATTCATCTCAGCTCTCTTCCTGGGATCCAACGGCAACGGTGCCAAGTTCGGGACCTGGCGTCGCGGTTGAAGAGGTGGAAAATTTTCCTCCACCAGGGTTGGAGGAGTTCTACGACGCTGAGGCTGATTCTTCGTCGATGCTTGCTGCCGAATTTTCACGAACTCAGCTCTCTTGGGGCACTTTCGGTCGGTTGACGAGTGCTCGCCGTTGCAGTTGAGGCACTTCACCAGCGAATCTTGGATGCACTGGGATGTGATGTGCGCATCGGTACCACATTTGGCACAACGACGCTTCAGGTGGCAGTTCTTACCTCCGTGCCCGAAACCCAGGCAGTTGAAGCATTGTGTGACGTCACGATGCACTGGTCGGTATCGCTCCCACGACACGATAATGTTGAAAACCGCTCGAATTGCCTTCAGCTCAGGAAGCGTCGTCGATCCCTTAGCCAAATGCAGCAGGTAGAGCTGGTCACGGTACTTGATGTCTTTGTTGCGTCGGCTCATTTTGTGCACGGCCAACACATCCAGTTTCAAAACTTTTAGCTCGGCAGCTAATTCCTCCACTGGCATGTCGTACAGACCTCTGACGACGATTTTGAACGGCTTATCCATGACGACATCATGGGTAAAGTACTCCGCCTCGTTTTCGGTCAAGTAATCCTTGACCAGTTGATAGTGCTGCCTGGATTGCACCAGCACCTTAAATCCGTCCTGACATAGACGAATGTTGCCTAGGACTTTCCCAGAATTGATGAGTTCAACCAGCCCCGCTCGAAAGTCGATCGTTGCTGCTGATTGCCGCACATAAAAAGGAGGCAGTTTCTCCTTTCGCTGTTTCACTTCATTCTCCTTTGCTTCCGCTACCTGGTCCTCGTCAGGCAGTCCAGCAAACTTGTTGTTCTTCAAAAGCTGCTCCTCGTGCGATGAAGAGTTCTCCTCCTCCTCATCCATCGGTACAGTACCGTCGCTCTTTTTCGTCTTTTTGCTGTTCGATGTCACTTCCAAAAGCACCTTCCTTTTGGAAATCCCCGGTTTTTGGCCATCAGTTGAGGCCTCAACCTTCCTTTTGGAAATTCCCACTTTTTTGCCTGCTTGAGCGGCAGGTAGGGCGATATTGCCGGCGTTTTGCGCCGGGACGCGACGAGTCATGTTGATTCACCAGCTCTACGATTTTTCTCCTCCTGTGGAAATTTTAAATTTTCTAGTCCTGAATTTGGGCAGGGAAGTGAGCAAACGTCGCAAACTCTGCTTTAAATTTAATGGAAAATTTTAATGGGTCAATATGGCAACACAGTGCACAGTGGGAAAAAAGGGCCCAAAAAATTACCGCAACATGATTTCGCGCAAACCATCGATTGCTATACACCAAAAGCTTCGTTTTTGCACCAGGAACAATAATCCGATGAAAAATCGCACTGCACGGACCGGTAGCCGGAGTACAGGCCACCGGAAGATCCGGATTTTTGGAAAAAGTGTCAGATTTATCCAATTGTGAACTGATAAGCTTTCTTCTACCATGAATAGTCATGCAAAACAATCCTAGAATAATATTAAATACCATAGGACCCATCGGAACCGATTCCACCGATCTCCGGTGGCCACATCCGGAACCGCATTAGGAAGCAGCGTAAACTAGTCATGCGACGTATCAAACTTCTTGATTTTGGATGGGGACATGAGTTATACACTCCTCTTTTAAAAACATGAAGTTTGATATGTCGCAAGAGTGGTTTCAGGAATTTGCCAAATATGATCTTCGGATGTGGCCACCGGAGAACCTGGGAACCGGTCACCGGAGGCAAAAATACATTTTAAGGATACTCTCCATCCAAAATCAAGAAGTTTGATACGTCGCATGACTAGTTTACGCTGTTTCCTAATGCGGTTCCGGATGTGGCCACCGGAGATCGGTGGAATCGGTTCCGATGGGTCCTATGGTATTTAATATTATTCTAGGATTGTTTTGCATGACTATTCATGGTAGAAGAAAGCTTATCAGTTCACAATTGGATAAATCTGACACTTTTTCCAAAAATCCGGATCTTCCGGTGGCCTGTACTCCGGCTACCGGTCCGTGCAGTGCGATTTTTCATCGGATTATTGTTCCTGGTGCAAAAACGAAGCTTTTGGTGTATAGCAATCGATGGTTTGCGCGAAATCATGTTGCGGTAATTTTTTGGGCCCTTTTTTCCCACTGTGCAGTGGTGGTGGTGATAGTAGGCCATGTCGAAGGGTGTCTTGTTCCACTGGGAAGAGAAGGCTGGAATCTTGATACCACCACAGCCTGCTGTGTTGGGTGTCGTGTTCCGGGGAGGGCGGGGTGTGATGGAATTTGTTTGGTGCTTGTCCGGAAAATCGAGTCCTGGATGCATAAAAACGCGGGCATTTTCTTAAGGAGGGGAGTTGGTCTGCTCTGGGGGCAGCAGCATAAGATACGGATAACGGCCAAATGGACGTGGATGAGGCAGGAATGTTATGGTGTCTTCCGGGATCAGGACCACTTTGGGGAGTTGGAGGCGATAATGGGGACGAGGATAAAATTTTAAATTGAAAATCAATATAAATATCATTATTCTTAATTCGATCGGTCGTAAGACGCCTCGAGGGTGGTAATTTATTGCTGAGCGATAAATTACGCACTAATAGTATATCTTCATCACATAAAATGCTAAACATTATGGATTTTTCTATGCTTACAGATAAGAGATAATAAAGTGATGGTGGTTTTGATGAATTATAAAGTCCAATAGAATAAAAGCTACGTTTCGTGTCTCAAAACTCTAGAGGCAAGATATAGCTAAATTTAATCTCTGTTAATTTTGATTAAAGATTATCAAGTTTAATGAAATTACGAACATTACGAAAATTACGAACATTACAAAAATTACGAAAAATACGAAAATTACGAAAATTACGAAAATTACGAAATTTATGAAAATTACAAAAATTATGAAAATCACGAAAGTTACGAAAATTATAAAAAATACAAAAATTAACAAAAATTACGAAAATAACGAAAATTACCAAAAATTACGAAAATTGCGAAAATTACGAAAATTATGAAAATTACAAAAATTACGAAAATTACGAAAATTATGAAAATTACGAAAATTAACAAAAATTACGAAAATTACGAAAATAACGAAAGTTACGAAAATTACGAAAATTACGAAAATTACGAAAATTACGAAAATTACGTAAATTACGTAAATAACGTAAATTACGTAAATTACGAAAATTACGAAAATTACGAAAATTACAAATATTACGAAAATGAGGAAAATGACGTTAATAACAAAAATTACGCTAATTGACAAAAATGACAAAAATGACAAAAATGACAAAAATGACAAAAATGACAAAAATGACAAAAATGACAAAAATGGTAAATCTGGTAATTTTGGTAATTTTGGTAATTTTGGTAATTTTGGTAATTTTGGTTATTTTGGTAATTTTGGTAATTTTGGTAATTTTGGTAATTTTGGTAATTCAGGTTATTTTCCGGTAATACGAATAAAAATACCTTCAAAAAATTTAAACACCAGAACAAATTTTAAAATTTCACTGCAATATTAAATCCCGCTTCTCTAGAGTTAATCTGAGAACGTCACCAGATGTGACGCCAAATCCGGATCGAATTGTATTGCTCAAAGTCAGCGGAAAACTCCCTCACAATCGGCTCCAGCCCAAGGATAACATGGCTTCAAACTTTTCACCAAGACGATTTTCCTGCCAAACCGCAGAGCAAATGAAGTGTATCATATCTTGTCTTGCTTTTGCTCTGCAGAAGAAGAAAGAAACAATCTAAACCCGCAGTCAAGAACGCGGCGTTGCAAATGAGTTAATTGAACACGCATCCACATAAACATAAACTAGGGCCCAAATGTTGGTTTTGAGGAGGTTTCGCTCGCTGGAGCTGTTTATGGTCCCTTTTGAGATGTTGTGCCTCGCGTGCGTGTGTGGTTTTATGGTCTTTTCCTCTCGTTCTCTTATGTAAGTGTGTATGTGTGTGTGTGTGTAACGGTTGATTGTCTGCCAGATATTCGCTTGTAGGTGAAATGGTGTAAGTTTAATTACGTTTCGCACTGATACGAGCTTTTGTACGCATTGTGGTTTTGCCATCACCCCCTCCTTCAGAAGAAAGCACGCGGGAGAAGAAAGGGAAAATGAATTGCTTGGGCGGGAAATGGTTTACTGTCTGAACCTCCCTCCCACCCTCCTTAAAATGTGGTGGCACGTACGAGGAAGCCCCCCGCAGTCAGTCAGGATTACAACTTTTAATTCAATTACACGAACGCTAATTTATGTGGCACTGTGTGTGGATGGAAGCTGGGCTGGGAGCGTCTTCACTGATGCTGAAAATGAGAACAAGCTCCCCGGTGCTGGTGCGGGGTGGCGTGAAGATGTGATAAGGATTCACTCATGAGAGATGGTTATTTGCTTGCTTGCTTGTTCCTGTTGAGGGAAGAAAGAGTCCCGTTTCATTGCAAACAGTGAGTCCAACAAACAGGACCCTCCGGAAGTGGTATCCTTTCTCGGAGTGAGCGATATAGTGTGAGTGTGTGTTGAAAGTGTGGTTAAACTTTCGCTTTGAAAACTGGATTAATTTAACAGAGTAGTTGAAATGAGTGGATTTTTCGGGTGTTATTGGATTAGAGCTGTAAGAAGAATTACTATTTGTTTTAAGAGTGGGGTAGCAAATGACTTCACAAAGGAAACCTAAAAAAAATTCTAAATTTTCGACCTCAATAATCTGCTTGAAATTTTCAGGGGTTGTTTGTACATATAAAACTAGCATCTGGCCAAAATCTAGGTTGAGTGGGACACTTCGGGACACAAAGTTTTATGGTCCAAAAACGTCAAACATCTTAAAAACACAGAAAAAAAAGTTGAATTTTGGAATGTTGAAAATTTGGTAGGTTTAATATTACCTCTTTTTATGAGTAATATTACATAAAACCCGATTTAATCCCACCTGGGGTGAGAAAGAGCCTTTCTTACTAAAGAATATAACAATGGTAGAACTTCTTTCAATTAATAACATCGACTTTGTTTATTTATAACGTCAGCTCAAAAGAAAGTCTAATGATGAAAGCAATGTATTATGATGATATTATGAGTATTATGAATGATATGATTTCCAAAAGAAATAAAAAACACAATTTTCACCAAAAGAATATTTTTAATCGTACAATATGTTTGTGCGTTTCTAATCAAACAAGCGATTATGACAAACGCGATCATAGCAAGCTTCCCAACAACGCACACCGCGGTTTTGGTTTTCTAGTTTCGGTACGAGCCCTTTTGTGTGACTGTGTTGGTGTTTTGATTCATCGTACCAGCGCACCAAGACAAGGTACAAGTGAACCGCGTGTGCCGCACGGTGCAGGGAAGCTAGCCATTCAGCTTCTACGAGAGTGACAGAGTCAGAGATAGCTATTTTTAACAACCGCACCACTACACACTCAATCGCGAGAACCTTAGGAAGAAAGCCATTGGAGTCGCCAGCATTGAACACCTTGAAAACGAAATAAACGATGAAAAGCTTAGAAAGCTTCTATTATCCTATCCAATGAACCCTGTTAAATAAACTTACGAAATCACGAAAAAATGAAGTCTACATTTAGGCGATTTTAGGAGCGCACGGGAAACAAAATGATTGTAGCCGGATGAATGTCCTATGTCACAAAAGTTTTTGCATGAACATTGGACAGTTATGCAAAAACGGACAGGGCAAAAGAAACCGAAAAGCAACGATATCTTACATTTTGAAGGAAACATCGGTAGACAAGCTACTACAAAATGAGTATAAGTCGAGCTACAAAATATATGCGCCAGCATTCTCGCGCCAGTATTCGAAGCTCAACTTGACAACTTGTCGACTTGGCGACGAAGCGTCAAAAATCGATACAGTGTGATTTTTTGACGATTTTTCCGATTAAAATTGATGCTGAATCGACATATTTACGAAGATGGAAATGACGTCCTGCCTTAAAGTAAAACCTATACCTTTCTTTAGTAAGAAAGGCAAAAATGTGTTAAAAAAGTGAACCTGATGAATATTCATCAAAAACTAATGAAAATTCATCATTTTCTGGGGTAAAATTAATCTTTTTTTTTGCCACAAAATCTGTGACCATTTCCTGATGAATATTACCATCATTTTTTTTCTGTGAAGGCTGTAACTTGGACTAACTTAAAAAAAAATCAAAATTGCATGTTGCATCTGAAATGCAACAAAATGCGGGGTGAAGCATCCCAGTTGGTTGAAACTAAAGGAAGTTATTGGCATTTTATTAAAAAAATAGCACAACTTTTCAAACACAAATAATAAAGTGTTCCATCCAGATATCAACTCGGTTCGACCTGCAGCTTGTAGGGGACATCTGGGACTACCATATGAGACTGGTAACGATTCGGGTAATGCAGTTTAACACATAAAATAGGCACTTTTTCTTTAAGTGAATTTTTTAATTGCAAATTTTTGCAAGGGAGACCCCTTCGATCCCATTTTATAGTGATAAGTTTATCATATTCGTGCTCCTGGGTCAATAGAAACATGCATTAAAATAATATTTTAAAACTATTTAAACCCCTCAAAATTTAAAATTAAAAAAAATATTGCAAGTCAAGTACGCTTCCAAGGATGTTACCAGAAAAAAAAGCAGTTTCTTATTTTTTTATTTAACTTTAATTTTTAAAGGGTTAAAATAGTTGAAAATAAACATTTCTATGCATGTTTCTATTGTGAAATTGACGCAGGAACACGAATATGATAAAATTATCACTAAAAAATTGCATCTATTTGTTTTTCGTAGAGATTAGAAATCTTCAAGAATAATTTATTATTTGGAATTGAAAATCAAAGCATAAGTTCCAGAGTTAAAAGCATTTGAAAAACGAGCGCATTTGTTTCTTTATAATTAAGAGGCAGGAAACGAAAAAGAAGAAATTTTCAATGTCTTCTAGAAAGACGACGTCATATGAAATTTTCTGAACTCTTAAATAACAAAAATTTTTTTATTAAATCGTTAAACTGTTTTTTCAGTTTCAATAAAACTTAAAGTGGTTTTATCTTTCAATCTAAGCTTGGCGGCAGATTTTTGTCCATACTTCTCTGTGGCTTAAATGATGCCTTTTCGCTCCTCCAAAACATATTAAAAAATTAAAAAAATCTAAAAAGGCAGAATTTGGGAAACATTTTTTTGGTGATAAAAAGTGAATCAAAAAATGGGTATTTTAAGATAGTAACTATTTTTCTGAACAGTCCTGATTTTCAATTATGGAACCACTTATATCACTTATAAATAGAAAAACGTACTTAAAGTTAAGTTAAAAAAAATCATGGACTCGTGAATATTTTGCGAATATGTGAACATAGCATTACTGATATAATGAATAGAGCATCAAAAATGAATAAAGATATAAAAAATAGATTAGAAAAAAAGTTCAATTGGCTCCATTTGTACCCGAACAGACGGTAATAACTAAATTCATGCCATTTCAATAACAAATACTGTTATAATAACAGAAAGTGTTATGGATTCCTCTTTGAAAAATCAACTTTTGCATAAGAGTTGAATAACAGTTTATGTTATCATAACAAAATTTGTTATTGGTCTGATATTGGTTGAAAGCCAAAACAACTTTGGAATAACATTTTTTGTTATGGAAGAATACCTTCAACTGTTATTGTGATGTTCGGATTAGTTGTTAAAATAACAAAAAATAATAACAAAGATTTGTTCGTAGAATAACTTAAAATGTTATTAGTCTGTTATTACAATAACAATCCAATAACAAAAAAATCATAACGGCGAATAACAAATCTTGTTATAAATAACGTAAATTGTTATTGGCCTAGTATTTTCCAATATCAAAAAATGTTATTCCCAAGTTATTTCCGTCTGCTCGGGTACAGAGAAAACTTTAGAAATTTAAATAAATTTGTAAATTTCTTTATGCGTTGACTAGTTATTGAAATTTCTCTTTTTAGGGTAAAATAAATCAAATTTATATCTATAAAATTAGTAAGCAAAGTTTATTTGTATTTTTAAAATAAATAAATAAACACGTTTTCTATATCTTTAAAAAAATCCAAATTAATGTGTCTTATTTTCAAAACTACTTTATGAACATGTTTAATTTTTATTCAAAACTTCATCAAAAAATTCTTTCTGGTCCACTACTGCTTTCGACCAAACAGACTAAAAGGCTAGAAACCTCCAAGGTAATTTTTTGATACCAATAATTTGCAGGCAATATGGAAATTTGCTGTCTAAAGGATTTTTATGTAAAATTGGATGGAGTACTCAAAATATCGAATTGCAAAAATGTGTTGAACCTCTGCCACTTTTCATTACTTATCTATAAAAACAAAATCGTGGGACATAACCTTAGAATATTCGTAACACTTTTTATGAAATTGTATATTTTATTTCTTGATAGGTATATTAAATAAATTCACGAGATTTTTTTATAATTTTCTTTACAAAATTCTTTATTTTAAAAATTACATTAGTTGCATTGCTTAAGCATGTAAACTGCCATATCGTCTTTGGCAACACGGCGTGATTTCCATAGAAAAATATTATTTTTGAGAAAAGCAACTACTTATATTTGTGTGAGAATCATCAATAAACATTGTTTACCTTGCATAACGACGGGTGTGGTTTATGGGATTTTTTTTCATTTTTTTTCACGTTATGATTTTTCGACCAATAAAAAAAAATCATGTGAAAAGATATTATTTGCATGAAAGATACGAATATTTCGACTAATAATCAATTAATTTATGTTTTAGATAAATTACGAGACCAAAAATTTGTTGCCAAAAACGGAATCGCACTGTACATTTTTGACGATTTTTCTCGTACAAACTTCAAGTGATTAGAGGGAGGGGTTTCCCTAGTCAGAATGAGCTCAAGTTTGGAATTCAGCATTTAAACTATTTAATGTTCTGGAAGGAATCATTCCCAGTCGGCCATTTGGCGGCCATGTTTGTTTTAGGAAAAAAATATTCAATTCTTGATTCAGAATTTTTCAATCAAAAAATTGTTTTCTTTGTGTTGTTTGTAGATGATTTTTACACATTGTGATTATTTTTAATTTCACTTTCGTCCCTACCTAACTTCTTGTCAGATTGATTGCTCTTCTCCTAATTTCAATCTGCTGTGTAGTTTTTATTTTTTAGTTATTTTACTTGAAGATGCCTCCAAAAACTCGAATCGTGGCCGGCTGTGAAAAAGACACCAAAAACATAGCTTAAAGTTAGGTTTTGGATTTTTCTTAGCCAGTCTCTCCGAGCACAACAAAGATAACATTTACTACAACGTTACTTACCTTTGTCGTGACATTGTAGTTCTCTACTGAGAGCACTGTAATCAAACTTGATGCACTCGAAAGTTTTCTCTTCACTTTACCTTTACTATGTTGCACCTGAACCGGTTATTGCTAGTTCCGCAACAAACAACAAGAACCGAAATATCCCAAAGCATAGCTTTCCAAAATACTGTACTATAAGTCTAGTGGAAGTTTTGAGCAGGTCTTAAATGTATTTTTTCAAACGAAATCTTTTGATGATTTTCTTAAGACTGTTTAGTAAAACCAAAAGTTCAATAAATACTTTAAAAAATTCTTTATGTTTTTTACAAGCTTACTGCAGAAAATCCAAAAAAACGAAAAAAGACTGATAAAATTTATAGCCGCACCACATCCAAATGTTTGTGTACATGCTTGACCCGATGTCCGTCCTAAACACGATAAGGGCTTGTAAAAACGGTGTTCCTCCTCGTCGAAGCAGGCTGTGCTGTTGCTGCCGAACTTCCAAGCTGCTGGCCGAACAGGTCAATTAAATGCAGGGCCCAACTCAGGAGTCCGGAAAACTCGGCGGAGACAAGAGGACGAGTATTTGATCTTGGGGATGACTAATCGGATAAAGGTCTCCCTCTCCCCCCCCCCTTTTCCAGCGACTTGTAACATAAAAAAGTGCTCTCCCACCGTTATTGGTTGCCAGGACAAAAGGTGATATTTTATGGGCTGTCTATTGATTGGACAGCAGCAGAGTCACACACTGGGTCCATGTCGGACCTTTTGCCGGAGCGGGCTGTCTAGACAAAATTTATTTAGTGACAAGGCGACCTGCAGCGGCAGCATCCCTGCTGAACTTTTGCCGTGGTGGGTGACACCGTAGAGCTACGACAACTCTCGAAAGGGGGGTGCAAATTTTTCGCGATTTGCAGCAGGCTTACGCCGTCAGCGCAGTAGGCGAGGAAAATCGATAATCCTTGAGAAAATTTTCACTTTTTGCAGCTTGGAATGGAATTGAGGAGTTTTTTTTCTGCCTGCTGGAGACGATGCTTTTTGAAAAGCTTGTGTATTTTACAGGCCCGGAAAGAAGAGCAACACTCCGAGAGATTACGCCATCTGGTGGAAGATTTATGTACGTTGGATTGCTTGGTTGGTTTACTTTGGAACTCACCAGTTTTTTCGGTATTTTTTGAAAATATACCTGGTGTTTTAAAAGGTTGTAATTTTTCTGTTAAAAATGAGTTTTTGAAATAAATGTTCAAACATAAAATGTCGATCGATTTCCATCGTTCAATGTCCACCCGGAAAAGCCGTTCAGGGAAAAAGTAATTCCAAAAACACTTACTTTATTACTTCCCTATATTCAACGCTGCCCACCAGGCACCAGGTGCCAAATTAGGCAAATTACGGGCAATTTGTAATGCCACCCCAGGCCCAGGTTTACTTTTCATTTAACCACCCTCTGCCCAAAGCACAAACCACACAACAGGGTGGACGAGAAAAATTGGAAGCAGAAAAAAAAAAACTCTCATTAGCCACGTTGGCGCAATTTTGGGGGGGGCTTACCCAATAATGTGTACTTGTGCTGTTTTGTTTGGTAATTTTTCGAAACTTTCGTCCAATTAGACCATGCAATGCTTTTTTGTGTTGTTTTTTCGTACCTAAGTAAATCGTTTCGGAAATTCCTTCCTGTTTTGTAATCATACTGGAAAGCATCCATTGCTGAAAGAATTTTCCCCTTCAATTGTCCACGAAAAGTCCGCCAAACACTTTCGGAGCTCCCCCCTCCCCCTTTCCCATACATAATTAATTAAATAATTAAGACTTGCCGTGTCTTGGCGAAATTAGTGATAAGTTTTGGAGTTTTCCCTGGGCTGCGCCAAACGCAATTAGATGTGGTGGTAGATGAAAAATAGGGTGGCTTGGAAGGGGTCGCAAGTTTTAATTTATGCTGATGCAATTTAGATTGTGCCCCTTTTTTGAAGGGTGGGCGACCTTGGAATGTAAGGAAAATTTCTTCTGTTTAATTAGTAGGCGTTGGGTACTGGAGGTGTACTTGGATTATGAGGAAAAGGTGTGAAATTGATTTTCCGGAATGTTGACTGATAAAAAAAGCTGAATTTAACATTTCTTTGAAAAGAAGAGTCGGTTTTCGGTTTGAAATTGCATCACAATTTGATTACAATTGATGAGGTATATAATTTTTAAAATACACATTTCAAATTGCAGTGAAAAAAATCCCCCAAAAACAAACAACCCCAAATGAGTCATAACCAACAAACATCAAAGACCCAAGTCACAAATGAGCACCAATTAGCATTCCGACAGCTGCTGCGTTGAGGATAAATTAATTATCAGCAAATGACCCTCGGTTGGGTTTTACCTCCCATGCCCTCGAAACATCCGGTGCCAAATTTTGACGCCGGGGCTAATTTCGCAGTTGAATGATTTTATGGACAGATAATTCCATATTTACTCCTAATGGGTATCGAATAAACATAGATTTGCCCCAACCTGGGCAATATAATGAAACTCTGCAGAATTTCGGAAGCTGGACTCGTAAATTGCTTCATTCAAGTCACCTACCCTGGAAAAAGGGGTGGTGTGCAGAATAAATATTCCGAGCTCGTGGTGCCGGAAAGTGGGGTGTCAAGTCCACGTGGGTTGTGGACGCAAACAGCACCAAATTGTACTGTCATGAAATCGAAAATATAGACGAGGACGGGGAAACTATTGGTGGTGCGTGCCGGGAATGTTGTTGGAGAGCGTTCGAGGGGGGAGAGCAATTGTTGGTTTTGCACTTGCAATTTGACCAGTTGAATGTTGGGGACTAAGCTAGGGAGGGATTACAACGTGTTAGCTTAATGTGGCTGGGGGAAAAGGTGTTAGTGGAATTAATTTCTTTTGTGGATTGTTGAATTTAGTTGTTCGCATCGCACTTTAAATTTATAAAGTTCAACATTTCAGTATCAATTTCAGTGCTGAAAAGTAGAACTATTATTTTGAAAAGTGTTACTATTCGATTCTGTTATTTTTTTGTGCAAAAAAGTAGGCTATTTCGTCGTTAAAAAGTTATAGGAATAGTAAGTAATTTCACGACAGAATTGTAATTTTTTTAAATTTTCTTTGGACAATTTAACACTGGAACGCCCAACGCATGTCCAGCTTACACGGACGCCCAAGCCTCCCAAAAAAGGTGGAACGGTAACTTCAACTCGCTGGTTCTCAGGCGTTACTCAACCAATCGGGACGATTCTTGTTTCCAGTGATTTGTAAGAATGTCTAGATGATCCTAAAATTTTGCAGAACAAATCTGTAATTTCTGCGACGGAAAACATCGCTAAAAATAAAACAATTTTGACAAATTCTCAACCATTTACCGGAAATGGATTTAATTTATATTTCTTGATTTCGTTCAAACTTTGTGGTTCACTCATATAAGGCTTCATACAGTTGTGGAAGCTGTTCATACAAAAATGGCACTTAATATTCTGAAATCAATAACTTTTGAAGGAATTTTCTGAACAATTTGGTGTCTATGGAAAACTTGTAGGTTTCATGTTTGTTTTTGCTAATTTATATATAACCCTTTTTTTACGAAATATGATTTTTTCAAAATTCGTATGATTTAATTAATGAATGTTTAGGGGACAAAAACCGCGTTTTTGAGCCATAGAGAAATATGGACGAAAATTTGATGCCGAATTTTGATTATTGAAATAAGTGAAATGTTAGTAAAAAAAATGTTTCAAAATGAAAAAATTGTGAAATTTTAAATTATTTTGTACCCAAACCTCTTTCTACTCCAAGGAACCTTCCACCCCAGTGTTAGAACTGACGACCTTTGGATTGCGAGTCCAACCGCCGCCAGCGATTCCACCGGAGTAGGCTTGGTTTGGTGTGTTGTTTGTACTTATGGCATGAAGACGACTCCTACACCTGGAATGACTTAACGGCCTAACAACCAAGGCCGGGACCGACATTTTACTTCCTCATCCGATGGAAGGTTGCAGCAGATGGGAATCGAACCCAGAATCATCCGCTTACAAAGCGGACAGCGTAACCATTCGGCCACGCACTGCCACCAAGTCACAGTCAAGTCACACATTTCAAAATGTTCGAACATTCAAGATCAAGATGATTTTTTCATTTCTAGGTTCTGCATTCTTTTCAACATGATCAGTTCTTTGGAAAAGACATACCAATTATCTAATAAAAAAAAAATTTCTGTAGTTTTTGCATTCTTATAGACAATCTTTGAACAAATTTATAGATGATTTTATTTTTTTCTGGGAGAGTATGTGTAATAATTTTAAAAATAACTGGAAATAAAACAATTTTCAATCATACAATTGTTGAAAAAAAAAACTATGGGTTTTCGCATTTTTGAAAACATGCCTAGTTCTTTGGGAACTAATTGGGGTTTCAATACTAATTACTGTACACTTTGCATTCTCTAGAATGCAAGAAGATATTTAAAATAAATCTTTTAAACAATTTATCGCATTTTATCTGAAAATAATTGCTATTTATGAATTAGAAAAACTACTTTTACATTAATATCATTCGTAAATGAAGTGATTTTTTCAGTTATTTATGTGAGGTTTTGAATACAAAAAAGACAAAGTGCAGATCAATTTTTTGCAAAATAAAAATGATTTTGATGTTATATTTAGGCCGTTGCAAATATTTTTCAAAGTTTATGTCGCCCCCCCTTCAAAATTGGTCTGAAAAATAAGAAGGCAAAAAAACATTTTTGCAAAAAACTTAAAAATTTCCATGAAATTAGAAGTCTAATCAACTAAAAACAATCTAAAATGCATTTTTCTGCATGTTTCGACTGGTTTAAAAATGTTTTGAATTTTTATGAAATTCCAATGTACAGCAACGCAAAAATTTTATTTTTCGCAAAAAATAAAATTTTCGTGAATACTTAGATATTTTGGAAACTAATGATGGTAAAACAACTGGACAGGTGTATAATGCATTTTAAAACATTTTTTTCATAAAAATGTTGAAACCATGGCTCGTAATTTGAATTTTAATGCTTTTTTTTATTTTTTTGCCCCCCCCCCCCCCCCTCGACTTAGGTCAGAGTCGAGGGACATAAACTTCAAAAAATATTTGCAACGGCCTTAGCGGAAAATAAATTCAATGCCTTTCCTTTGATTTTCGAAGCGAAAAAAAGTTCGGCGAAATGTCTATTCAGCAAAACGTCCTATTCGGCGATACGGCGCATTCGAAGAAAAGACTTTGGGCGAAATGTACCAGATTCGACTAATTTCTTATACTTTTTCGTTAGCTCATTTACATGTTTTTGCTTGATTTGTTCAGATTTTGATTCAGAGTGTATATTCAGTAAAAAGCATTGCCCCTCAAAGGAGGACTAATTGTATGTCAGAAAAAGTGTAATATAGCTTCTTAAAAATGTGTAAAGTGAGGTAAAACTTCATTAAAAATGTGGTAATTTTCAACCCGTTTCCCCCCCTTTTTATTATATCGTCGCCATCGTGCTAACTTGTCGTACGTGCATTTTGGGCCAAATTGAGTTAAGAACGCCATTTTGTGCAGCTCACAATACCTCACCTTTTGACCTTCACAGATCCCCAAAATTCGATTTCAATCCTGAGATATTCAACAAAAACCGAAAAAACTCCGTGCATTTTTGTCACTTTACATATGAAAGTAGTTTCAATCTTGTCGTGCTATCTTGTCACTCCATGAAAATTGATGTAAGTGCGACAAAAGGCCAAAGGGATTTCAGGTCAGAAAAGTCAGGATGCGTTTGACGCACGTACAAGCTAGACTACCGTAAACATTTGTAATTATAACTCGGGACTCCAGCAACCAACTTCAACCAAACTTCGGGACAATGCACAGAATGGTCAGCCAAACAAAACGTGTTTGTTATTGTTTACATTGCGTGCTTTCGTTTTTGTTTATTCAAGGTCAAACATTAATACGCGTTTTTCTCGGAACGTCAAAATGGCGGGTGCGACATGATAGCACGACGACGTCGATATGCTAGCAGAATTTAACCTTTATTTATTGTGTAAGCTAAGTCTGACACAATTATGCTTTGTTTTGAAGCACAGAAGCAACCATGAGCATTCGAGGGTTCAAAATTATTCTGTTATCAACTAATTAAGCTGGCGACCAAAGGTACCAAAGGGCCCATTCACTAAAAGTTTCACTCCATTCTCCATCCCGAAATTCCCAAAACCCCAACCAAAGTGAGGCAAAAAGTACCGAAAAGTTAATTCGATTACAATATTATGAATAAAATTAAATCATAAAGTTGACACTCACACTGACCCTCGCCGCCCCCAAACAGGGTGTCATTTTCCACCCCCTCTCTCCCTCGTCATAAGAGCATTAGAAGCGCCCTTTTATCGCTTTATTAAAACTGTTGAACCGAAAGCATCCAAGCATTCCGGAAAAGTTCGAACGACGACAACATGGGACGAGCTCTCAGCGCAATGAAAAATTATGAAAAGGGTGTAACGGCCCCTTTGAGCATAATTTTTCTTCATCTTTTTTTTTTTTGCTTTCTCGTGTAGCACATATGAAATGTTAGAGTTGGAGGAGGGAAGAGAACGATGAGATCAATACGATAAAAAAAAGTTTGCCTTTACTTGGGTATCGTTTTGGCACAAATTTTGCCCCCTCAGAGTGTGTTTTTTCCTCTTCTTGTTTGTCGTACGCCCTTTTGAGAAGATGAAAAATTGTTAATATGTTGACATTTACTGCAAATGTTGAAGGAGGCGAAGAACACGATACGATACGAGTTTGTTTTTCTTTCGTTTCTTCATCGATTCGAGTGCTTTGCCCAGATTAAGGCGTTTTTTGGTAAATGGTCAAGGGGAGCAGGTTCAGATTTCCGGCCTGCTTGGGTTCATGATTGATTGGAAAGCAATCAACACAAATTTGATTCGAGAAAAAATGTCGTTCGTCAATGGGAACCAGGTGAAAGGTGACGAAGGAAAATGTCATTTGGAAAATTGATCTGGGAAATCTATTAGGCAATTGTTTCGGCATTTTTGATCAAATGAATGAAATCTGGTATATGATATAATGTGAACCGTTCTGGAAAATCATCTTTGTAATTCTTCATCCCAGTCTTAATTTGAATCACAAACTTTTCAAACTTTATTAGCGCAATTTTTCAAACCACAATAAACACACCCCCCGAAAACAGCGGGAAAACAAAACAGAAATCATAAATAATGCGAACCGTCTGCCTTGGATGTGATAAAAACTTCCCTTGAAAAACAGCAAAATTACTCCAACCCAACCAAACTCAAGGAATATTAACCTCAGCCGGGGCAATAAATTATTCATCCTTTCTGCAGGGGAAAAACCAGCGCAAAAAAAGAGAGAAAGCGACCACCCTTACCTTTCAGCTCTCAGATAAAAAGCGCCCTTTTGTTGCAAGTCAACTTGATTAAGTGCTCCGTGAAAAAGTTCCGCAAAGTAGGCCTTTTCCGTTGGTGGACAGACTTGAGCGGTTGCTCTGTTCTGACATTTCTCAGCAATTTTTGTGAAAGTCATTTCCGCGCTGAAGTGCTGCGCCAGGGCGGTTTTTTCGCTCCTTTTTTTCAAAAGAAAGGATCTCGTTTTAATCGGAAAAAGTACTTGCTCATTGAGGGTAACAAGGAGGAAATGGAAGGTTGGGAAAACTCAAACAAGAAGGGAAAACAGAAGTGATGATGCATTTAAATCAATCTTGTTTACATTTTGTTGCTTCCGGGAAGGAAATAGGGAAAGAAAAAGAAAATCAAAGGAAAAGGAAAATTGCGTTCTGCGTTGTTTGTTTTAAATTTTGGGTTCAAGCATTTTGATCAAAGTAGGCGTTGTTAAATTTTGTTTTAAAATTTGAAGATGGGAAAAAAATGTCGATTTTTTTCGCACAAAATACTACATTTTTCATCATCTCATTTCATGTTTCACTCCAAACGTTTCCATGTTTCGACATGCTGCAGATTCTACAACCATCATGATGACGCAGATGATGACGATGCCCCCAACATTGTCTCACATTCACCTTTACGATGCTTATCCCTTTTTATGGTCGCTTTTTTCAAAGGTGAGGTGGTGTGGGGTTACTACAAAAGGTCTCGACTGAGTTATGTTAATCACCTGGCTTCGTCCTGTCGGTGCCAAACTTTTGAACATTGGTTGTGCGCCGGAATGTATGTGGAAAATCACTGGAAAATCTCGCAGAAAGGGAGCACGTCATTATCATTTGGAGGGAATTTTGTGAGGGATTCTCGGGATAAGCCCCAGAATGGCAGTGTTAGTGTGCGTGAGCGCAAGTTGGACCCTTCATTGGATTAGGCGGGTACTTATCGTGACAAAGGTACACGGTGAAAAATTTTTTGTCAATCTTGAATATCATCAGAAAGTGCTTACTGAACAATTTTTTTCCAGTGTCCTTGTGATGAAAAAGCGATTATCACAAAAAAAGGCAAGAAGACGCGCGTCCCGATTGAATCTAACGACTCGTCTGATAAAACGATTTTCCGGGAGGTCTTTGAACTAACCCGGCCGAGGGCTTCGGGGCAGATCAAAAACCGATTAACCTTGCTACTGCTACTTTGCAGTAGAAAATGCTGCCACTCTGAGTGGAAAACGGGAAAACTACTTCAGTTTTTGCTCCAACACAAGAGCAACACAAACTGAGCTGCAATAATCATAAAAGTTAAATGCCATGAATTTTATGGGTTACTAACGCTCTGCTCTGTTTTCCATGTTACCTCACCCCCTGAATCTAGACTTCTGGCGCGGTGTGTAGTGGGAGGAAAAGGGGGTCAGCTAAACTCACAAACACCCTCTCACTCACACTCACGCCTACTTGGGTTGGATTGGATCTTGCGATTTTCTCCGGAGGCTCATTATAATGCAGTAAAAGAACTATCACATTCGAATCCGAGCGAAACACGGTCAGCAAAGGTGTAGTCAGTTGCATGAAAAATACGAATTTTTGAAAATTAAATTTTATCAATCTTTAGAGTTTGACAAAACTAAACTTCATCTGCAAATTTCGAAAAAAAAACATAAATATTCCTGGTTCGACTTAAAATTATCAAGCACCTGAGTGTTGCACCCAAGGAAATGGTCACTTCAGAGTTCCAACGAGGACACCATAAGTGGGACGGGATTGGGACAAGCTTAGCAGAACGACAGAAAGAAAGGAAGAAAACGCTGCTCGAGAGTGAAATAATATAAGGCAAATGTGATTGTTTGATTAAACGGGCGGGAGTTGTGCGCGAGGAGGGACAGACTTGTGGCACCAGCTGCAGCAACTCTGGCCCCGGTCAGCCTGGTCGGTCAATAGGGCGCGACGTTGAGTCATGTGACCTAAGCAGGCTGCTTTGATGACATTCATACTTGTGAATAGTGGAAAGTTTGCTTGTTTCAATTATGGATTTGTCAAAGCAAAAGCAAAAGCAAAAGCAAAAGCAAAAGCAAAAGCAAAAGCAAAAGCAAAAGCAAAAGCAAAAGCAAAAGCAAAAGCAAAAACAAAATTTTACTTCGGATTCGGAAATATTTTTGTCTTGTTTTTTTTATTTTTGAGCTTGAATATGACCGCAAACATACTCTTAACAGATTTAGAATTTCAAAATTCAAGATGGAGGCCAAAGAGCGACGATGAATTATTGAAATAATGCATTTTGTAATTTAAAAGGCAATCTTCTGTTAAAATTTTACTAAAATAGGGTTGCAAAGATATAATTTGATGTTAAAATTAAGAATAAAGAAAATAATTAAAATCTTTCAATCAAAACTAATTTGCTCCTAACACGCAATAAAAGAGATTTTTTCATCAAACAGGATGCAATATGACAAAGTTGAGCCATATCAACCAGTTGATTGCTAGTTGGTTTCACTTCTTTTGTCCGGGAAATTAAATCAAGACCGGCTACATGTCTCAAGAGCCTTGATTGGCTTTGCATATTTTAAATTTCCATTTCAATTAAAAGCGATCAATCTCGTTTCTTTTTGCAAACAACGTACTTTAAAAGTACTATCAGTGGGGGTGACTATGGGTTAAAAAACGATACACCTCTCGTAATTTCTTAATAACAAAAACAATTTAAATAACATCGAAAAACTTTTATCGTAGAATTGTTCTTAGATAGTTTATTAAAATTTTCCCAAAATATGATGTAATTTGATGGACTCTACCTTACATGGCAATCGTTTGAAAATTGACCCAATCTCACCCCTTTGAGGGGTTGACATTGGGTCAAATGAAACTAAAATGATGCTCAAATACAAAGATATGGTAAAAACAAGTCATCCAACAGTGTTTCTTGTTCGAGGGAATCGTATTGACATGCTTAAATGTTTGAAGTAGAAATTTTCAAACATTTTGTACTTTTTGACCAATTCCAACAAAGAAATTAGAAAGTTTATTTTTCGAAAGGTATTTTTTGGCCAAAAACGTACCTCAACTTTAGACAGCTGAGCAGTTCTCTACGGAATCGGTCTTTTTTCTTTAATTTTATTTTTTGTATTTTTTAAGCCATTTTGCATCATTAGTTCGTTCATATAATTTTCCATACAAATTTGGCAGTTGTCCATACAAAAATGGTATGTGAAAATTCAAAAATCTGTATCTTTTGAAGGAATTTTTTGATTGATTTGGTGTCTTCGGCAAAGTTGTAAGTATGTATATGGACTACACTGAAAAAAAATGATACAAGGTAAAAAAAAATTTGGTGATTTTTAATTTCACTTTTTGTCACTAAAGCTTGGTTTGCAAAAAAACACTATTTTTTAATTTTTTGATATGTTTTAGAGGACATAAAATGCCAACTTTTCTGAAATTTCCAGAATGGGCAAAAAATCTTTGAATCATAACTCATTTTTTGAATCAATACTGATTTTTTCAAAAAATTGAAATATTGGTCGCAAAAATTTTTCAACTTCATTTTTCGATGTAAAATCGAATTTGCAATCAAAAAGTAATTTAGTGAATTTTTGATAAAGTGCACTGTTTTAAAGTTATAACCATTTTTAGGTAACTTTTTTGAAAATAGTCGCAGTTTTTCATTTTTTTAAATAAGTGCCCATGTTTGCCCAATTTCAATTTTTTTTTTTGAATTCTCTATATTTTGCATTTTTGAACTTTGTTGATACGACCCTTAGTTGCTGAGATATTGCCATGCAAAGGTTAAAAAAAATAGGAAAATTTATGTTTTCTAAGTCTCACCCAAACAATCCACCATTTTCTAACGTCGATATCTCAGCAACTAATGGTCCGATTTACAATGTTAAAATATGAAACATTCGTGAAATTTTCCGATCTATTCGAAAAAAATATTTTCATAAATTTAAAATCAAGACTTACATTTCAAAAGGGCGTAATATTGAATGTTTGGCCCGTAATACTCTTTGGTGAATACTCTCAAGAAATATCCCCTATGCATGACTAAGCTCGAATTTAACCTTCATAAAAAAGAACTTTTAGTTTTCAATTTAATTTCAAATTAGAAATGATAGTTTGAAAAAGATAATATTCTCATCAAATTATCATTGTGGGAAAAGGCAGATAGATAATTGCAGGTAATTGACAAAATCGTAAAAAAGTCTAAGTGAATATTAAATTGGAAAAAAACAATGTAAGTGACAATTATTTTTGACCTCTTTTTCCGTAGATGTCAAAAAATATTCTTTTTGTTGAAAAAAATGCAAATTTTTAAACAGTCATCGTTGAGTCGCCCACCAGAATGGAAACCGTCCGCTGGGGCACCCTTCCGGAGGAACTCCGCGCCATGCCGTTCACGCTGCGGATCATGGAGTTTGTTGGGTTGTGGGGCAGTTGGGCAAATTTTTACCGGTTTGCGCTGCTGTACTCGCTCGGCATAATGGACATTGTGTTTCCGAAGATCTTTTTGGGCATCGGAAGCGACGATGTGACGGCCATTTGCAAGGGAGTGGCCGAATTGATGTTTGAACTGTCGATCTACTGCACGTTGGCCATTCTTGCGGCGAAGAGGAAGACTTTTGAGCAGGTGATTCGTGGGTTGGATGAAATCTTTCGTGAAGGTAGGTTTTGCATTTGAGTCATGGTAGCCATGATTTACAGGAGTCGTTTGATTTTAGCCACGTTTGGGGAAGAATCCAACGCTTGCTACGACATGATTTTCAAGCTTAATCAAACAATGCGAAAGGTGTTCAGATTTCTGGTTGTTTACTGCATTTATGCCCCATTTGCTTTCGCATTACCGTCGTTTTTGATCAGCCATTGGCGTTTTTGGAGTGGATCTGAACCGCTAATCTGTGAGCTACCAATGGAGCAAAAGTATGACGTTTTTATTACAAAATTTTAAAGTACTCATGGAAGACTTTCCACAGGTTTTACGGGCTCCAGATTCGGACCAACTTCACTCATTACCACATTTTTGTGGGGATTTCAGTTGCAGCCTACTGCGTTTGCGCTTTCTTGGAACTCATTAAGGTGACTTCGACCTGCTTTATGATCAAGTACAGTTCGTTGACATACCGACTGGTGGCGGAGAAAATTCGGAAATTGCCGCAAAAAGATGGTTCAAAGACAAAAGTAACAGTTGATGATTTGAAGAGGGTGGTTGAGCTTCACCGGAAGGCCTACAAGTAGGTATTATTTAGTTAGTTGGGAATTTTCATATTGAAGACTTCTACTCTCAGAATTACAGATTTGATTGAGGAAATGTGTCAAGTACCCGTTGCTTTGGAGTTTCTCTTTTGCATCATGGTTTGGTGTCTGAACATGATCTACATTTCACAGGTTACAAACTTCCATCAGCTGCTTTCAATCTAGTAACATCGATTTCTCCCCTCAGAAAATCGACCTAAATCTGATCAACGTGATGATCATATTCTTTCTGTCGCTGGTGCACGTGTTTTGCTATTCCTACCTGGGATCGGAGTTGATCGAGGAGGCAGCGGCCGTCGGCACGGCCATCTACGATCTGCCGTGGTACGAGCATTCCGCTGAGCTGCAGCGCTACTACCGGCTAATGCTTCAACGCACGCAGCGGCCTACTGGGATCACGGGGGTGAAGTTTTTCGTCGTCGAGCGGACCACGTTTTTCAGCGTGAGTTTTTGCGTTTTTTTTTTGTAGATTTGTTTGAATGATGATCGTCTTACTTGCAGGTGGTGCAAATGGCTTACTCATATTATCTGGTCCTGAAGGACGTTTTGAACAAGTTGTAAAACCAAAAGAATAATGATAAATATGATAGTGTTATTGCTAAAAATGTAGCTGTTCTCATAAAGAAATAAATAAATCTGACGAAAGTACTTCAATTCGTATTATATAATAATATCAGTTGATGACAGTTGCGCAAATACGTCAAACCCCATTTTTAATCACCAGTATTACACATATTCTCTGTGAAGTCAAACCAATCAAAAGTCAGTTGTATATCCAAGAATCGTCAAGTTCGCCACCAGTTACAGTCCAGCAAACAACCAGGATGGACGCACTTCGATGGGCTTCACTCCCGGAAGACCTCCGAGTTATGCCGTTCAATTTGCGCTTCATGGGATTCGTCGGGCTGTGGGGCCCGCGGCGAAAAGTTTACAAATTTGTCGTTCCATTAATCTACTCAACGATGGTGATAATGTTTCCGAAGGTGGTGCTCGGTATCGGGAGTTCCGATATTACGGTGATTTGCAAGGGGGTGGCCGAGTTTGTATTTGAACTGCCCAACTTTGTAACGCTGACCATTTTGGCTCTGAAGAGGCAAAGATTCGAAATGGTGATTCAAGGATTGGACGATTTTTTCCGTGAAGGTGATTGTTACGTTTTATTAACGTTTCCAAGCATGAATCTTAAGAAAAAAAAAATTTTCAGTTGCCATAGGAGAGGAATCCAAAGCATGCTACGATTTGATTAGGAAGCAAAATAATAAAATCAAAAAGGTTTTCAATTTTTTGGTGCAATACTGCGCGTATGGTACGTTTGGATTTTGGCTGCCAGCAGTTTTGATCAGCCATTGGCGGTTTTGGACAGATTCTGATCCTCTCATTTTTGAACTGCCTATGGAGCAAGAGTAAGCCTAGTTACAATAAATCGTAATCAAATCTGTAACATTAATATTTTCAGGTTTTATTGGCTGCATATTCGAACAAATTTTGCTCACTATCACATTTTTGTTGGATTATCGATATTTGCCTACACAGCTTGTGGGTTTTTTCAGTTGTTAAAGGTCACTACCACGTGTTTCATGATCAAGTATAGTTCTTTAACGTACCGATTGATTGCTGCCAAAATCAAAATGTTGCCGCAACCAACTGATGATGATCAACGATCGAAAGTGCATGTGCAAGATTTGAAGAAACTTGTTGATTTGCACCGAAAGGCATACGGGTACCTTAATGATTTTGCTCTGTATCCTAATCATAATTGTTTTTTCAGCATTACAGATATGATCGAGGAAATTTGTCAAATCCCAGTAGCCATGGAATTTTTTTCATGCGTCATCGTTTGGTGCTTAGGCATGATCTATATTTCACAGGTGACTTTTTGATATATTTTCTTATTTAATAACCAAGCAATTTCACCTGTTTTGATTTTCTTCAGAAAATTGACATAAACCTTATCAATGTGATGTTGATTTTTTCGATAACTCTGCTGCAAGTATTTGGCTATTCCTACCTGGGATCTGAGCTGGCCGAGGAAGCGGAAGCCGTAGGCAAGGCCATTTACGATCTGCCGTGGTACGAGCACTCGGTTGAGTTGCAACGTTTCTACCGGCTGATCATTCAACGTACCCAGCGGCCTACTGGGATCACAGGGGTGAAATTTTTCATCGTTCAACGAACTTCTTTTGCAACTGTATGGAAGACTCTTTTTTTTCCTGAAATTTATGCTTAGTTTGTCATTTTTTTTTTTTCAGGTGGTTCAAATGTCCTACTCGTACTATTTGGTTCTCAAAGATTTGCTTAACAAATTGTAAGAAGATGAAATACGAAGGATTAGTTACGAATGTTGTTGCTTCTTAGTGAAATTCTGCAAATTGTTATTGTCATAAAATACAAATGTAGTTGATAGTTGAAACTGGCTAATTTTCATAGAGAGATTTTTTTTATGAAAATCATTGCGGTTGCTATGGAATCGAGGGAACAAAACAATCAACTTCAAAATGTGATTTTTTCCGTGGTACCAGCTGTTATCAAAAGCATTTTAAATATGAAACCATTTTTCTTATCATTTTAATTTACCCAACGTTCAAGCTTGAATTACATTTATCATGAAGGTTGGCTTAGTCACAGACTAACCAGCCCCACAAAATGGCCTAAATCATCGCTAAAGAACTGAAGGTTATTTTTGTGTTATTTTTGTAGATTTGTTGGATTTATAATATCGTCATACTTGCAGGTGGTGCAAATGGCCTACTCATATTATCTGGTCCTGAAGGATGTTTTGAACAAGTTGTAAATCGAAAAAGTGTTATTAAAAATGATGTTGTAGTTTGTTCTGATAAAAATTAATATATAAATTTATCCTTTTTTTTTGCATGGTGACAAAATTACAAGCCCTATTTGATTCTAAATAGTCTAAGATGTCATTTTCTTTTAAACATTTCAAATATTCTCTATGAAGTTCTCAGCAATAGATAGTAAATTTCGTATCGAAGAATCGCTGCTTCCTTACATCATTTCTAGACCAGCTGCCATCCAGAATGGACACAGTCCGGTGGGCTTCACTTCCGGAGGAGCTCCGAGCTATGCCGTTCAACTTGCGCTTCATGGGATTCATCGGACTGCGGGTTCCTCGGCGGAAAATTTACAAGTTTTTGGTTCCACTAATCTTCGCCACGATGGTGATCATGTTCCCGAAGGCGGTTCTCGGAATTGGAAGTTCCGACGCAACGGCGATTTGCAAGGGGGTGGCGGAGTTCATTTTTGAACTTTCCAACTTTGTAACGCTTGGCATATTGGCGCTGAAGAGGACTGCGTTGGAAAGGCTGATCCAAGAACTGGAAGATTTTTTTCGTGAAGGTAACGCTTGCTTGGATCCTTGTTCTAAAACAAGAATTTTAACGAAATTGGAGTTTTCAGTTGCCATTGGAGAGGAATCAAAAGAATGCTACGATATGATTTGCAAGCAAAATATAAAAATGAGAAAAGTTTTCACTTTTTTGGTACACTATTGCGCATATGGGACGTTGGGATTTTGGCTTCCTTCATTTTTGATAAGTCATTACCGTTTCTGGACAAATTCTGATCCTCTTATCCTTGAACTGCCTATGGAACAAGAGTACGATATATTCATAGTGTTAAACAGAACAATACAATAATTAAAGAACATTTTCCAGATTTTATTGGCTACAAATCCGAACCAATTTTGCAGACTATCTCATTTTTATGGGATTCTCGCTGATTGCCTACGCGATTTGTGCGTTTTTTGAGTTGTTGAAGGTTTCGACCACGTGTTTCATCATACGATACAGTGCCTTAACCTTTCGGCTGGTGGCTACAAAAATCAAAATGTTGCCCCAACCGATTGAAGGTGAATCTCGCACTAAAGTACACGTTGAAGATTTGAAGAAACTTGTTGAGTTGCACCGAAAGGCGTTTGGGTTTGTGATTTTTTTGTTTTATGAACATTATTCCCCACGCTTAAAGGTACTTTTTACAGCATAACGGAATTGATTGAGGAAATTTGTCAACTCCCGGTTGCCATGGAGTTTTTCTTTTGTATAATTTTCTGGTGTTTGAGCATGATCTATATTTCTAAGGTGGCAAACTTACAAAATTGTGTCCCAATTTGCGATAACTTGTTGTTATTCCAGAAAGTGGACCTGAACTTGATCAATGTGATGATCATTTTTTGGTTATCTTTGGTACAAGTGTTTGGTTATTCCTATCTGGGATCGCAGCTGACTGAGGAAGCCGAAGCCGTTGGCAAGGCCATCTACGATCTACCCTGGCACGAGCACTCCGTTGAGATGCAACGATTCTACCGACTGATCATTCAACGGACGCAGCGGCCTACTGGGATTACGGGAGCAACGTTTTTCATCGTTCAACGGACTACATTTGCATCTGTATGGAGGACTCGTTTTTTCCTGAAATGTATGCTTAGTAAGACATGTTTTTGTTTCAGGTGGTTCAAATGTCCTACTAGTACTATTTGGTTCTTAAAGATTTGCTCAACAAATTGTAATGAGATTAATTACGAAGGTTGAGTTTCGATTGTTGTTGATTCTTAGTAAATATCTGCATATTTATATTGCCATGAAATGCAAATAAAGTTTGAATTCAAATAAATTTAATGACATATTGCCCACATTACATAGTTTGAAATGCCTTATTTTAACAGAGAGTGGTGAAAGTAATTATAGGAAAATTTCCAAATTTCCTTTTATATGAAAATCATTGCGGTTGCTATGGAATCGTGGGAACAAAGCAATCAACTTTAAATTGTGCCAGCTGTTATCAAAAGCATTTTTAATTTGAATCGTGACCAAACCTTCAAGCGTAAATGACACTTTTCATGAAACCAGGGCTGTGGAGTCGGAGTCGGAGTCGGAGCCGGAATCGGTGGAGTCGGGTCTTTTTGGGGACCTGGAGTCGTAGTCGGAGTCGTCAAAAATCGAACAGCTGGAGTCGGAGCCGGAGTCGGAGTCGGCTAAATTTAATAAGCTGGAGTCGGAGTCGGAGTCGGAGCCGAAACTTTGTGATAACCCGGAGTCGGAGTTATCTAAACTTCAACAAAAATTAGGTTTTTTTTATTGTTTAGTATTTGTTATAATGCAGGTTAATTCACAAAACTTCTTATTTTTTAATTGTTTTTATTAAGTCGCATGTATTGCGTTGCCATTTTTTCATTTTTTTAAATAGATTTATCAGATGAGCAATTCTCTACGAAATCGGCCGATTTCAACCTATTTTTTCAGTTTTTTTTTGTTTTTGCTATTTGACTCAAACTTTATGGGGGCCTTCCCAGAAGAAGCCATCTTGTGTCATTGATTCACTTCAAGTAATCTCCATACAATTTTGACAGAAGTTCATATAAATATGGTACGTAAATATTCGAAGATCTGTAACTTTTCAAGGAATTTTTTGATTGATTTGGTGTCTTCGACAAAGTTGTAGGTATTGATGAGAACTATTGAAAAACAGGTTCACGGACAAAAAAATTGGTGATTTTCTAATTACCTTTTATTTACAAAATTTCAATTTCCCAAAATCGGTATTTTAATTTTTTTAGTTTTTTGTATATTTTAGGGGACATCCCGCATCTTTTAAGCCATTCTGAAGTATGGACCAAAATTTTGTCGAAGATTTATGATTTTTTTAATAGTGATTTATGTTAAAATTGAAATCTTGTACTTAACATTTTCTGAACTATTTTTTTATGTAAAATCGAATTTGCCATCGAAAAGTACATCACACATTTTTTGATTAAGTACATCGTTTTAAAAATATATCCATTCAAAGTTAAATTTTGCCGAAAAAATCCGCTTTTGCTTTTTAAAATGTCCATTTCTAAAAATAATGAATGTTTGGCCCTTTTGAAATGTTAGTATTTAGAAAATTTCACGAATGTTTCATTTTTCTATATTGAAAATCAGACCATTAATTGCTGATATATAGACATTAGAAAATGGAGGGTTGTTTGGGTTAGACTTATAAAATCAATTTTCCTGTTTCTTTAATGCGCTATATCTCAGCAACCAGTGGTCCAATCTTCTTAGACAAAAAAGTAGGAAATTTTCTGAACTTTTCGAAAAAAATATGTTCAGGAATGGACAATCATGGACACTATTTAAAAAAATTAAATAAAAACGGAATTTTTCTGACATAATTCAACTTTGAAGGCTATATTTTTAAAACGGTGCACGTAATAAAAAAATGTGTATAGTCCTTTTCGATTGCAAATTCGATTTTACATGAAAATGAGATCACAAAATATAAAGTACGTGATTTTTTTTTTTACAAAAATCACTATTTTTAACAAATCATATATCGTCGGCAAAATTTTGGTCCATACTTCTGAATTGTTCTTGTGAAAATGATTTCAAAACTGGAGATATTTTTTGATTTCTGTTTCAATTACGTTTAAAACTTGTCACCTGGATTTTTTTTTCAGTTTTGTGATTTGAACTTATTTTCCTTGAGAAATACATTACAATTAAAGAGTATTTAAATAATCCTATTTATCAATGTTTTCAAAATAATAGTCAAGTAACTTTAGAAACATTTAAATATATGTGGAGCCGGAGTCGGAGTCGGAGCTGACCATTTGTTGAAAGCTGGAGTCGGAGTCGGAGTCGGCTAGAGTTTGTAGGCCGGAGTTGGAGTCGGAGTCGGAGTCGGTTCGAGCTGAAAGCCGGAGCCGGAGTCGGAGTCAGAGTCGGCTAATCTCAGAAAGCCGGAGTCGGAGTCGGAGTCGGAGTCGTCTAAAACATGACCCGACTCCGCAGCTCTGCATGAAACATCCTTCAATGGTTGGCTTAGTCACAAACTTATCAGCCTCACGAAATGGCCGTCATCGCTGAAGAACTTCAAGTTATGACGTTCAACCTTCGAATATTGGAGTGGATTGGCTTGTGGGGCAATCGGGGTAAATTATACCGATTTTTGTTTGCATTTACCTACGTCGTAATGGTGATCATGTTCCCAAAGGCTGTTTTGGGAGTTGGAAGCAATGATGCGACGCTTATTTGCAAGGGAATCGCTGAGTTTATCTTTGAGTTGTCCAACTTGGTAACGTTGGGTATCCTGGCTGCGAAGAGGAATACATTTGAACATGTCATTGAAGAGTTGAACGAATTTTTTGATGAAGGTAAAAATTGAATGTAGTGTTTTTGGGGTAGGATCTTAACTATGCATTTAATTTAAGTTGCTTACGGTGAAGACTCCAACGTCTGCTACGAAATGATCCTAAAGCAAAATTTGCAAATCAAAAAGGTTTTCAAATTTTTAGTATTCTACTGCGGATATGGATCGATTGCTTACTGTTTGCCGGCAGTTGTGATTAGTCATTGGCGTTTTTGGAACAATTTTGAACCTACCATTTTCGAGTTGCCAATGGAGCAAGAGTAGTCAATTCATCAAGCTTTCTTTTTTAATTTACCAAAATTTACCTGATTTCAGATTTTACGGTCTCCAGATTCGTACAAACTTCATTCACTATCACATTTTTGTTGCCATTTTGCTGGTTGCCTCCTGTGTCTGTGCATCTTTTGTGCTGGTTAAGGTCACCACGTCCTGTTTTATGATCAAGTACAGCTCGTTGACGTTTCGGCTCGATTGCGAGAAGATGAAAAAATTACCCAGTCAACCAGCGGATGAAATTGTGACTAAAATCAATGTTTCCGATTTGAAGAAAGTCGTTGAGCTGCATCGAAAATCTTTCAGGTAAGTTTGTGCTGTAGTAAGTTTGAGTCTCATTTTGTCTATTTTTCAGAATTCTAAATTTGATTGAAGAAATTTGCCACGTTCCGGTTGCGATGGACACGCTCTTTTGTGTGATATTTTGGAGCCTGAACATGTTTTACCTGTCAAAGGTTGCAACACTTTAAAGTTTAGTTTGGTAATTGGATCAACTTTCCTTCTCGTAGAAATTTGACCTAAATTTGCTCAACGTGATGATCATATTCTTGCTGACATTGGTTCAAGCCTTTGGATATTCGTACCTGGGCACGGAGTTGGCCGAAGAGGCTGAAGCAGTTGGCAAGGCCATCTACGATCTGCCGTGGTACGAACACTCGGTTGAGTTGCAACGTTACTACCGGCTGATGATGCAGCGCACGCAGCGGCCTACTGGGATAACGGGAGCGAAATTTTTCATCGTTCAGCGAACTACTTTTGCTAGTGTAAATTTTGAGTATTTTAATGGTTGTGAGATATGCTTTGATTACAATTAATTTTTAGGTGGTACAAATGTCCTACTCGTACTATTTGGTTCTACGAGATGTGCTTAACAAATTGTAAAATGTGTCGAGTTGAGGATTTGATAACAAAACATCATAACACATAATTACAAATTTTTACGGTAATCGGGCATGTACGTGTGTCAAACAGGTTCTGACCTGAAATCCCTTTGGCCTGTTGTCTCAGTTACAGCAATTTTAAAGGTGTGTCAAGATAGCATGAAAAGATTGAAACTTCTTTCATATGAAAAGTGACATCAATACACGAAGGTTTTTCGTTTTTATTGAATATCTCAGTATTGAAATCCAATTTTGCTGGTCTGTGAAGGTCAGATGGTGAAAATGGCCCAAAATCACAACAGCGACGAAATGACAACAAGTTAACCAGTCCAAAATCTGAGTGGTTTTATCCGATCTATGTCAAATTTGTTGTAGAAGCTCGTTCGTGGCCTGGACTTTGATCTAAAAACATCAGATAAAACTCTTAATGAATCACTTTGACTATTGTCGCCAAATCGGTCCCCTCCTGAAGACAGTTAAATTGTATTTTTTTGTTGAAAGACTTGTTAAACAATTTGATAATCATAAAATTGTTGTTATTTAAAAAAAAAACCACGTCGTCCACATGAATTACTGTCTCTGAATCGGTTATTACTTTTCATTTTTCCGTTACAAATGCTCACCGAGAGGGCAATTTTCCCGCAATTTTGCTTTATGATACTCATAAGTTTAGCACATTTCCACGAACAAATGTTGCGGAATAAGGGGAGGGAACAATCCACAGATGAAGCCAACAGCCGCTCACGCAATATCCATTCGTTTATCGTGCGTGAGATTTCCTGCTCGTGGATGGCTTTACTGATAGCCACGAGTAAAGAATAAACTGTTTCTGGGGGGAAAAATTGCTATCCATTCCCGAAATTGCCCTTAACGAAAAAAAAAAAAGTTTCGCATTGACCGAAAGGAGAGCAAGGAAAATTTCGTTGATCTCGTTGAAAAGGGAAAATTCTGCCATTGTCAGGTTTCACTTTCGTCTCTCGGAAAAGCTCGCCCCCTTTCATTGCTTTTCGATGACGAAAAGTCCCTTCGGTCGGTTGGCGGAGGCATTCTTGTGGTTTTACGCCCCAAAACTGAGCCATGTGTGTGCTGCTGCTGGGGGAATATTAGAATTCTGCTCTCGTGGACTGTGGCAGGAAAAAAGTTGCTCCTTTCGGAGCTGGAGAGCAAACCCGTTGGAACCGATGTCAAGAGCGTGCGGTTGCTGTTTGGTTGCGGTAAACTGATCCGAACCATTTGAATTGATGGGATTTCTAGTGATGAACGATTGGTGAAGAATGAAACGATTGGGAAAAGTTCTCGATCAAACTGGTTGTATTGAACTGCTGTGAAAAGAATTTGTGATTAAGCTCTAACAAAACTGTGATTTTGGTGCAAAAGAACAATTCTTCAGGATTTCCTCTGCTTTCTTTAGAAGTTATTCAGCAGATCCTGCAGAACGAGATAGTACGAGTAAGACATTTGAATCACCTGTAATTAAAAGAAAATGTTGCAACTCATGCTCCTCCTCCAAGTCCTAAAATATTCATCTACACTAGCAAATGTGGTCCGTTGAACGACGAAAAGCTTCACCCCCGTGATCCCAGTAGGCCGCTGCGTACGTTGAATGATCAGCCGGTAGAATCGTTGCAGCTCAACCGAGTGCTCGTACCACGGCAAATCGTAGATGGCCTTGCCAACTGCCTCGGCTTCCTCGGCCAACTCCGATCCCAGAAAGGAGCAGCCAAACGTCTCAATCAAAGACAGGCAAAATATGATCATCACGTTGATTAGGTTGAAGTCAATTTTCTGAAAATTTCAAAAACGCGTTGCTAGATTGAAATGTATTTGATTGAAATCACCTTTGAAATGTAAATCATGCTCAAACACCAGAATATTACACAGGTCAAGAATTCCAGAGCCAGCGGTACTTGACAAATGTCTTCTATCAATTCTGTAACACTGAAATTAATTGTGATCATCGTTTAACCATTAAAAAATCACACAAATTCCTCACTTGTAAGCTTTTCGATGCACCTCAACGAGCTTTTTCAAATCTTCGATGTTAACCTTCGTCGGTCCATCATCTGTATGCTGTGGCAGCTTCCTTATCTTTTCCGCGACCAGTCGATAGCACAGGGAATTGTACTTGATCATAAAACACATCGTAGCGATTTTGATTAGTGACATAAATCCACAGAAACTGTACGCAATCATTGACAACCCCACAAAAATGTGATAGTGAGTGAAATTTGTTCGAATTTGTAGACCGTAGAAGCTAGAAAAAAATAAATTTGTGTAAATAGAAGTTTTTCAAAACATCATTTCAGTTAACTTCTGCTCCATCGGTAGCTCAAACACCATCGGTTCAAAACTGTTCCAAAATCTCCAGTGGCTTATCAAAACCGCCGGCAAGCAGTACGCAAACGGTCCGTAAACGCAGTAAACAACAAGAAACTTGAAAAACTTTTTGATTTTCACATTTTGCTCCCGAATCATGTTGTAGCAATCCTTGGACTCCTCGCCTAAGGTAACTTCCCGAAAGATCTCGTCCAACCCTTGAATGACCCGCTCGAACGCGTCCCTCTTCAGTGCAAAAATCGCCATCGGGATGTAAATCGAAGCCTCAAAGTTCAGCTCGGCCAGTCCCTTGCAAATCGCCGTCACGTCATCGCTTCCGATGCCCAAAACCGTCTTCGGAAACAGAATCACCATCGTTCCGAAGGTAAACAGTGCCCAAAAACGGTACACCCGGTAGCGAGGGCCCCACAGACCCACGTGCGCCATGATGCGCAGATTGAACGGCATGACTTGCAGCTCCTCCGGAAGGGATCCCCACTGGATGGTGTCCATCGTGACGGGCAGGTCGAGTGAGACTGAAGGAACACTTGAATGACGAGTTGTGAGCGATTACTTCAAATGGAATATTTCAATGAATTTATCAGCGAGGTACTATTAATAAGGTACAATTTGCGTAATTATTAAAGATCAGCGCTTAAAGTGAATTCAACTAGTGGCTTTGATTTTTATATATTTCCTCTAAATAAAAAAATATTTGTCATGTCAAAAGTTCCATGAAAGATTTAAAAATGTTCCAATAAACAGTACATTTATCCCCCTACAGCAATATTCAATCCAAATTTCAGGTAATCCACCCATCTTAAATCAAGCGAACAAATTTCCTTCATTTTTGTTTATTTATGACCATTAAACATATTCTCTTCCTCCCCCCTATTTCGCGTAGTTACTCAACAAATTGCATCGTTACCCAAGGAAGGCAACACGAAGAAAATCAAAGATGCAAGCCTTCTTCCACCCACCAAAAACCACCAACCCTCACACATATTCTTTTCCCTTCCACCGCCCAAAATTGAATTCGACCTTCGCTGCGTCGTTTACAGCCCAATAAAATATTTATTCAAGAGGGTGTGTGCAACATCAACTAATAAAAATTTATAGACGTCGAGGAAACCTTTGTCAAAACTGGCAAAACGCCAACCGTCAACGCAGCAAGCCAAGTTCAAACATTTGCTTTCTCTTCTTTCTCCACCAGGTTTCCTTCATTGTTTGAGGAGAAAATGTTAAACATTTTGAAAAAGGGGTGGTTTTGCTCGAATGCAGTGAAAACGCATGCTGGCAGAAAGTAGGCTGTGAGTTGTGGTGGCTTTTGGAACTAATCCAACTGCTGGGAGGTGTCTTGGGTAAAGAGACAGCCGAATGGAACTCAAGTTTAGGAAATTTGAAAGACAGCATGGAACTCACGGGGAAATGGAGGGGAATGGCGCATGAGTGAAGAAGTTCGTTTGCTGGGGAAGTAACTCAAAGTGTGTCTTGAATGGAATGGTTGTACAAATTGATGGCAGATGGTGCTTCTTGTTTGAACGATTTATTTTTTGAAGATTTGAAGATTTGAAGATTTAAAGATTTGAAGATTTGAAGATTCGAAGATTTGAAGATTTGAAGATTTGAAAATTTGAAGATTCGAAGATTTGAAGATTTCCAGAGTTTTTTTTGAAAAGGACCAATAAACTATTGTCTTTCATATGTTTATAGGACCTAATAAAAAAAAAACTCTAGATTTGAAGATTTGAAGATTTGAAGATTTGAAGATTTGAAGATTTGAA
Source organism: Culex pipiens pallens (assembly GCF_016801865.2). Classification (NCBI taxonomy): domain Eukaryota; kingdom Metazoa; phylum Arthropoda; class Insecta; order Diptera; family Culicidae; genus Culex; species Culex pipiens. Next base: position 5,527,960 of record NC_068938.1, read on the forward strand.
GATTTAAAGATTTGAAGATTTGAAGATTTGAAGATTTGGAGATTTGAAGATTTGAAGATTTGAAGATTTGAAGATTTGAAGATTTAAAGATTTGAAGATTTGAAGATTTGAAGATTTGAAGATTTGGAGATTTGAAGATTTGAAGATTTGAAGATTTGAAGATTTGAAGATTTGAAGATTTGAAGATTTGAAGATTTGAAGATTTGAAGATTTGAAGATTTGAAGATTTGAAGATTTGAAGATTTGAAGATTTTAAGATTTGAAGATTTGAGGATTTGAGGATTTGAAGTTGTTTCTTATCAGAGCATTATATTCAATATTTAACTCTGTTGAAATGTCAGTCTTGATTCCATAATTTTCAAAATAAAGAAAAGGATTCGAAAGGATCCGAAAATTTTCGAAAATGGTTCTAAAATATTGTAATTTTTTTATAAATTTTAACATGGGTAGCAAACGATGCAAATTTTTTTTTGTATTTTTACTTTTGGTGGTACAAATTTTATTTAAATTTTTTGTCTCAAAATCGGTCCGAACAAATTAGAAAAATCATATTTAATTCCAAGAAACTCTAAAATAGTGATAATTTCGCTTCAATTAATACTCATAATGAAAATTTTTAAAATTTGAGTATTTTTTAAAATGCGGTATTTTGTGAAAATTTAAATATTTTATCTGTTTAGGTGAGACTTAGAAAACTTCAATACATATTTCTGTTCGTATTTTTTTCCGCTGTATCTCATTAACCAGAAGTCCAATCTTCAATGTTTTTTTTTTGTCAAAACCTAAGTAAATTTTCTGAATTTTACGATTTTTTCAGAAATGGTCACTTTTGGGCACTATTTACTGCACATTTTTAGTTAAAATAAATCTCTAATTGACCTCCTTTTTTCAAAAACAATCTACAAAAAATCAATTCCGAAAAATCGTAACTTGGCGTCAACATGTTTGGCCGTACTTCTATGTTGCTCAAAAGTTGCGGGTGTTGGTCCCCTAAAACATATAAAAAAATAAAAATTCGGATTTCATGAAAAAATCATTTAAAAAAGTCACCTTTTTCCGACCTTTTTTTTCTAAACCGTAGTTTAAAATTTTGACAAACCAGGGTACTGATTTTCGGCTCAAAGATCAAAAATCACTCACTCATCGCCGACTGGAGCGCGCAACCATTCGCGAGCGAACACGACCCGCTAGCTGCCAGCGCCTTTGCCAATCGCTTCACACAGCGAAACAAAGGCCTACTCCGCCTGTCGACCCGAGTCACAAAGTAATATGTTCAGAGAGGAGAGAATCTAACAAAATTCCAGAGAGGCGCTCACTTGGCCTGCACTACCACAGTTTGCCGTCAATTTTTATTTGGCATGATGGAAATTGCTGTCAAATGTGTCTTTGACGATGTGTTATCAACAAAATTGCAATTCATTTTTGATAACATTGATTTTAAGCAGTTTAATAAATGATCAAAACAAAGCCGATCGCAGACTATTTCGAGTCAGCTTTGAGCGACATAGCGCAATCAGCCTCTCTGAGCCATTCGCTGTACTACCCGATTGGAGTGAGAGGGAGAGCAAAGAGAGAGTATTCGGTAGCGATTGGTGTGGAAGTGACAAACAGTGAGAAACGGTCAGAGCAGTTTTTCGTCGCGTTCGATTTGTGATCACGATTGAATGAGTATTTTCGGATACCCTAATACCCTTGTTGATACATTTGCAAAACATTTCTGTTATCAGTCTTTCAGAATCAAGGAAAAAATCAATGGAGTATTTCTGTTTGTTCTAACTTTTGAAATAATGTTTGCTTTTTGTATCTTTTTTGCAATCGTTTTCAATTTGTTAAAATTTTCACAATCGTTACTCGAAGTATCATCGTACATCTATCTCTTAATCCAAAATCATCCCTCCAGTCAAACCGCAGATGCCTCGAGGACAGTGGCAATAAACGCAAATAAAGGTAAACCAAGATATGTACCACGCGAAAGAAGATGAAGAATCTACAACCAAAAAGTAATAAAAAAGGTAAAATAAATTACATTTTATGGTACTCCCTCACAATTTACTGCACATTTTTAGATAAAATCAATATTGACCATATCTCCTTATTTTCAAAAACAATTTACAAAAAATCAATTCCAAAAAATCGTAACTTGGCGTCAAAATGTTTGACCGTACTTCTATGTTGCTCAAAAGTTGTGGGTATTGGTCCTCAAAACATATAAAAAAATCAGATTTTACGAATAACATATCTAAAAATTGTCATTTTTCCGAGCATTTATTTTTTTCTAAACCGTAGTTTAAAATTTTGACAAACCAGGGTACTGATTTTCGGCTCAAAGATCAAAAATCACTCACTCATCGCCGACTGGAGCGCGCAACCATTCGCGAGCGAACACGACCCGCTAGCTGCCAGCGCCTTTGCCAATCGCTTCACACAGCGAAACAAATACTTCGTAAATTTCTTTGCCTACTCCGCCCGTCGACCCGAGTCACAAAGTAATATGTTCAGAGAGGAGAGAGTCTAACTAGAGTCTAAATTCTAGAGAGGCGCTCACTTGGCCTGCACTAACACAGCCTCTCGGAGCCATTCGCTCTACTACCCGATTTGAGTGAGAGGAAAAGCAAAGAGAGAGTATTCGGTAGCGATTGGTGTGGAAGTGACAAACGGTAAGAAACGGTCAGAGCAGTTTTTCGTCGCGTTCGATTTGTGATCGCGATTGAATGAGTATTTTTGGAGATATCAGGGCCCTTGTTATCAGTCTTCCAAAATCGTGGAAAAAATCTATGGAGTCTTTTCTGTATATTTTAACTTTTGAAATAATGTTTGCTTTTTGTATCTTTTTTGCAATCGTTTTCAATTTGTACAAATTTTCAACATCGTTACTCGAAGTATCGTCGTACATCTCTCAATCCAAAATCATCCCTTCAGCCAAACCGCAGATGCCTCGAGGACAGTGGCAATAAACGCAAATAAAGGTAAACCTTGATGTGTACAACGCGGAAGAAGATGAAGAATCTACAACCAAAAAGTAATAAAAAAGGTAAAATAAATTACATTTTATGGTACTCCCCCACGCTCAAATTCCTAGTAGATCTTTCGTCATTCACTTTTTTTCCATCGTTGGAGGTGGTTGTAAGACGAAGGCGAAAAAAAAACTCGTAACAAGTTTGTCCTTGCTGCCTCAAGGACCCAAATCCGGAAGTCGATGCCGCCGGTGGCGGCCAATCCTTGATAAAATATGTAACACCTCTCCTGTTGTATTCCTTGGTCGTCGTCCGCGAAAGTAGAAGGACACTCTAACACAAATTGACTTCATCACTGCTTTGAGAGGGAGAGGTGGGACGACTTAAAATTGCGTTTTTGTGTTTGTGTTTTGTGTTTAAAAGTAAGCTTGCGAAGTGCAAAGAAAATGAAGGAAAAGCTTTTGAAGATTGCAAAAAACAAGGACCTTTTTTTAACGAGCAGAAAACTTTTTTTGTGGCCACTCAGAGGATTAGCCGAATGCGCTGTAAACTTGGCACTGAAAAATTGTGGGACATTAATTTGAAACAACAATAAAAGTAAAAGCCTTACTTACTCAAGTCAGCTTTTTAAGGTTTCACTCGAAATCTCCTTATTTCTCCATTCTACCTGACGCATAATTTGAATTCCCAAAAGGCATCAATAAAAAAGGGCTCATATTTCAATGAACCAGAAACGAAATGCTCCTCTGGTTTTGATCCCGACAATGGATGTTATGCTCGGCATTTGAAACCATTCCCCCCTCACAATTGAACGAGGGTGTGAAAATTATTGACATTTCTGAACTTTTTGCGCCACCCTTTTCCCCTCTCAAAAATCGACCTTTATCTTAGGGTACCGACACTGATTGAACTGAACAAGGGGGAGAACACTCTTAGATACATTGATGAAGGGAATTTTCCACCCCGTCTAAGCCTAAGCGATTTTGCAGCTTTGCATCTTTTGGAAGGGAAGAGGTTTTTCTTCACCCCATTAAAAATTGCTTTCGATTTGCCACGTGACCTAACCTAGCGAGTTCTGGAAAAAAGTGACAAATGTTTTTTTTTTCTTCGCGTGCCATCAATATTTATAAATCGACAGCTTCTTGATGATACGCACAGTTAGAGGGCGGCATGTCGAGTAATTTTATGCTGTCTGGAGGTTTGATGTGACGCGACAAGGAAATTATGATGGATTGTTTGCGTTGGCTATTTGCGTGCCAAAGCATGACGGGTTGGGATTTTGGTGATGGGACGGGAATGTTCATTTTATGAGGTTGTGAATTGATTTTAAAGCCATTTGAAGATCTTTGAAAGCACAAAACATATCGTAATTTAGGGATATCAGTTTAAAAATTACTTTGGCAGAGTTAACCTTTTTTCTATATTTTTATAATTTCCCGTATTTAGGAGGAAGTTTTTACCATTTTTTGTGTTAAGAAAAGCTTTATTTCTCTTGTTTCATGTTTTTCTTATTTCATTATTAGTATTTTCATAAGCTTTTCTCTTTCACTTTTTGCCTTACTTATAATTCCTCATAAAGCCACTTTTTCAAATTTTTTACTTGTTTTTCATATTTTGTCCTTTATGAATGAAACCGTTATCATTGTAAAATCGCATAGAGACAGAATCTCAGGCAATCCAAAAATTAAGAATTTAATTTAGGGAATAATAGTTAAAAAAACACACCAAAAGTTGACCCAAACATAAAGATTTTCTTACAAGTCAGACTTCCAACCCAAAAACAAAAACAAAAACAAAAACAAAAACAAAAACAAAAACAAAAACAAAAACAAAAACAAAAACAAAAACAAAAACAAAAACAAAAACAAAAACAAAAACAAAAACAAAAACAAAAACAAAAACAAAAACAAAAACAAAAACAAAAACAAAAACAAAAACAAAAACAAAAACAAAAACAAAAACAAAAACAAAAACAAAAACAAAAACAAAAACAAAAACAAAAACAAAAACAAAAACAAAAACAAAAACAAAAACAAAAACAAAAACAAAAACAAAAACAAAAACAAAAACAAAAACAAAAACAAAAACAAAAACAAAAACAAAAACAAAAACAAAAACAAAAACAAAAACAAAAACAAAAACAAAAACAAAAACAAAAACAAAAACAAAAACAAAAACAAAAACAAAAACAAAAACAAAAACAAAAACAAAAACAAAAACAAAAACAAAAACAAAAACAAAAACAAAAACAAAAACAAAAACAAAAACAAAAACAAAAACAAAAACAAAAACAAAAACAAAAACAAAAACAAAAACAAAAACAAAAACAAAAACAAAAACAAAAACAAAAACAAAAACAAAAACAAAAACAAAAACAAAAACAAAAACAAAAACAAAAACAAAAACAAAAACAAAAACAAAAACAAAAACAAAAACAAAAACAAAAACAAAAACAAAAACAAAAACAAAAACAAAAACAAAAACAAAAACAAAAACAAAAACAAAAACAAAAACAAAAACAAAAACAAAAACAAAAACAAAAACAAAAACAAAAACAAAAACAAAAACAAAAACAAAAACAAAAACAAAAACAAAAACAAAAACAAAAACAAAAACAAAAACAAAAACAAAAACAAAAACAAAACAAAAACAAAAACAAAAACAAAAACAAAAACAAAAACAAAAACAAAAACAAAAACAAAAACAAAAACAAAAACAAAAACAAAAACAAAAACAAAAACAAAAACAAAAACAAAAACAAAAACAAAAACAAAAACAAAAACAAAAACAAAAACAAAAACAAAAACAAAAACAAAAACAAAAACAAAAACAAAAACAAAAACAAAAACAAAAACAAAAACAAAAACAAAAACAAAAACAAAAACAAAAACAAAAACAAAAACAAAAACAAAAACAAAAACAAAAACAAAAACAAAAACAAAAACAAAAACAAAAACAAAAACAAAAACAAAAACAAAAACAAAAACAAAAACAAAAACAAAAACAAAAACAAAAACAAAAACAAAAACAAAAGGGTAATTCCCCGCCAACTCACACAGCAGTTGCCCCGACCCCTCTTCGATTTGCGTGAAACTTTGTTCTAAAGGGGTAACTTTTGTCCCTGATCACGAATCCGAGGTCCGTTTTTTGATAGCTCGTGACTGAACATGCGAAAAAAGAGGTGTTTTTCAATAATTTGCAGCCTGAAACGGTGATGAGATAGAAATTTTGTGTCAAAGGGACTTTTATGTAAAATTAGATGCCCGATTTGATGGCTTACTCAGAATTCCGAAAAAACATATTTTTCATCGAAAAAAAACACTTAAAGTTTTACAAACTCTCCCATTTTGCATTACTCGACTGTAAATTTTTTTGGAACATGCCATTTTAAGGGAAATTAAATGTTCTTTTGGAATCTACATTGACCCAGAAGGGTCATTTTTTCATTTAGAACAATTTTTTTCATTTTAAAATTTCATGTTTTTTCTAACTTTGTAGGGTTATTTTTTAGAGTGTAACAATGTTCTACAAAGTTGTAGAGCAGACAATTACAAAATTTTTGATACATCACGAGTTATCGCGATTTTACGAAAAAAAGTTTTGAAAAAATTGGTCGTCGTCGATCATGGCCGTTCATCGTTACCCGCGACAGAGACGGACGACGAAACAAAGAGAAACACAAAAAGTAACTTTTTCAAAACTTTTTTTCGCAAAATCGCGATAACTCGTGGTCCTAAAAATAGCAATTTTCGTCGGTTTTCGCAAAAAAAAAACATTTTTTTTAAATCATAACTTCGAGCTATTTCAACCGCTTTTAGCATTTTTGGATTTGTAAAATTTAAAAAAAAGAGGATTACTGCGAGAGTTGCTCATCTGGCAAGGTAATTTCCAACAAAAACCCAATCATCTTCAACAACTTTCTAGTACCAAGCACCGCATTCTATCCACTAACTAAGTTTCAAAACTCCTCGAAGAGAACACCGATCGTTTGATGTTCCCGAACTCCCCAGGAAAGTCAAACTTCCGGGGTCGAGTCGTAACCTTCTTTTGAACAAACTTTGAATATTGTGTTTATTACTTTAGTCTCGAGTGACATTCTTTCGCCCAAGAACGGAACTCCCCTTTTTACATGTTGGAGAAGCAACCCGATATCATCATCATCTTTGTTGTTGTCGTCGTCCCAACCAACTTCCGCCCCACCAGCAAAATCAATAAACATTCAATATGTTTGGCCCGCAAGTTTTTAAATGAACTTTTGGGGTCGAACGGTGTTTTTCTTTGCTTTTCCCCCCTGGGGGGACACTTTGGCTTGTGCGTGTCATGTGTAGGATGCTGCGTTGCCTAGGAGAAGCATCTTTTTATCACCGTCTTGTATCGTAACAAGGTGGAGTTGGGGATTTCTTGGAAACATGGGATTGAGCAGTATTATGCGAAAAAATAGGATGCGAACGAGAGGGGAAATGTTAACTGAGAAGGTGTTTGCAGGTGTTGCCTGCAGGTGTGGATTACAAATTGATCCAGATCTGAATGGCGTTATTTAGTGCTACTCCGGTAATGATGTCACGTACTTACTTGTTTGGTTTGTTTTGTTTTCTTTTGAAATAATTCAAAGAAATTGTAACTAAATAACTTCATTATTTTCTAAAATTAATGAAAAAAATGAAAAAAATACACTTTGAATAAAAACCTTTAGTTCTATTGCGACAGAATTCAATTCGTTGGAATTTCTGAAAAAATCACCTCGAACTTAAACTAAAACTAAGCAATTCAACGGCCTTTAAATCCGTAATCGAAAACAAAATTGCAGCCGTGTCCGATCGGTACAAAACGAAGCAAAAGCAAGGTGGCTACCGTTTTACTCGCAAAAAACCCCCAAAATCGTATAAAACAACCCAAACTCCAGCAAACCATCATCACTCGTTCGCGGTCATCTAATCAGTTCAGTTCAGTTCGGTCTTTGGAAAATCACTGAAGCGCAGTTCAATCTTCGTCAGACATGAAGGTAAGTCCAAGTCGGTCCAAGGCGGTTGCATTTCGTTACAAACTGTGCTTTCTCAGGCGTTCATCGTGTTGTCCATGGCCGTGGCCATCGCTTCCTGCGCGGCAGTCGACTCCAAGAAGGAAAAGCGTGGCCTGTGGGAGGTCAACGATTACCATCATGGCTTTGACGATCACCACGTGGTCGATGTGCACCACAAGGAGATCATCACCAAGAATGTGCACGTGCCGTACCCGGTGGAGGTTGAGAAGCATGTCCCATATCCGGTGAACGTTCCGTACCCGGTTGAGGTCGTCAAGAAGGTTCCGGTGGTGGTTGAGAAAAACGTCCCGGTCTACGTCGAGAAGAAGGTGCCGGTTCACGTTGATCGTCCGGTTCCGTACCCAGTTGAGGTCAAGGTCCCGGTCGTCCACAAGGAGTACGTCGAAGTGCCCAAGCCGTACGCAGTTCATGTCGAGAAGCCCGTCCCGGTGTACGTGAAGAAGCCGGTTTACATCGAGAAGCACGTCCCGGTGACCGTCCACATCAAGGAGGTCCACCAGAAGAAGCACTGGGGACTGTTTTGAAGAGCTTAATGGGTGAATAAATTGTTGAAATTGTACCATTCTGCATAGTTTTATCACCGCTTCGAAACTCTCAAAACGATCTTATTTCCGGCTTCGCCGGTCTACAAGAAAACCGTAACCAAAACTAGCTCATCCAAGATGCAAACAAGTCCTAATGGAAAACTCTTCTCTTCACTCTCACACACACACTCATTCGGTGCCATTTTCATAAAATTATACGGCTTAATTTCAACCGTTCAACGTGTCTAACGGCACGTTTGCATGTGACATCAAGGTTGGCCATGCCCCAACGAGAAGAACTAGCACTAGCATTCCACATATTGTAGCAACTTCAACTCCAACTCTGCCAACACACTAAAAAATTTGGAATTTTACATTTGACGTGATCGTATATTAAACCTAATACCAAAACATGTAATCGTATATTTGATGTAAAATTATGTTTATTTTGACGTAAACTGATGAAATTCTCGTTGGAATACCATAACCTCATGCGAAACCTAAAATTACATTACTTATAACCCAACTTCACGTTTTATTTGATGCACATAACTGGAGCATCAAATTTGATGTAATTTTACATCAAACGAAACCTAATTTCACGAGCTTTAGCCGTTACACTTTTGTCTGAGTGGCGAAACGTCAAAACGTTCGCCATGTTTGACGCCGCAAAAAATATTGTTGCATCAGCGTTTTTCGTCAAGATTATCTTAATTTTTGTTTTCTTTACTGGCCTGGACCTGCTTTCGGCACTCAAATCTACGAGAAAGGTAAGTTTAAGCATTCTTGAGGTGGCCAAATAGATCACTAATAGTTTTGACGTTTTCCGTTTCGTTGCGGTTTGTCGCAGGTTGCCGAAATCATCGAGCTCAAAGAAAAAATCGGCGATGTTCCAGTTCCAGTTCTGTCCACTGAAGAGGATTTTCCCGGATTGGACCAAAACCGTAGTGCCCAAGAAGCGAGTTCCTTCAAGCATGGCAACATCTCCAGTTGTGTGGCCAAAACACTCCAAACGGCATGCCGGAAAATTTGTAATGGAACAAAGCCATAGATGAATTTTCAGTGAAAATGCAAGGAAGAAAAATAAGACGATTTGTGACTGTGAGTGAAATTGTGTGATGAATTGAAATGTGTTGCAATAAAACCATAAACATCAGATAAACAAACGTTTCTTTTTATCCAACAAGATTCCTATTAGAATCATTCTCCACCAAACAATATGTCAATGTAATTTTACACGAACTTGGAAGATTGTTGGTCGTGTAATTTTACGTATTATTTAACACAAATTTAGGTCTGATTAGATGCTCCAGTTATGTGCATCTAATTTGACTGAAAATTACACGTTTTTTTCTTAGTGTGAAGCTCTTGGCAGAATGACAACGTCGTTGACGACGTTAGCAGTAAAGTTTGCAACTGAAATGAAAATTTATGATTATGATGTCAGAGACACACACACAAACTGATGTTCGGAGCGGCAGAGGAAGCTTTCGCTTTCCAACCACTATATCCGGTTTTTTGGCGAGCGGGGCTAAAAGCTGAAAAGCAAGTCAAACGAGTCCAATTTTCGGGAGCAACAAACATTCATTCCGGTTGACACACGGCCCTCTTAGTCCAAGTTGGCTGTGGGGTTGGGCGGAACTTGGATAGCAAAACAGAAACCCGGTGAAAAACATCGTAGCGTGCCGTGACGTGATGGGCTGTCGTCCTTATCCACACAGTTCGTGAAGCCTACTGAGATGGGTTTGGGAAAAAGGCTTTGGAGGGGAAAATTGCGGAGCGGGAGTTCATCGGGATGAATGAGGAGTTCGGGTGAGGACGGCTGTATGCCAGTTTCCAGTTTTGGGGATGTTTCTCGGTTGGGGTTGGTTGGAGAGTTTAGTTGGAAGTTGGTTGCTGACGAGGATAGACTGTAGATTTTTATGTTCAGAGTTGCACTTGAAACGGGTGACGAAAATTACGAAAAGTAAATAACCTTTCGGAATTCGGATAGAAGAAACCTGAACTGGTCCAAAACAGGATCAAGGAACTAAATATTCAAATTGCTTTTGTTGATTTTTTAATACTATATTAATATTTTGCGTCATTTTATATCATATCTTGGAATTATTTTCAGAATGTTTTTGTTTTTGGTCATTGGTCAACATATTTTTAGAATGATTTTCTGATTTGTGCCATTGATATATTGTGGGGTCATATCAACATTTTTTCATGAGTACATATAAAGTAATCTTGGATCCAGCGAGTGCTACCGAAGTTCTGGTTGGGTTGCGCCACCTCAGTCAATCCCCTGCTGCAGCGGTTGTCCCCTTGAGATGTGATATTAGAATAAGTAATGCCTCCTTTCCTCTAACTATCCCACATTTATTAGCTATTTCGAAGGTTATTTTTGCATTTTTTTCTCTGTTCAATTTGTTCTCCTTAGTACCAGTAAACCCTCTCCCTATTTCGAACAAATCAGCTGTTGAAAGGTAGTCCATATCTCAGCTCAGGATAACAACTGCACCAATGTAATTGTTAAAGCAACCTAATAAAATGAAATGAAATGAAATTCAAAGTAATCTATCAATATTTTGATTTCAAATATATTTCAAAGCGTATTTTCGTGAATCTTTATCCCAAAAAGTAATTTTTGTCCCTAATCTCGAATCCATGTTCCTATTTTGATATTTTGTGACTGAGGAGCGGAACGACTGCTCAAATGTTAAAAACTTCGGAATTTGTCATTTTATGGTAAATTTAATACATGTACTTTTCAAATCTGCACTAACCTAGAAAGGTATTTTTTCCATATAGAATCATTTTTTTTTTTCATTTTTTTCGCGTTTTTCTTTGTTGCGTCGTTCGTAACTGTCGTGGGTGACAATGAATGGCCATTGGTGTGTCCCAAAAAAGGCAATGTAGCGGAAACCTTCGGGCTCACTTGGTTTTCGATAGGTTTTTGCCCCAGGAACAATGTTTTCGTACAACAAAAAAAAATCCAAAAATTGATTAAAACTTGCGATTTACTGAAAAATGGTCTGTTTTTATAAAAAAAAGCCTCATATTTTGTTCTAAAACCTTGAAAAATGCGGTCAAATTGCCCCGTACTTCACTTTATCTCATAGTTAGAAGTCTTACCAATAATGTTGTATATTTATTAGGGTGTAACAAAAATGACTTTTTGGCGGGCATTCAGGGGTTTGTTCCAGTGGGCATACTGAGCCCAAATCCCAAATATGAGCTTGATTGGACGTAACAGGAGCTGGCGCTCCGCCCTTCAATTTTAAATGGGATTTAACCCGTAAAAAAAGATTTTATCAAAAAATGTCAATTTTTGAGGAATTTTGGCCACCAATGCGTTTACCAAAAACATCATTGGCGGGTAGGCCAGATCCTTGCGCATCTTTTGGTGAATATAACATTGAAGTTTGGAGCACCCTGGAGCTCGGTATAGACCTTCAAAGTTTGTCATTTTTTCGAAAAATTGGTCCCAGCAAAATCAAATGGCTTCTCGGGCGTCGCGAGGTGCGACGCATATCTTTTTTGCCAGGGACGATTTTTCGAAAAAAGACAAGGATCTGGCCTACACGCCAGTGATGTTTTTGGTAAACGCATTGGTGGCCAAAATGCCTCAAAAATTGACATTTTTGAGAAAAAAAAACATTTTTTACGGGTTAAATCCCATTTAAAATTGAAGGGCGGAGCGCCAGCTCCTGTTACGTTCAATCAAGCTCATAATTGGGATTTAAACTCAGTATGCCTACCGGAACAAACCCCTGAATGCCCGCCAAAAAGTCATTTTTGTTACACTCTATTATTTATATTGATCTCGGTAGTCGCAAATTTTCATTGGAATAATTTTAAAGTTGGAAAAATGTAATATTTCGCTTATAATTTTTACGAATTTTTCACAAAAATCTACCCTAACAAAATTTGGCGCCAAAACCATTACCATAATCTTGTAGGTACCCAAGTAGCACACTTTGTTCGCCAAAAGATTTCCGAACTTGTTGTTGAACTTATTAACTATGTTTTCCCAACGTTGGAACGCTGGAATAAGCGCACGTTTTTCTGTTGTTGAACGTATCTTAACCTGTTAGAAATGTGCGTGGTTTAATTAAGTTTTACCAGCGCACGTCCTTCTTGCATAGAGAACGTTTGTTGAACATGTCATAAGAACTCTTGACTATAAGATTCTGAACTAGGTTGGATAACGTCGTTAGAACCGTTTTAACAACATTCTACCTTTAAAATTCAGGAGGGAGTTAGACAAACGTTTTTATGACCGTTCAAGTACACATCGTGGCAGAAAAAAATGTTAAACAGGCTTTTCATAAAATTCGTTCAAGGTGTTCGCTCAAAAGTTTTTTTTTCTTAATTTAATCCTTTATTTGTGAGTACGATACTTCAACTACTAGTTTTTTGGTAATTGATTAGTTTGGACAGGATTACGCCATTTATGAATGATAATAATATGAATGATGGATAATACAAAAATATCAACCATAAAAAAATCATTCAATTTCCTAATTATGCCTTAAGGGATTTTTTTTTCTTCAATTATGTTTGAGTGCTTATTAACATCGCTTGCTACTCCTACTCTACTGCTGCTGCTGGTTCCAGGTGCTGCATTTTCAGTTTTCCTTTTTGATGAAGAATGGCTCAGGGCGAGTATCGAACCCAAGATCACTCCAAATGTCAAGTCCGGGCGCGCGTCTGCTTCTTTCCACGAGGGGTTATGTTGGATGAGCAGGCTTAAACGTCAATAAGAAGTCTGCGGTCATCTAGGATTTACCAAGTTCACTAACAGTTTGCCAAAACTTCTTTCGAACATAAGCTGTTTCTATTTTTAGAACTATCCTTGCTTGTTTCTTCAACATGTTCTTGCTCGGATTTTAGAACACGAACGCGAACTTCACATAATCTACTATGTTATCACGTTTAGCAAACTGAAATGAAACATCATGTCTGCAAATGTCATTTTGCTTTTCGAGTTCTACAAGCATGTTTCATTGAGGTCAGAATGAACTTCAAAATGAACTATTCGTAATCCGTTGCTAGATTTGGCATTTGTGTTACACAGCCATGTTGCACAATGGTTTTTTGATCAAAATGTGAACAATTGACCAAATTTTTTGACACTTGTTCAATAATTAACGAATAAAAACACTTATGCAGCAATTGTTCAACAACAAAATAAAGAGCGATGTTTTTCTTGCTACTTGGTTTTCTGGACAATTTTGCTTTTTTAAGAATTAGTTTTTGTCACTTCAGTTACAACACACAGCGATTCTAGGAAAATAAAAATGGCGATTTTTTAAAATTCCCTGAGAAAACTCAATTTTCTCACTTACAGCACTGTTTCAGTTTCCAATCCTTTTGCATTGTTTATTACATCAATTTACAAGCAAAATCTACAGTTATCATTGATTTGATTATGTGACGTAAGCGCCATAACGAAGAAATATAATTGAAATTAACCAAAAAAAATTTTTTTTTCAAGGTTTTGATATTTTTATGGAAACAAATGAAATGCTGGCAGTAACTGAAACAGTGGTGAAATTGTTAAAATTGAGTTTCCGAAGGGAATTTTGAAAATTCTCCATTTTTGGTTTTCCTAAAATCGCTGTTTATTGCCATCTAAGCTTCCTATAATAATCTTAATTTTTGATGTTGAAAATATTTTCTTTTGTGAACATAATTGCAGCAATTCTACGGGGCGTTTAGTCTACGATAACTTAACTAATCACGTGACCTCAACGCAATCACCAACATTGACCCCTGCGATAATAAAAAAAATCTACTTCTTTCAGAATACTAGTTGTTACACACATTATCGCTCTCCCATTCCGATTTGCATACGATGACGTGAAATCTCTCTCCGTACTATACTCACCATACAAAGATCGGCTGTGATTATTAGTAGTTGCACAGGATCACCTCGAGCGGCATCGGCATTCTACGCTCAACTCTCGTTCCGAGTGCACTTATCGCTCCGTAGAATGTTGTTTCTAGTTTTGCTCGCTAGTGCAATCGCGAAAGATTACGTGGTTGGAGTTAGTTCCTCATCGAATGTGGGAGGAAGTGAGAAGCTACTGAAGTGTGTTGTAAGTTTTTGATGGTAATAATTTTGAAACTCATTTCAGATCTTTACATTTCTACTAAGGCCATCGACTTGAAGTCAAGCATCAGAACTTATACTGTGAAGTGTTCGCTAGACGTTGTTAGTAATGATAACAACACTCAATTTCTCCATATTTTCGAAAACGGAATTCAACTCGATGCTGAGGTAAAATTAGAAATTATTTTTAAGCCTCCTGCTTTCATCACTTTAAATTTCAGATTGCAAACGACTCCACAATTAGTTACACAGCAAACATTAATCAAAATGACACATGTAGCGAAAAACGATACACGTGCGAATATTTGGGCATCACAATTGACGAACAGGTCGTCACACTGGGAGAGCCTCCCTCCATGATCGATCCAGCTCATTTCAAGTGCATTTCGGAGAACTTGAACTATCTGCACTGCCACTTTCCAGCGAGAACCGATCACTGCCAGTTTGGGACAAGTTACTCGCTGTTGCTGATGAATTCGGATACGTTTGAATCCTGCAAGCTGGTTAAAGTGAATGATTCGTTTAGTTTCGATAGTCGTGACCAGAGTTGCCAGTATCCGGTGGACGAGGAAGTGATCGAGTTTCGACTAAGAATTAGCAATCAGTTTGGAAGTGTTACGCAGAAGATTGTGGTGAATCATTACGATGTCGTGAGGCCAGCGGCACCTTATTCCATTGTAGTGGAAAATCAACAGAAACAGTTAGTTGTGACTTGGAAGTCAAAGAAAAATCTCAATTATTTTGGACGAAGGTTTGAGTACAGCTTTTTGTGCAAAAATGAAAGCAGACTTGAAACTAGTCACATGATATTCAGGAGGACACTTGGGAAAACCTTTTGTCCACAGCCAAAAGTTCGTTTGAGAATAATTCCGGAGAACACCAACCAGGAAACAATTTGGTCCGACTGGGGGATCCGAGATCGGAGGCCTGGGAAGACGCGTTTTAATTGTTTAGGTTGCTCGAAAAAGCCTGATGTAAATCGACTTGTTGGTGTATTTAATTACATTGAAAACAGTGATCAAAGCATGACAATTGAAGTATTCTGGCAACGTGACTCTACTTCAAATGAATCCAACGTGGTGGCCGTCTCAGAAACTGGGATAGCTTATCAACCATCTTTGAATTCTCTTCAACCAACGTTTGGTAGAGCCGAATTCCATAATATGAAGCATGAAGAGTTCCGCATTAAGCTTGAAAGAAGTATTTCAGGTAAAAGTCCACAACTTGAAGGATTCCAAGTACAACCGATCATGGCATCCCACCAGCCAAGATTCAAGAAACTTCTCAACAACAACAAATCATTTGAAGTGTCCTGGTTCCCGCCAGAAAACCAGAACGACCTCCAAGGCTACACCGTAATGTACTGCCACCTCACAGCCACAAGCGTTTGCGAGGAATCTGTCGTCTTCCAGAAACTCCCACCAACCGACACTTTCTTCAACATCTACTCAGAAAAGACCCTCAACTTCGCAGTCAGCGCCGAGTACCCAACCTACACCTCAAGTCTCGTCTGGCAGCAGTGCATCGTCTCACCCTCCACCAACACCCACAACAAGTCCCCAAAGTTCCACTTCTTCGACGTGGCGAGCAACTCCCTCAAACTCCGTCTGGAACCATCCTGCGAAGACCGATCCCTCTACGAGCGACTCCAAGTGCACGTGATCGACTCGACCAGCGGCAATCCCGTAACCAGCAGAACGTACCCACCCCACCAGACAGTCGTCGAGATCGTTGACCTGGCGCCGGACACGTCCTACGAAGTGCTGCTCGTAGCGTACAACAGCTCAAACGTCCCGCACGAAGCGAGACGGCGTGTCGTTACGGCGAAAACAGGTTCGATTCGTATGAAATTTAATTTAAAGCAAACACTTTATTCACACACACTTTTTCGCAGGAAGTGACGATCGACCGACCATTTACATCGTCACCGGCGTGGTGCTGCTTATCGCGATGATTAGCTCGGCGTACCGAGTGACGGTTAGGATTCGGGCGATCATGAACATCGAGGTGGAATTTCCCTTTGGGCTGCTGGGAATCGACGAAGAGCCGGTGCGGGTTTGCGTTGAGAGGAAAAGTTTACCGAGTGATGATGGGGTGGGCGGGAATTACGTAGGGAAGGAGCAGAAGCAGGCTTATTTGGAGGTTGTTCAGGAGGAAGAAATGGGCGATGATTTGGGCTGTGGTCAGTGTGGTGTAACGCCTTTGAATTTGGGTGAGTTTGAAGAGAATAGCTGGCAGCAGAATACCGGGTACTTATCGGTAGATGTGATCATGAAAAGAGGGATTTAATAAAACGAGAAAAAGTGATTTGTTACGCTTCTTATTCATATTCATCAAATTTTCATAAATTTTACATTGTCCCGAGTTCAGGACGTCATTTTGAGGGACTTACGTGGGTCATACACTACTCTAAAATGATTAAAAAAAAATCTAATGCATGATGGCGGCCTTAATGACGGTAATGATACATTCTAAAAATACAATTGGTAAATTGAAAAGTAGGGGAAAGTGAGGCAAAAGAAACAATTGCCCGTGAAACAAGGCCAATTTTACTCTTGCCCCACATGGTCGTCGCCTCACTTTCCCTTATTTTTAATATTTTTTTTTTTGATAAATTGGACCGTTTTCAAGTTGTTTACGTATAAATTTCGATTTCTTTTTGTTTCTTTTTTCATTTTAAAAATACTTCTTAAAAGATATGCACCCCTACAAAAAAATTATTGGCTGGGAAAATTTCCTACAATTTTCACTCTGAAAGTTAATGTAATTAATGTAGTTAATGTAATTAATGTAAATAATGTAATTAGTGTAATTAATGTGATTAATGCAATTATGTAATTTATGTAATTTATGTAATTTATGTAATTTATGTAATTTATTTAATTGATGTAATTTATGTAATTTATGTAATTTATGTAATTTATGTAATTTATGTAATTTATGTAATTTATGTAATTTATGTAATTTATGTAATTTATGTAATTTATGTAATTTATGTAATTTATGTAATTTATGTAATTTATGTAATTTATGTAATTTATGTAATTTATGTAATTGATGTAATTTATGTAATTTATGTAATTTATGTAATTTATGTAATTTATGTAATTTATGTAATTTATGTAATTTATGTAATTTATGTAATTTATGTAATTTATGTAATTTATGTAATTTATGTAATTTATGTAATTTATGTAATTTATGTAATTTATGTAATTTATGTAATTTATGTAATTTATGTAATTTATGTAATTTATGTAATTTATGTAATTTATGTAATTTATGTAATTTATGTAATTTATGTAATTTATGTAATTTATGTAATTTATGTAATTTATGTAATTTATGTAATTTATGTAATTTATGTAATTTATGTAATTTATGTAATTTATGTAATTTATGTAATTTATGTAATTTATGTAATTTATGTAATTTATGTAATTTATGTAATTTATGTAATTTATGTAATTTATGTAATTTATGTAATTTATGTAATTTATGTAATTATGTAATTTATGTAATTTATGTAATTTATGTAATTTATGTAATTTATGTAATTTATGTAATTTATGTAATTTATGTAATTTATGTAATTTATGTAATTTATGTAATTTATGTAATTTATGTAATTTATGTAATTTATGTAATTTATGTAATTTATGTAATTTATGTAATTTATGTAATTTATGTAATTTATGTAATTTATGTAATTTATGTAATTTATGTAATTTATGTAATTTATGTAATTTATGTAATTCATGTAATTTATGTAATTTATGTAATTTATGTAATTTATGTAATTTATGTAATTTATGTAATTTATGTAATTTATGTAATTTATGTAATTTGTGTATTTTTTAAATTTATGTATTTAAGGTAATGTATGTAATTTATGTAATTTATGTAGTTTATGTTATGTATGTAATTTATGTAATTTATGGCATTATGTGATAACAGATCAAAAAAAGACGATTTATTCAGAAAAAAAACAAATCTCAAACAGATCTTTAAAAAAATCAAAACTAGGGTGAAAACAAAAATACATTTTGGATAAACGTAGATCGCACTATTTCACTCGATTCGCAATCCCAGTTGATCCTGAAAAGCTATCAGCGATTTAAATAAGATGATTTTGGATGAAAAGGTTTTATTACAGACTTTTCCGTTCAACGAATACATCTTAACCTTCACTAATTTGGCATATATTTGTCACCAATACATATTTATTCCAAACGATTCAAATAACCCAACACTCTTCTCCTGCTCGGGATATTTTGCTTACAAATATTGCGAAACTTCACTATCACTCTGATTGCCAATCATTCAACTTTTAATCTGTTTCGTAGAATTTCGCAACAAAATCAGACAAACAATTGATAGTGAGGCTGCAAGGTTGAGACTACCTCAATGTTCGCATTCGCATTCGATGGTGATCTTAGCGGGTTGTAGGCTGGATTTCGTCATGTATGTGAGTAGATTGTCCAGCCCAGGTTTTTTTTTTAGAAATTGATTAAAGGGATGTTTGAGACTACCTCAATGTACAGCTAAAACGATCGATTGAATTCTAGTTTTTCAAAGAGCGTGAACAAACCGCAAAAAGAATTATGTAACGTCACCTTGGGCGAATCGAGACTACACTCTGAATAGGGGCAGCAGATTTTAGAGCACTTAAAAGTTTGAAATTTGGAAATCGATGCACTTATTGTGATCTGGGTCTGTCCTATCCGAAACCGATCAAAAATATCCAAATAATGTTCATTAGCACGGCTAAAAAAGCTGTTCCAATTAACCCCATGTGTCCCGATTCACCCGAGATGACGGTTCCAACAGTATAGTTATTGATATTGTTAGCCGGTGCCGTTGTGGCTATTCTAATTGAACAGTTGGATATTGGCTACAAGCTTTGATAAAAGTTCAGTTTTCCCTGCGATCAGAAACTTAATTTAAAACTTATTCCAGCATATAGTATTCCTCATTCAATAATCGAATCCCTTTCAATCCAACTCAACGCAAATCCATATCACCAAATTGGCAGAGCAACCTATATCCTGCATCCGTTTCCGGACCCCAAAAAAATCAAAGCAAAACTTCCAATCCCATTCCCCTTTATTTTTTGCAGAACGCCACACTTTTATTGGCCTCTTGGACCACTGCCAAGTGTGCCAGGTCGATTCAGCTTCCACTCTTCTGCTCTATCTCTCTCTCTCTCTCTCTCTCTCTTCCGGCGGAAGAGATGGCATCTTATCCTTTCGTTTCCTTCTGCTTTTGTCCTGCCAAATTCCTAGGCCTACCCGGATCTGATGAATATTTATGGCCGCCGGGGTTTTTCCTCGGACAGTTTTGTGTTCCATCCTAGTTGGCTTTGCTTTGATGAGGTGAAACGGCAATCGGCCATCATTGACCGGTCGTCAGCGCCATCTTGGATCTACGGGGTCGATCAAATTGAAATTGAGAATAAACGGAGAAGGAGAAGATCCCGATTTCAATATCAATTTGCTCGTCAATTTAAGCTCGTCTAAAGTCAAAATCTCGGACCGAAGTACACTTTCGCAAATTTGATGACAGCAAATACGTCATCATCAAAGGATGCGGCGCGGCGGGCTCTTAATCGCAATTTATTTACTTCATGTCACTTTGGTATCCACTTTTGGACACTCTCTCTCAGGGGAGGGAAGGACACTGATGGGATTCTTTTCACTTCTGGCTATCATCCGTGCACGGGGAATATGATTTCATTCAGGTTTTGTTATCTGCTTTTTTTTGCTGAGCTTTTTTCGGAGGACACTTCTCTCCATTTTTGCGGTGCATGGACATGTGCGATGAATCTTGTTACTCGATTTGGTAGGTTGGTTCTGAATTTAGTATTTTCTTATCTTTCTTTGACAACTTGAATAAATACAAAAAATGAATCAAAATAACACAAATCAGTATAAATTCAACATAACTTTAAAATAGGACCACCCTAACATATCACTTGTAACAAAAAACGTGATGGAGAGCCCCACTCAAAAAACGTATCACATTTGCTACGAAAAACATCCAATTGAACGTACCAAACTCATAATCCATCCATCATTTTTCGAGTTTTTTTTCCGGCAAAATCCAGGAGGTTGACATGTCTGGCTGGACATCCTCTCCGTAATGAATGGCCCATCATGAGTGGTGAAAACGACCTTCGGAACGGGAAATCTGACCGGTAGCCGGGTTGGGATAAATGATTCAATAAAGTGAAGGTTTGTGAAATCTGGTTGAAGGACTTGATGAGGTTGATGAAGCAGCGGGATATCGGTTATTCTTTGTGGATAAGTTTATTACTGAAAGAGGCAACATTTTTCAAAAAGATTGCAGATCACGGAAAAAGTCAATTTCCGAAATCGTGAATTGTGTTCTTGAATTTGAGAACTACGATGTAATATATTATCGTTTGTAATGCAAATGCACCATACTCATAAATATATTATTTCGTTGTTCTCAAATTCATGAACACTATTCATGATTTCAGGAATTGATTTTTTTCTGTGAATAAGTGAATTAAAAAAACACACCAAAGTTTTAATCATCTTTGGATTGGGAATTAAGGATTGGTAATTGGGAATTGTAAATTGGAAATGGGATATTGGAAATTGGAAATTAGAATTTTGATATTGGAAATTGGGAAGTGGAAATTGGAAATTGGATATAGGAAATTAGAAATTGGAAATTAGAAATAAGAAATTGGAAATTAGAAATTGGAAATTAGAAATTAGAAATTAGAAATTAGAAATTAGAAATTAGAAATTAGAAATTAGAAATTAGAAATTAGAAATTAGAAATTAGAAATTAGAAATTAGAAATTAGAAATTAGAAATTAGAAATTAGAAATTAGAAATTAGAAATTAGAAATAAGAAATTAGAAATTAGAAATTGGAAATTTGAAATTGGAAATTAGAAATTGGAAATTAGAAATTGGAAATTAGAAATTGGAAATTGTATAATAGAAATTGGAAATTGGAAATAGGAAATTGGTAAAAGGAAATTGGAAATTGACAATTGGAAATTGGAAATTGGAAATTGGAAATTGGAAATTGGAAGTTGGAAATTGGAAATTGGAAATTGGAAATTGGAAATTGGAAATTGGAAATTGGAAATTGGAAATTGGAAATTGGAAATTGGAAATTGGAAATTGGAAATTGGAAATTGGAAATTGGAAATTGGAAATTGGAAATTTGAAATTGGAAATTGGGAATCGAGAATTGAGAATCGAGAATTGAGAATTTGGAATTTGGAATTGGTCAATTGGAAATTGGGAAATGGGAATTGTGAATTAGGAATTGGGAGTTGGGAATTGGGAAATTGGGAAATGGGAAATTGGAATTGTGAATTAGGAATTGGGAATTGGGATTTGGGAAGTGGGAAATGGGAAATGGGAAATGGGAAATGGGAAATGGGAAATGGGAAATGGGAAATGGGAAATGAGAATTGGGAATTTGAAATTGGGAATTTGGAATAAGGAATTAAAAATTGGAAATTGGAAATTTGAAATTGGATATTGGAAATTGGAAATTGGGAATTGGGATTTGGGAATCGGGAATTGATGATTAAGAATTTGGAATTGGGAAGTGGGAAGTGGGAAGTGGGAAGTGGGAAATGGGAAATGGGAAATGGGAATTGGGAATTGGAAATTGGGAATTAGAACTGGAATTGGAATTGGAATGGAATTTGGAATGAAAATTGGAATAAAACTGGAAATATGGTTCTTAATTTTTGCATATTTTGACTCACTAGCTTTTAGGTATGATTTATCGCCATAATTTTTACTTAATGGTATATTTTTAGAAAGATTGCATGTATCACCAAACTTCTTCTAAACTGATGACTAACTTTTTGTACTTTTCTTCTAAACCTAACACAATCCCCACTGCTGCTGTCGGTAGTGATAATCTCTGTTGCGATAATTTTCTTGGCTATGCCGCTCGACGTAGATCGGCTTCTTCACAAACACTGGATATGGCACTTTTATGTACTCTTTTTGGACAACTTTCACCGGATATGGCACTGGTCGATCGACATGCACCAGCACCTTCTTCTCCACAATTACGGGCTTGATGACCTCCTTCACTTCAACCTTCTTCTCGACCTCCGTGGGGCGTGAAACTTTCTCGGTGACGACCTTTTTGGTTGCTGGAGCTTCTGTCTGGGGGTCGTCAAAGTCGTCTCCCAGCTTCAAGGTCAAATCCCAAAGACCATTTTTGTCTTTATCGGATGATTTGCCGTCCATTGCAACGCAGAATGTGATGAGCAAAGCCATGAATAGCATTAAAAATGCCTGAAAATTGGTTGTTAGTCACTTTAAAAAAAAAATCAATATTAATTTCAAAACTACCTTCATATTGATTTCCTTCGTGATTGATAATTGAACTAAGCCGGTGAGGTGATCGAAAGCGACTGAAAACCAACAAAATCTCAACAACTAGTTTTATATCGACCTTTACTGGCGAAGCTAGAGCAGATATATCAACTGAGCGAAACGGAGCCCACAAGGTGGTCAAAATTGTGTAACTTTGACGCCATGTGCGCACTCATGGGTGAGAAGTGCTTCCGATCACTGTTCTTCTGTACTTGGAGGTCTTTACAGAGTGTGGAAATTTGAACCTTTTTAACCCAAACAGATCATCAGTTGCCTCTCATTAGAGTTAAAGGTTAAGGATTTGATAATTTGTTTTTTTTTTTAATGAGCTTCAAACTTTTCCAGTTTAGTACTTTAAACTTCAATCCACTCCAATATCCTTCAACCCCGTCAAAGTCCACAAATCCAGGTGTCTCGCCTCTCCAGCCAGTCCAGTGGCGTCCCCAAGGGAATTTCCCTGCGCCAGACTATTTATATTAAATCACCCTCCCTTTTGCCACTCAACTTCCACCGTCAGCTCTGATTCCGCTGCAGCAAAAGTGTTAAATTTACAACGTCCAGAAAGCTCCTCCTCGTGGCGACTCAACCTGGTGGCGTAAACGCCAGCCAGCCAGCCGAGCACTGCTTTTAAAACGCTTTTCATTAGGGAAGGTCACAATGGCTTACACAGGAGCGTCGCAAGGGGAGGGGGTAGGGGGAGCTTCGAGGGGAAAACAATAACGCATTGCGGAGTTGTGCTGTACTTCTGGCGAGGGAAAATAGGATGTGGGGAGGGGCAACAATAGGGGTTTTCCAGTGTGGTGGTCTTTTGTCGTTTGTGTGCGGTCGTTTTGTGGGAGACGACTCTTTTTCCCCACCTTCTTCTTCATCCACAGTAATTCAAAGCAAAGGAAACGAATAAATGTTCAACATATTCCGACTTTCCTTTTTTCTCGTTCTCTCCTCACCAGGAAAAGGGCTCCATCGACGCTCTAATATGGTGGAAAAAAGGAATGCATACATGCTTATGGAAAATTATGACGATGTTATTTGTTTATGGGGCTGCTCCGCAGCCCGCTCAGCACCATTGTTGGTGGTAAAAAGTGTTAAAAACATAGCCCGGAATGTTGGCGAACGGCAAATGAGGGTCGGAATTCCTTCGGGAAAACCGCGTTGAAATATTTACGACTTACTGGAAAGTGCGATTTAGTTTGTGGGTTTTAACAGTTGAAAAGGGTTGACTTAAGAAGAATATAGTTTTTTGGACTATATGTATGTTTTATTTAGCCATTTTAACTATTATGTAGTTTAAGTCAAACAATATCCATATCAAAAAGCATGAGTTTTTAATCGTTGAAGACATCTAACCTGTTAATGAGATTTGTAATACTTTTTTGTTGGGTTCGCTGAAATATCACTTTACAAAGAATTCGGCCTTTTCAGAAAAAACCTTTAATATTCAAAAGCATGTTGCAGTCATTTTTATAATTTGATGCTTTAAGAGATTCCTGCGACTGTTTAAGTTTACAGACTTTTTAATTGCAGGGCACGGTTACAAAACAAGCGTCAAACCCAAGTTCGGTAAATGCAAATTTTATCAAAACTTGTTGTTTTCCTCTTGTTTATTCCTTTGTTCACAAAATACTGCATTTTTCCGAAAGTAGTCAAATTTTCATAATTTGCAATATGGGTTGAAACGAAACGAAATTTTGGATGCATTTTAACTTTATTAAAAAAAATGGTAAAACATGAAAATTTTCAGAAAACATAACAAATTTTTGTATTTTGCAAAATGATATCAAACAAAGCAAAATTTTACAAATTGCATATTTTGAAAATCTGAGTATTTAAAAAAAATGGTATTTTGCGCCCGTGTGGATCAATCGGACCGCGCACTGGACTGACAATCCAGAGGTCGACGGTTCGAATCCCGCGGCGGGCGCTCTAAAATTCTTTGTGTAAATATGGGTATTCGGCGCCGTCGCTCCGTGCCATACTTTTATACACTTAGGAGCCCAGGGCGGCGAAGTCCTTGTAGATAAAAAGGAAGACACTAGTGGTTGGTACTAGCAATGGTGGCCGACAGCTATAAAGTCAACTTCGTTTTTTTTTTTGGTATTTTGCGTAAATTTTTATATTTAAAAAAAACTCTAATAAAGTTATAATCATACAAAGTTCGCTTTGTTTGACAATCATAATAGAAATTTCAAAAATACGGTGCATTGTGAAAATTTAAGTATTCATAAAAAAATCTGATAAGGCTGGTTCAAATTTTATTTAAAATTTTCTTCTCCCCCCACCCTTTAAAATTAGCCCGAAAAAGCAGAGGGCAAACAATTTTTTTTTTCGAAAAACATCAAAATTTCAAAGGAATTTGAACTGCCGAAAGCAATATAAAATACACTCCCCTGCGTTCAGAATTATTTTTAGCATTTTTGGGATGATTAAAAAATCCTTTGATTTAAAAAAAAATAATTTTTACTATCGCAAAATGTTTTTTTTTCTCAAAATATTTTTGTTTTAGTGAAATCTTACATTTTTGAAATCTAATGATTGCAAAACAACTGAACTAGTGTAAAATGCATTTTAAAACATTTTTCCATGCAAATGTTGAAACTATGGCTTTTTATTTTAATATTTATATTTTTTTATTCCTAATATTTGGATAATATTGCAATTTTTTTTAAATTAACAAAAATAAATTCTAATTGATTAAAAATGTTTGGCTGAAATTCCGATATTTTTAGGTTACTTCCAATCATAAAATTAGAAAATTTCACAAAGATTTTTTTCAATTTTTCCTTTCTCAATTTTATTTTTTAATCAATGCTCAACAAATATTTGTCCATTGTCAAAAATTTCAAATTATTCAAAAGATGCTCATTCTCTTGACATCAAAAATTTTAGAAAAGGACACATGGACACTTGTTAAAAAAAACAAAAAATAGCATTTTTAAATTTGGAATCAACCCTCAAATGGCAATAACTACATATTTTGAAAAAAAATGTTAATGAGTTTGAAAATATGTTTGAGTACATTTTTAGTTTTAGTGTTTCGTGTAGAAATTAAGGTGAAATCACATGTAAAATGCGTAGAAAAAGTTCAAAGTTTCAATGTTTTAACTCCAAAACATTACTGGTCATGGTTTTAAATTGTATTAACATGTAGCAGAATGATATAAAAACGATTTACAGCTCTGACGTAGCCGGATTAAGCCTAAGTGAAGTGACTTAAGTATATTATTTACAAGTTTATGCCTTAATATCTTAAAAAACTCCTAAATCAAGTGATTTTAAGTCAAAGAAAACTAGATTGCACAAAAATAACTTAAAATGGGATGACTTTGAGCCAAGGGGTGACATTGTACCAAATTTTACGATTTATAATAGCCAGATAGTTTTACAACAAGCTCGATAAGCTTGAATTGCAAAGTATAATCGTTGCAAATATTGTTCTTAGATTATGTTGTCCTCTGCCATAAAAAGTTCAATAAGTACGAAACACTAAAAAAAGATAAAGCTTTAGCTTCATAAGCCTTACCGTTTGACCCCGACAAGCGTTTTAGGACACAAGTCACATTGAAAACTTACTTCGCCTGTACAAACTTGACTATACCGGGTTCGGTGGTAGAATGTTAAACGTGGTTGCCTCTCACCCCGGTTTGGCTGGTAATGTTGTAGAGCGAGCAATTTGATTTGATTCGCTATTTAACTGTACTATTTTCATGTTTTCATAAGATATGCCAAGCTTGTTAATAAATTTATTGTGTTTTCACATTGGGCAGAAGTAGGATTTGTTTTGTTGTATACATTATTAGTGAACGTTCTTGATGATCAACAATATGTTCTATTGAATTCTAACTATGAGTGTATCAACATTAATTAAATCAATTATAAAATGTTTTTTATGACGATAACAGAAATGTTGAAAAATAATTGGTTGGTTTGAAATGTTAATCCTTGGGAAGTTGTGTCATTAAACTTTTGCTAAGTATAATCATTACACAGGACAACAAAAATATAAGAGCTAAATGATAGCTGAAGTACTCTCCGGATTTCATTTGTAAAGTTGAAATTTGTAAACGATTTAAAACCATAAAAAAACAATTTTATTTTTATTGCAATGTCACAAACTTGCCACGTCACAAAATGTATTTCCTTAATATTTTGATTGTTTTAATTGATTTCAGTAGAAATTGATTTAGAACTAAAAAATGTGAGCATCATTTTCAAATTTGGAGGATTCCAGGAGATTTTAAATTTATTTTAATTAATTAAATTTCAAATCAACAGGCTTTATTCAAACAGAATAAGCAGATTAGCGTAGCAATATCATCAAATTGATTTGTG
Organism: Culex pipiens pallens; assembly: GCF_016801865.2. NCBI lineage: Eukaryota > Metazoa > Arthropoda > Insecta > Diptera > Culicidae > Culex > Culex pipiens. Next base: position 5,555,297 of record NC_068938.1, read on the forward strand.
GGAACATAAATAGACCAAATTAATCCGTCTACAAATAAATAAATTAATATAAAATTCAAGCTTATCAATGCATTCTTTATGCGTTTATTGGTAAAATGTCACCCCTTGGCTCAAAGTCACCCCATTTTAAGTTATTTTTGTGCAATCTAGTTTTCCTTGACTTAAAATCACTTGATTTAGGAGTTTTTTTAAGATATTAAGGCATAAACTTGTAAATAATATACTTAAGTCACTTCACTTAGGCTTAATCCGGCTAAGTCAGAGCTGTAAATCGTTTTTATATCATTCTGCTACATGTTAATACAATTTAAAACCATGACCAGTAATTTTTTTGAGTTAAAACATTGAAACTTTGAACTTTTTCTACTCGTTTTACATGTGATTTCACCTTAATTTCTACACGAAACACTAAAACTGACCGTATTCGAAATTTCTGCCGGCAAATATTTTGAAACTCGGCCCAGAGGTGCAGAATGGTCCCAGGAACCATGTCCAATCATTGGTTTGGGTGGAAATTTTTTTTTCATAATAACGGTCTGTGGGGGACCCGTGAACTCTTAAATAACTACTTTCTAACTTTTTGATGTGATGATGTGATGTGATAGAATAATGTTTATTTCAGTCTTTTTTGTTTTTAAATGTTATAAAATTATTTTAATGTGTTATTAAGAATTGAATTTATTTAGATGTCAATTCTAGATATTTTAATCAAAGTAATTTCCATTGGATTCTATCAAATTATTAAAAACTGTCAATAAACTAAAATTTTGGAATTGCTTAGCAACGAGCCTATTTCGGTGCCATCTTTTATATTTGCTGGTTTTTATGGGTAGTTCAAGATAACAAATAAACAATCATATCATTCTATTTTCAATAATTTGTGTCATGAAACATATTTTTAATCTTTTTTCTTGTTCATAGAAATTGATATTTTGATCCAAATTTTTAAAAAATAATGAATTTGGAATGTTTAATTCCACTTTTTACAGTTTAGATGAAAAAGCAAGATTTTTTTGTGGTTAATGAGAATGAGTACTAATCTTTATTACAATAATTATTAAAAAAACAGTTATGTAGAAAGGATGACTCAACTCCGACAAGATCACCTGACTTTATCCAATTATGCTTGAAAAAAAAGGTACAACTTTTGCCTCCAGCGTTTCCCAACTCCTTCCACCTTAACTCGGCAAACTCATCTTGTTAAATGTTTACACATTTTATGCTCACTTTCGTTTTGTGTACACAGCACAGCTCATAGGGTTCATGATGTTTGCCCTTCTCCATACATGACACAGAGTGAGAGACTAAATATTTAATAAGCCAAACTCTTCCTTTCCCTCCCTTCTCCAAATATCATTTTCATTTGCACTTTTCGGTGCTTCAAAACTGAAATTAAGACGTTTTCCACCAACAACAAGTTCCTCGTGCGGGGATCGCTGGTTCCGGGAAGATATGCTAATCTTGGCAAGTTTTGCACGCGTGGCTGGTTCCAAAAGCAAGCCGTGACGAAAGAAGTTGACAATTTTCTATCGAGCGACACACATTTCGCTGGGAAAATAAATCACGGTACCTTGCCCCTTAAGTACTACGAAAGTTTCACGAGGAAAGCGTAATCATTCATCCACTTCCGGGGGTTCCCCGGAGCTTGAACCCACAGGAACCACTATCAACATCAGGAAACAAATTTGATGCCGTAAAACTTATCTCCACAAATGTCGACTTTCGACTCGAGGGAAAGAGGCCAAACATAACCTAGAATCATGCTTTTAATGAATTACATTCATCATAAAAGTCTTGGGCCTGGGGAGTGGGAGGCGGTGACGACCCCCTCGAGAAACCTAATCCGGCCCTTAGGACGTTTCGTCGTCGTGGGGAGTCCTGCCGCGATATCCACGTTTCGTGAGGCAGCGCGGAACAAGCAATCATAAAACCACATTGAAAGCTTGGCATGCATTTCCGACTTTGCGAGAGAGAGAAAGCAATAAATCTGGCACTTTTCACGTGTCCTTCTTCACCGTTTTGGGCGCCATCTTTGATTGCGAAAAAAGAAAAACTATTCGGCAGCACTGACTGATCTCACACGCGTTCGTCACACGTCGTCGCCTGCTAAAAAAACGAAGTTGACTTTATAGCTGTCGGCCACCATTGCTAGTACCAACCACTAGTGTCTTCCTTTTTATCTACAAGGACTTCGCCGCCCTGGGCTCCTAAGTGTATGAAAGTATGGCACGGAGCGACGGCGCCGAATACCCATATTTACACAAAGAATTTTAGAGCGCCCGCCGCGGGATTCGAACCGGCGACCTCTGGATTGTGAGTCCAGTGCGCGGTCCGATTGATCCACACGTCGCCTGCTAGGAGAAGACAATATGGTTTTCCTTTGGTTTTTCCTTTTTGGCATGCTTTGACGCCAAAAGTCGTAAACATTTGGCTTACTAATGGGAGCTTTATTACCGGGCGGCTCGTTATCGCGATGGAGTAGGTCTCCCTACGTTAGTAGGCTGCGAATCGAGGGGGTGCCAAAAAACAAAGGAAGATAATAAAGGGACACGGAGAGAAATGTTTTATTTTTGGGAATTTGAAAATTTATTAGATTTTGAAAAAAAAATCACTGATTTAAATCCCCTCAAGCTTTATCAAAACCTATATAGTTAAATTCGGCATTTGTTTTTTTTTTAAATTTAAAATTCTTATTCCTTTCAGGCCTGATGGGTCATATATGACCCATACCGAAATTCGGTTGTATAAAATCACACAGTGCTCAAAACATATAACATTGTTCAGCAAAGTTGTAATTTATGAGTTTCTCTACCTAGGAAAAAATGTTTGAGGTGTTGTTAATGGCCTTTTTGACGACCTAGAACATCCTGAAAACCTGAAATTTGGAAACTTCAGAAAGTGTTGAACAAAATTCAGGCTTACAACGAATTTTCCAGGCAAATGAAGTTCAGTTATTACCAGTCACATCCCCACGACCATTTGGCACCACTTCGATCCCTTTGGATCTCTTTTGGGATGATCTAGGTCCTCCAAAGTGTCCTGGAATACAGATCATGGAGTCTACCGCCGTAACAACACGATTCTACCAAGCTTCCGATTATGGTTCATATTCAGTGATGTCCCTGGAACCTTTTGGCAACACTATGAGGTATGTGGATCACTTTTGGGATGTTCTGGGTCCTCCAAAGTGTCCAGGAATACAGATCTTGGAGTCTACCGCTGCAACAACACGATTCTACCAAGTTTCCGATTATGGTTCATATTCAGTGATGTCCCTGGGACCTTTTGGCAACACTCTGAGCTTTGTGGATCAATTTTGGGATGTTCTGGGTCCTCCAAAGTGTCCTGGAATACAGATCATGGAGTCTACCGCCGTAACAACACGATTCTACCAAGCTTCCGATTATGGTTCATATTCAGTGATGTCCCTGGAACCTTTTGGCAACACTATGAGGTATGTGGATCACTTTTGGGATGTTCTGGGTCCTCCAAAGTGTCCAGGAATACAGATCTTGGAGTCTACCGCTGTAACAACACGATTCTACCAAGTTTCCGATTATGGTTCATATTCAGTGATGTCCCTGGGACCTTTTGGCAACACTCTGAGCTTTGTGGATCACTTTTGGGATGTTCTGGGTCCTCCAAAGTGTCCTGGAATACAGATCTTGAAGTCTACCGCCGTAACAACACGATTCTACCAAGTTTCCGATTATGGTTCATATTCAGTGATGTCCCTGGAACCTTTTGGCAACACTATGAGGTATGTGGATCACTTTTGGGGTGTTCTGGGTCCTCCAAAGTGTCCAGGAATACAGATCTTGGAGTCTACCGCCGTATCAACACGATTCTACCAAGTTTCCGATTATGGTTCATATTCAGTGATGTCCCTGGAACCTTTTGGCAATACTATGAGGTATGTGGATCACTTTTGGGATGTTCTGGGTCCTCCAAAGTGTCATGGAATACAGATCTTGGAGTCTACCGCTGCAACAACACGATTCTACCAAGTTTCCGATTATGGTTCATATTCAGTGATGTCCCTGGGACCTTTTGGCAACACTCTGAGCTTTGTGGATCACTTTTGGGATGTTCTGGGTCCTCCAAAGTGTCCTGGAATACAGATCTTGGAGTCTACCGCCGTAACAACACGATTCTACCAAGTTTCCGATTATGGTTCATATTCAGTGATGTCCCTGGAACCTTGTAACCTGCCTGCTGCAGTTTACCATCGCAACAGTAGGAGTCTGCGAATAACAAGAAGAATGCCCTAAGCCATCCCGATCAGGGCAAAATTTGATCTTTTGTCTTCTAGAATTTTATAAAACCACTACACTTACAACACAAACAAGAGGCCAAGAACCATCATCATCATCGATCGCGGCTTCCCAGCAGCCGATCGATGACGATCGCGCTTACTCTCGCGAGTGCGTGATCTCCCAGCTAACCGGGCGCACATAAGGCACGTATGCACTAGATATTGGGCAATTTAAAAACTGAAGGCCGATCGTTGATTGATTACCCTAGCACAAAACACAACATGCACACCCACCGATTATGTTTATGCTCATCATCACATCAACATACCGGACCGACATCAACCATGCCAGCACCAAACTAATTTCCCGATGGGGAAATCAAGTCGAGCAGCCACCCTGGCGACGCCCCGGTACTCACTCTCCAATCTCTTATCGGCCGACGCCAACTAGAGCCGTGAGTGATAAAGCGAGGCGCGATCGGTCAGGCAATATAGCCGATCGTCGCCCGCGGATCGTCATCAGTCACTGGTTTATCGTAAAGGAGACCGCGTCGATCGTCAACCCGATATATTTTCCGCCAGACGATCGACCTGAAGAAGAAGTTTAGTTCGAGGAATTTCTGTGGTGAAAACCGTCTCACCAGTGTAATTTTTGCGGATTTTGTGATGTGAGCGTAATTTTAATCGTAATCTTGATTGTTTCGCCTAGGAGGAAGAACAAGGCGTGGAATAATAACCGCACTGGAGTGCGAGGTGCCGCGACACCGTAAATTGGTCGTGGTGGAGAGGTAGAGTGGCGACCCTCCCTCGTGTGCTTAATTTGTGTTAATTTGAGTCCTTTTTGTACTTTTTGTGCGTAGTGAGGTGGCGTCTACGTTCAGCATGGATAGCATGGCCATGCTGGAGTAGTTAGGAGTACTTGAGATCGGTAAGGAGAAGATCTAACCGCCATTCTAAAATAAGTCCCAAAAAATGTGCTTCGTCCCTGAAATGTGTGCTAATTTCTATTGTCTGCCATTGTGCAGGCCTTCATTTCCTGTTTCACAAGCTGAATTCCATCATGGCTGGAGCCGTGGTGTGGAGCAGTGCGCTGCTGTGCATTCCTGCCGACTGGACGGCGGGGCTAATGCACCGGATGGCCGGCGTTCTTGCCGGTGACCAAGCTGGGTTCTGCCCGGGCAGCAACGTTGTTCCGGATCGTCGAGGGATACACGGGGGTCACACACACACAGGTTTACACCCGCAACTCTAGTTTTAAGGACGCCAACTAGGTTTAGTTCGCCAATATAGATGTAAGTACGCTAAAATCCCCTCTTTTATTTCTGTGTAGGTTGAATTTATCCTTGTCTTGGGAGGGCTGGTTGATTATCTGGGATTCTGTTGGAATTCGACCCATTTTTATTGTTTGCTGTGTTCTTTTGCATCTGTGCAGGAAATGGTACTCCTGCTATTCAATAGTACTCCATCTTGTCTCATGCTCGCACTTTCCCTGGAAATGGGAGGTGACAACCTTTTGGCAACACTATGAGGTATGTGGATCACTTTTGGGGTGTTCTGGGTCCTCCAAAGTGTCCAGGAATACAGATCTTGGAGTCTACCGCCGTATCAACACGATTCTACCAAGTTTCCGATTATGGTTCATATTCAGTGATGTCCCTGGGACCTTTTGGCAACACTCTGAGCTTTGTGGATCACTTTTGGGATGTTCTGGGTCCTCCAAAGTGTCATGGAATACAGATCTTGGAGTCTACCGCTGTAACAACACGATTCTACCAAGTTTCCGATTATGGTTCATATTCATTGATGTGAAAAACTCTGTAACAATTCACGGAGAAGTGCTTCAACTGCAACTTTCTACTCGCTAACATACTCTCAGGCAAAATTCGAGCTGAAAATTGGACTATATGATCTGTATAGAACTCTATATGGATCAAAAATATAAGAGGTTTCCCCTCAATCTCACTTATCTCCACGTCCGCGGATTGGTTTCTCGTGTCCTGTAAACAGAAGCAAAACATAAAATCTAAGAACGGGCCATACTACACAAGATACAAAAGTATCTGAGTAGTCAGTGTAAAAAAATGCTAAAGGGTCCCATGGACACTGAATATGAACCATAATCGGAAACTTGAAAGAATCGTGTTGTTACGGCGGTAGACTCCAAGATCTGTATTCCAGGACACTTTGGAGGACCCAGACCATCCCAAAAGTGATCCACATAGCTCATAGTGTTGCCAAAGGGTCCCAGGGACATCACTGAATATGAACTATAACCGGAAACTTGGTGGAATCGTGTTGATACGGCGGTAGACTCCAAGATCTGTATTCCAGGACACTTTGGAGGACCCAGAACATCCCAAAATTGATCCACATAGTTCAGAGTGTTGCCTAAAGGTTCCAGGGACATCACTGAATATGAACCATAATCGGAAACTTGGTAGAATCGTGTTGTTACGGCGGTAGACTCTAAGATCTGTATTCCAGGACACTTTGGAGGACCCAGAACGTCCAATAATGAAATGTAACTTTTTGTTGCCTGTTTCTGTTTACTCATGGAAAAATTAAACTACTGGTACCAAAATTGTAGATTAACACAGCTCAGAAAAATTCAGGCCTGAAAGGGTTAACCCTTTCATCACACTTACTTGGGGCGTAATCTAAACTTGGGGCGTAATCTAACTTCACGATCTTCCAGGATGTTTTCTTCGGAGTGGATACGCTTGTGTTTGATTAGATTAGATTAATCTAAGTTCCATCTCACTTAAAAATATGGATTCAGATGATCTAAATTTCATGCAACGTCGTTTTTGAATATTGATGATTTATTATATTTAGGAACATTTTTCATGATAAAGATGTTAAAGAGAATATCAGAAAATAAATTAAATTTCTAAAAATTGTACACCAAAACATATAAAATTTGTATTTTTGATAATAATCTAGCATGCAGCAAATAGGATTTTAACTATTTTGCTCATCCTACCATAATAGTTATATTCTTTCAAATAAAGTTTTTTTGCGTGTGTTTTTTTTTGTAAGTTTTTCTCTTTTTCAAATATGAGCAGCTTTAAAAGGTTTTTTTGAGAAAAAGTCTGATTGCAAAGATATTTTAAAATATATATATTCTCTCATAACAAATGCATTTTTTGATTATTTTAAAGTCCATTCTATGTCTATCAGTTTTTCAACTTTTTTAACATAACCAGTAAATTGATTCAAGAGCAACTTGCAGTAGTTAAACGTATTTAAATATTTATTAAATCAAATTCCTAAAAATTCTTTCTGAAAAATTGAAAATTCTTCAAAAAATACCGAATTTTGGTTTTGTAATGTTTTTCTAAACATGATTAAAAAAGTAGTTTGATATATACCTTAAAAAGGGGTGAATTTGATAGCCGATAGATTTTTTTTGTAAAATGAAAAGTGCAAATTAAATACGTACGGAATGGTATGGAATCATACTGACCGTGATAGAGAATTGTTCAAAGTACTACTAGAAGAAGTTTTCATAAAATTTAACAAGTTTAAAAAGTTAGTTAACCATAATCAAGATTATGTTTATGAATAGTATTATTTAAATATTCTCAAAGTGTCATGATTTTCTCAATTAATAAGATTTCGAATTGGAATACGGAATGCATTTTCAGAATCCTTGGACAATTTTCCACTAGGAGAAGGTAAAATAAGTTTTTAAATAATGAATATTATGTGTTTTTAAAACATAATTAAAAAAATTCAGCAAAAAAATCTAATTTTATATTAAATGTAAAAACTTTTAATTTGTGTTTCAAATTAAGTATAAAATGTTATATGAATCGATAATTAAAAAAAAAACAAGTTTTAACGAATTTCGGGCAAAATTCTGACTTTTTAACCATTTACCTAAAATTTATACGTATTTTGTTTAAAAGCTTAAAAATTTAGTTATCTAATTATAAACATTGATTTTTTTTTCTTAAAAACTATTTCATCAACGTGAAATTAAAATTTGATCACCTAAAATCTGATTTTAACTTGAAAAAGCACCATTTTGGAAGCTCTTTTCAGGTTCTTTCATGTATAAAATAGCGAGCGAAGGTTTTAAAAAAAGAATAATGTGCATTTGGTCTCTTCGGTTTGGTGTCTTGCGCAAAATTGTAAGTATTGATGACAGAACTATTCCGATGAAATCAAGTACCTGGAAAATATTGCGTTTTTTTAAGTTTCTTTTTTTTCACAAAATTTTATTTTCCCAAAATCCGTTTTTAAATTTTGTATTTGATTTATGGTAGTACACATGCCATTTAAAGTTTAAAGTATTTTTGTTTTTTAATTTTTAATTTTTTGAAAACTTATGATTGCAAACGACTGTACCACTGAAATGATTAAATTATGGCTTGTTGTTTTAATTTTTTTTTTTTTTGATTGGTAAATGTGATGTTGCTTTGATTTTTCGACTTTTGTCCACTGTCGTGTTAGGCCGCTGAAAATTATTTTTTTAAGTTTATGTCGGTGAACATTTGGAGCAAATCTTGGCGAAGATTTGAATTCAGCTAGAAAGCTTCGCAAGACTGCATATGAACAGAGTACAACGCTCAAATATTTCAAATCATATTCAGTTTTTTCCTCCGTGTTTCTTTTTCCACAAACCTACAAACCCTCCAAATCATGTTACCCAAAGTGACATTTTTATATAAATCATAAAACTTTCCACACGACAAATTCCGTTTTCCTCGCTAGAAAAAGCCCACACTCTCTCCCCTTCCTCCATCCTAGATCTTTCTCAGTGTTGGAGCCCATCTGATGGCATTTCTCACTTGGGGAACCCCTCGTCCTATCCCCATCCTCCCCTCGTCCTCTGACATTTCGGAAGCAAGAACCAAAACAAAGTCGACCTTCCAGCGTGAAATAGTTTACCCCACATTTCCTACCCCCCAACAAAATTTTACCCAAAAAAAAAATGTTGATATGATGAATATGTCAAGTGGGAAATGGCGGGGAAATGATACATTCTTCGGGCGCCCTCCCCCTTATGAGCTCGTAAATCATAGCTGGCTGCGCCACCCTGCCGCGAATTTGGTTTGTTTGTTTTTTTTGTCAGAGATCACAGATTTTATAATTTTGGTTTAGCTTTTCGGATCCACTTGTCTCTGTCGGTTGACATGCGATGACATTGACTCTTACCACCACCACACCGCAGTGGCCTGCTGCGATGTCCATTAGACCGTAAGTGGACACACGCACACAGAGTGTGCTGTGCACCCAATCTGAATAATGTGACATCCGTCTCTTCCGCCCCGTCGCAGATCGCTCGAATCGGCCAGACCATAAATATTTCATGGATGCTTTACACCGAAAATGTCGGTAATTTCATTGCCAAATCTCGACTGTGATTTTCGTTTCGTTTGTAGAGAGGATGGGAGTTCGTGAAGTACGACCCAACTGGGCCCCATTATTCTGGCCTGAAAAGATTCATGTTCAAGTTTAAATTTCACTTTTAACCAGAGTTGCGCAAGAGTTTCGAGAGAGTTCCGGAAGAGCCCTTGAAAATGAAGAAACATTGGCCATTGTGGTCACTTTCCGCAAAATTTATTACCGATACGTTTGAGTTAGCATTGTCTGCATATCCGAACCAAATTAGCTCTGGAGTCCGGAGTGGCCACAAGGTGTCCTAACGTGGAAGGTTACGCACCGAAACGCCAAAGGCTACTTGGATGATGTTTGCTGTTCAAAAAGGAGAGAAGGGACGCTTTACATGCTGGCCACCATGCGGAAAATTCCATTTTCATGGCCTACTCTACTTTGGGGCCAGTGTGGTGTGGTGAGGACTGATTTGATTTTCCATCAGTCTCCGGGTCCAAGTGGCCCTGTCCTGGCTAGGTAGGCCATGACTACCGGTTTCGTTCGTCGGGTTGGAAGTGCGAAAAGGGTTCGGCAGCTAAGCTAATAAATGGGGAAATTCTGAAGCTTTGGGATGATGAGAATTGTTTTGGGTTGAAGAGAATGGGAATTTCAGGGTAGGAAGGTTAGGAATTTCCAACACTCTAATGGGACTTTGCATAGTGATGGAGATTTCAGGACCGCACACCCGTTTGCAATTCTGTGGTGGAATGAAATGATCTGTTGTTAAGAAGAAGTTAATTTGACTTTGGATTTACAAACCAAAATTTGTGTTCGAAGAGGGAGTAATCGAACACAAATCTGAAGGCAATTTAATCCAAAGGCAGCTTTATGGAACAATTTTCTTACAGTTAGTCTTTCAATATTGATTTTTTTTCGGCTCATACAATTTGATCAATTCCGACTCCTGAGACCTAAAAACACAACATATTTCAAAGCTTTATTCCTACCTCTTCTACCAAGAAAAAGCTTCCCAAGCTACGGTTAAATCCAAAATATATTGTTGGCAACTCGGCCGTGCCAATGCAATTTTCGATAAAATACTGTCCTCAATAAAGCTGCAGATGTACAATAAATCTCAGTGTCTATCGATAGAGAACCATCGGGAAACTGTCTTGTTTCACGAACTACCCATTAAGACAATATGTTATATTGCTGGAGCTGCTTCTTTTTCTAGGTTGAAATTGTGGAAAGTCTTCAAGTGATATCGGTAACTTTGAAATTCCGATACCGCATAACCGAATTTTTCCACAAAAACAAATCCAGAGTGGAAAGTTATGCTTTTCCCCTGCCATAACGAATATACACATTAGGATGTAACAAAAATGACTTTTTGGCGGGCATTCAAGGGTTTGTTCCGGTGGGCATACTAAGCCCAAATCCAAAATATGAGCTTGATTGGACGTAACAGGAGCTGGCGCTCCGCCCTTCAATTTTAAATGGGATTTAACCCGTAAAAAAAGATTTTTTTCAAAAATGACACTTTTTGAGGCATTTTGGCCACTGAAGCGTTTATTTTCAACATCATTGGCGTGTAGGCCAAATGCTTGCGCATCTTTTGGTATATATAACATTGAAATTTGGAGCACCCTGGAGCTCGGTACAGACCTTCAAAGTTTGGCATTTTTTCGAAAAATCGGCCCCGGCAAAATCATATGGCGTCTAGGGCGTCGCGAGCCGCGACGCATATCTTTTTTGCCGGGACCGATTTTTCGAAAAAATGCCAAACTTTGAAGGTCTGTACCGAGCTCCAGGGTGCTCCAAATTTCAATGTTATACATACCAAAAGATGCGCAAGGATCTAGCCTACACGCCAATGATGTTGAAAATAAACGCTTCAGTGGCCAAAATGCCTCAAAAAGTGACATTTTTGAAAAAATCTTTTTTTACGGGTTAAATCCCATTTAAAATTGAAGGGCGGAGCGCCAGCTCCTGTTACGTCCAATCAAGCTCATATTTTGGATTTGGGCTTAGTATGCCCACCGGAACAAACCCTTGAATGCCCGCCAAAAAGTCATTTTTGTTACATCCTAATACACATATACATTTCAATAAATTAATCTCGCAAAATTAGCAATTCACCCTTCGTTTACATTATTCACCCCTCCTTGCGTAACAGAGCTCCCCCCAATTATACTGCCAATTCCAAAAGGGTTGACGTATGTCTCGGGACCCCCCTTCTGTGCGCCTTGTGACGAAACCTTCGACGAAGACGACGCCGTATTTCGCATATTTATGCATAAAGCATAAATTTGGGCGCGCCCCTGATCTTTATGCAACCCGCAGCGCAGCCCCAAATTTCCCCACCGGAATACGGAATGAGTTTGAACACTTTTGCTTTTTTTCCTTGAAGAAGCGAAAAATTTGTTATTTAAAATTGGGAAAACATTTGCCCCAAAAAAAATTACTTCGAAATTGCCGATTTGGGAAACCAACAAGGGTAATTAGAGGTGTGTAACTTTTTTTTGCTTGGGTGGGAGGAAGTTTAACTGCCCAATTTTACGACGAGTTGAAGCTTATGCCCTGCAGCGAAAAGTCGTAAATTGAAATTTTGAATGCGGAAGTGAAGCCGAAAATTGACTTTTGAGGCAGGTAGAAAATGGATTTGAATTTAATTTAATTTGATCTTTCAGTTCAGGGTATGAATTAGTTTTTTGATTTGGAAAATGAGCTCTAAAAAATAAAAAAAAAAGTTTTCTGGTTTTTATTTTTCCTGTAGTAAGAGATTATTTTTTTATTATGGACGAGTAGCAAGATTCCTTTTTAAAAAAGCAAATCTAATGATTTTAACAATTTCTAATTCCATTTCCATTCCATCCCAATACCAAAGTTAACAGAAAGTTTTTTTTCTAAGTTTAATGTTTCATGTCACGAAACCAAGTTGTAGAAAACAAAAATGGATAGTTTAATAAAAAATATATTGTCACAACCTCTCTCCATCTATATGATGCCAGCATCAAGCTTTATCCAGGGATAATCTCGTATTTTAACATGAAACTTTTTAAGAAAATAAATATTTTCCAACTGGATACACATTTTTTAAGAATTTTCAAACAATTATTCCAGATGTTGGGGAAGTAATTGAAGATGAACATTAGGGTGAAAATAACAAAAATCGAAATCAGGGATACCCTTCAACACAATGCTTTCTTATCGTTGATATTTATATGGGGAAAACAGTTAAAATGTATGCAGAAAAACATCGTTTCAGTATTTTACTGGCAGGGAGGAGTTTGGGACGTTTCGAACAGTTGTAAGAAGATGCCTGAAAATCCTGCTACAATTTATTCTACAATATAATATCTGAGCAATTGTCTCACCTTTCGTTTTTTGCAAACTTTAGTCTTTTTTTACTCAATCTTTAGTTAAATTTATGTTTTTTTGCATGAAACATTGTCCATAGATTCTTAAAAATTTAATCATTTTAAAAAAATGAGAGTATGTTTTAGATGTAAAATTGAAGAAAAAAACTAAAGTGCATTAATTTTATGATATAAATATTTCAAAAATGAGTTTTTGCACAGCAAAACTTTTTGGGATTATTTGTCTTTTATTCCAAATCTGAGAAATCCTCCTCATTTTTTTACATTACTGAATCAGCTGGTTTATTGCTAGGAAATGGAAATTGGAGATAATCGATTGGACTCGATTATCCGAAGTTTCGATTATCCGAAGGTTTGTATAGGACTTCGGATATTCAAATCACTGAAAAAATATGTTTTTTTTTTCGTTTTTTTACTTTCATTCTTTGAGCATCAAATTCGAGTTCTGCGAATCCATTTTAGTTAAAATTGAATAGTTGATTGCCTTATTAATTACAATTTTCCTTTTTTTTCAATATTTTACCATCGCCATTTCAGGCGCCATCTTTGATTTAAAAGTCCTAAATCACTAAGCTACAAAATGAAAAAAAGAAATCGAAAAATTATTTTTTTTTGATTCCATTATCCGAAGATTTGATTAATCGCAATGAAATTTTCCAAGGCCTTCGGATTATCGAGTTTAGACTGTACCTCATTTTTAGAAGTCTAATCATAACCTACATCTTTGCCCTAGACACCAGATCGATCGAAAATTCAATCTCAAGGTACAGATTTTTGAATACTTCAAGGCTTTTTTTTAATGGGCCCAAAAATTATTTGATTTAAAATGGCTTCTTTTGTTAAAGGAAATGTAGGACAATATTTCATTCAAATAATAATAAGTAAGATCTCGAAAACAGTTACTTGATTCTAGAGCATGAATGAAATTCATATTTCAACTGCAAAGTGAGCTTTAAATTTTGGTTACATTATTTGTTTGGTAGATTCCTCAACTCTTTAAAATTGTGAAAAAAAGAAGATTAATTATACCTCGGAAAATGATGAATTTTCAGCAGTTTTTGATGAATATTCATCAGGTTCACATTTTTTCAAATTTTTTATGTAATTTTACTTTAAATAAGAGGTAATATTCAACATACCAAATTGTCAACATTCCAAAATTGAACTTTTTTCCTGTGTTCAGATATATCCATATTATTTATAATTTAACTGTTTTTTTTGTTGATATTTTTATTTGCTTAAGAGCAATTCCAGCCCAAAACAGGAATTTTTTAGGTACTTTTTTCTCGACCCTCTCCGATTTCAATGAAACTTTGTAGACATGTTATCCTACGCTTATATAAGCCATTTTTGTGTATATGAAGCCAGTTACACTCGAAAATGACATTTGAGAAGGGCGTAAGTGTTTTAAATATTTTTGTATTTCGTAATTTAAATATTGCTGTATCTCGAAGCCGTTGCATCATATCAAAAAGTGGTCAAAGACAAACTTGTAGGAAATTTGACGGGCTTTCCGAAAAATACACTGAAAGAAAAAAACACTCCACTTTTATGAGATTTTTAGATTTTTGAGGGTGAGCCCACGATTTTTTTTCGTTCAAAATGTTTGTGAAAATAGCCTAAGTATTACAAAAAGACTCACGAAAAATGCAGGATGGAGCAACGCACCTAAAAAATACAAAAATCATTTACTGAAACTGTTTTTTTGAAAAGTGCTCTAAACATCAAAATTTTCAAATCAGAACACGAGAGTCGGTTCTCTAGACAATTTTACATAAAAGTCTCCATATTGACCATTGTCCTAAGTCCAATCCTTGTGAAGTTACAGTGATTTTAAAAATAAAATTTTTGAAAAAATAGGTTTTTTGATGGTTTTTCGCAATTTCTATGTGACAGACTTGATTTTTCAGTCTCGAAAATATTTTTATCGGAAAGCTCGTCTTATTTCCCATACGTTTGCCTTTGACCACATTTCAATTGGATGTATGGGCTTACAGATATAAGCTAATTTACTATCCAGGTTACTATACTACACTGAAAAAGTATGATGTTTTCAATTATGAGCAATGTAATTAGCTTATATCTGCAAGCTCATACATCCAATTTAAATGTTGTCAAAGACAAACTTATGGGAAATTTGACGAGCTTTCCGGTAAAAATATTTACGAGACTGAAAAATTAAGTCTGTCATATAGAAATTGCCAAAAACCATCAAAAACCCTATTTTTTCTACATTTTTATTTTTAAAACCGCTGTAACTTCACAAGGATTGGACTTAGGACAATGGTCAATATGGAGACTTTTATGTAAAATTGTCTGGAAAATCGATTCCCGTATTCGGTTTTTGAAAATTTTGACGTTTAGAGCACTTTTCAAAAAAACAGTTTCAGTAAATGATTTTTGTATTTTTTTAGGTGCGTTGCTCCATCCTGCATTTTTCGTGAGTCTTTTTGTAATACTTAGGCTATTTTCACAAAAATTTTGAACGAAAAAAAATCGTGGGCTCACCCTCAAAAATCTAAAAATCTCATAAAAGTGAAGTGTTTTTTTCTTTCAGTGTATTCTTTCGGAAAGCCCGTCAAATTTCCTACAAGTTTGTCTTTGACCACTTTTTGATATGATGCAACGGCTTCGAGATACAGCAATATTTAAATTACGAAATACAAAAATATTGAAAACACTTACGCCCTTCTCAAATGTCATTATCGAGTGTAACTGAATCCATATACACAAAAATGGCTTATATAAGCGTAGGATAACATGTCTACAAAGTTTCATTGGAATCGGAGAGGGTCGGGTACAACCGATTCCCTATTTGACATGGAATTGCTCTTAAATGAGTAATTATGGGCATATTGGAAAGTATTCTCAGCCAATTATATACTTTTTATTTCATTTTTAGAAATAAAAAGAGTTAAATTCACAGAAAAAAATCAATTCTCGTAATCGTGAATTAAGTTCACGAATGTGAGAACCACGAAGGAAATTGCATTTGCACCATAAACGTGAATATATTCCTTCGTAGTTCTCGCATTCGTGAATTTAATTCACGATTTCGAGAATTGTTTTTTTTTTCAGTGTTTGTTGTTGAAAAGCTGTTCAAGAGCTCACTCTTACCCTTAATTCGGATGGAAAATATTTAAAGATTGAATAATTAACAAAACAAATTGTTTAAATCTACAACTACATTTACAACTGAAAACATTATACAGAGCTTCGAACAATGTGTACATGTTTCGTTAAACAATAATCTTATTATTCTGCTAATGAAGTGAAAGCCTTTCATCGCCACTCAACCTCATCTGTTCGCATCACGTTGACAAAATGCTGAACTCTGGAAAATCATCCCGAAAGCAAAATCCCGCCCCAAAAATAAATGCTGTAAGCTCCATAAGTACACACACCCAAAGACACGCTTCGTTCTAGTAATTAAATCTACTCTCTGACATAATGAAAATCCTCGCCGTATTAATTACAGCGACAACTTTCCCTCTCACATTCATAAAATTATTCCACTTGAACAGTGTGTTAAGAAAGGTCATAATCCGGCTTGTATGTGCTTGTGTGTACATTTCCTTCTTTTCCACTTGAGGACTTGAGAGGATTGTTTTTGAAAAGGTGCCAACCGACGAAAAGGGTCCTCTCAAAATGAGGAAAAAGGTAATTTTCACCTTCCTCCCACCTTTTAAGCCCCGGAAACTCTGGTTCAGCAAATTGCTTTAAATGCCGTAAGAGGGATTATCCTGAAGAGGAAATTTGTGCGAAAACGAACAAGTGTGTGGAAAAGCAACCGCAAAATGTTGCCTCCTTCTTTCTTCTCAGCGTGTAGTTGCTGTAATTTATGTACACATGTTTGGTTGGTTTCTGCTGAAAGTGTCACCCCACCAGGGGGAAAGTGTTGCTCCGAATTGCAGGTTGTTATTAAATCGTCCATCGTCTGTTTTCGCTTTTTTCCAGGATGAGGAGAATTTCAAGGGAAGAAAAGATGCTGTTTCTGCCTTCTTCCTGGATGGAAACTTAATCGCCAGACACATTTAAGAAACCCATAAAATATGGGGAATTAATGAGTGAAAAGTCACAGCAAAAAGAAGAAAGTTTCTTTTTCCTGACTGGACAAAGATTATGACCATTTTGGGAAGTGATTTATGAATTAATTTAACTAATGCCTTGCAGATCAAGCAAGTCGTTTTGCAGTAAAAGATTTCAACTTTCTTCAACGAGTCAAACTCAAATTCTTTTTTAACGTTACTGGCTTTTTCCGCACAATTTGTAACCAAATTGAGCTATTTATTCACTCTTCACGTTTTGGGGGTTTCAAGCAGAAGGCGCGCACTTGATGCGTAATCTTTATTTTCGTGACATTATCTTGCTTTTATTGCTTTGCCGTTTTCCAGCAAACGACCGGATTGGTGGGAACGGAGCTTTGGAAAGCAATAGAAAATGGAAAATTGTATTTTTTTTCAATTTCAGGGGGCAACTCTCTTTGCTTTAGTAAATCCTGTAAAATTTTATTTGTAAAAATAGTCAAACTTTTTTTCAAGTAAATGTTTACAACTTTCAAAAAATATGTGTGAGGATATATTTTTAGCTTATTTTACCATATCTTTAATTTCAAATTTTTGTCTCTTGTTACAAGTTAAGATATTTTTTTTTTTTTCATAATTTCAGAATTAGGAAGCAAAAAGCATTTTGTAATTTTCAAGACATGGTAAGATTTTTATGACTGCCATAAAATGCAAAACATCCAAGAATTTATAAATTATATATTATTGTTAAAGTTGGGTCTTTTTAAATTATGTAATATAAAAACACAAAACTATGAAAAGCCTTAGAGAGCTTAATTTGGCGAACATCTAAAAATAATCGATTTTTAGATAATTTAAAAAAACTGCTTATGATTTTTAAAGTTTTTCAAACTATACAATGAAATTTCACTATCAATTTAAACAATTTAAAATAGTAAAAATATCAGCGTATTATTAATTATTTGTAAATGTATTTTAACTTGATAACGATATCCTGTTAGTTTACACTTTGTATCAGGGTAAGAATGATTTTAAGGAAATTGTACATTTGGAGCCAAAGATATTGACAATTCAAATTATTTGGTCGCTCTGACTATCTTCAAATTGAAAAGTTGAACTTTTCTGCATTTGAATCGGAAAGTAATACTTTTCAATAATATTTTGATTTGGACGGTAAATTTACCTATACATGAAAAAAAAAAACAAATATATTAACCCTCTACTGACCAAATTTTTTTTTCGAAAATTTTTATTTTTCCCGTGTTTAGGAGGTCATTTTGAGCAACTTTTATTCTACGAAAAACTTTACTTCTCTTGTTTTATGTTATTCTTGTTTCATTTTTAGTATTTTAATTTGCATTTATCTTGTTTAGTTTATGTTTGTTTTTGGTAGTATTTGGCCTATTCTACCACCTCCTATCATTACATTTTGCCTATCTAATTTTTTCATGTTTTTATAGCCACTTTTTCAATTTTTTGCTTGTTTTTCACATTTTCTGCTTTAAAATGGCACCATTATCATTTAAATTATAAATAAATGCGTAGAGGCATAGTCTGGGACACTAGAAAAATTACTGCATACTTCTTTTTACTTAAAATATAGCAAATGTTAGTAAAAAACACAGCCAAAGTTGACACCTAAAAAAATGACATTTTTGAAAACATTGGCAAAGTCACATAAAACAAGAAAAATTTCCAACCCATAAATTTTCTAAAATTTTAAGAGTGCTTCTTTCCAATGCTTTTTAAAGATCAAAAATTGGTTGAAAAATGGATTTTTGGCAATTTTTTAAATCGAAGCCCGTCTAAAGGCGGGGTTGGGTTGTAGAGGGTTAACAGAGGAGTTTTTTTTTAACCTGAGTACTTCCATTTCGTTGGAAAACAAGCGCTTTTTTTTGCAATAATAAAAACATTGAAAATTGTCAGTGCAATTTAAGGAGCCTTTCTTCTGATTTAAAATTATTTTTCAAACTGTTGTATCTTTAACCTTTTGACTGTGGGTTATTTTTTTAATAAATTTTCAAAAATTGTAATTCTTGAATACGTTAAAAAATGATATATAAACATCATGAATTGGCATAATTGTAACTGCAATAAAATAATCAAATGATTTTAAATTTTAATAAAACCTTCATTAGGCTGGTACAATTATTATTAAAAGTTTTTGTCCAACGGTTTCGATCAAACTCTAGGATTAAAACATATAAAAAAACTAAATTTCAATTTTCAAGCTCGATTTTTCAAATTTCGAAGCAAAAACTTTGTATACTTCATTACAGTTATGCTACCTATAAAAATTTAAATCAATGAATTTAGAAAAAAATATTTTACATCTTTTACCGATCTCCAACAATTTAAAATAAGAAAAAAGCTATTTTAATCTGAAAATTCGTAAAAAAGCTTTTTACATTATAATTTATTATTCTGAATTCTTTGCAATGCTTTTTTTCAATAAAAAAAATGCCAAAAATATTTTATGCTCCCAAATTATAAGAAAAAGTTTTGAAGAGAGAAAGGGGGGATAAAAAGACTTGAAATAATATTTGCAATGGCCTAAACTGAAAATTAAATTGAACGCTTTTTCAGTGACTTCACAAATAAAGTGTCGCAGAACAATAAATTCATAGAAATGATAATTTTATTAGCAGACGAATTCGAAATTGCAACTTTAATTCTTAAAAAGAATAAACTTAGCGAGTTCAATGTAAAAAAAATCATAACAAAAATGTAAATAAATAGTTTTAAATTTATTAATCTCGATCCGTCTAGTATTAAGAATCATTAAAAAATGGTTTATTTTTTTTTTGTTTTTAATTTGGTTGAAAAAAATCCAAACTTCTAATATTAATTATTTATTGTTGTTCATCTTTCAGGTTTGTAAAAACATATTTTATTCTGTTAGAATTCGTTTAAAAATGCTTGATCTGCAATCTTCAATTATTTTCTATTGATATAGTCAAATGTGTTTTATTTTTAAATGGCAAAGTCATTTAAAGCCAGTCACATTACATTTTTATAAAAGTCCTCTTTTCCAATGCTTTTTGAACATCAAAATATGCTTGAAATAAAAAAAAAATATTGAAAAGATCAAAAAATTTCACACGAGTTTCATAAATTAACATTCGAAATAGGTTATAAGGTTATAAGATGACACATAGAAAAAATCAACGAATCGATTTTTTGTAAGGGCTGTATCTCAGAAACTAAAAACGCCCGGTTTTCCAAGTCTCAGAGAAAAAAAAAGTTGGATATTTGCTCAGCCTTTAAAAATATGTTGTTAAAGGATACTTTTCTTACAAGAAATTTTTTTAAACAGCCTTTCAAAAATATGTTGTTAAAGGATACTTTTCTTACAAGAAATATTTTTAAACTGTAAAAAAACGAAAAGGAATCAAAAATTTATACCAAAAATTAGCTTTATCTTGAAAACTGTACATATTATTTAAAAGAAATGTAAGGTAATTTTTGATTGCAAATTTGATTTTGATTCAAAAAAAGATTTTAAAAATTTTTTGTTCAGATTTTTGATATTTACCAAAAAAACAGCATTATTGATCAGAATATGTCTTTTTTAGTCTGATAAGACATGAAAAATATCTAAAATAAAATAATACGTATTTTGCAAATTTAAAGTTTAGTTATTAAAAAGTTGAATAAAAAACCGGAAATTATTTTATTATTTACGTAACCTACAACTTTGCCGAAGACAAAACAGAAAATCCATTCTCAAGATACATTATTACATTCTTTTAAATACCCATTTTGGATGACCAGCCTCTAAAATTGTATGGAGACTTGTTTGGAAAAAACGAATACGGCTAAATTGCTTCTTATGACATAGAGAATGCATGTACAAAGTTTCATCCAAATCAATAATGAAAATTTAAAAATCTTATAAAAAAAATTATATTCTCTGAAGATAACTATAAATTACAGCAATACTATTCCTTTTTAAAATTCAAAATTCCCCAGCTCAAGGCATCGTTACAGTCACATTAATTCAATTTCGCACACAATTCACAAAACTTAAGCCCGCTCCCTCCTCCAAGCGCCTATCGTGCAGCATAAACAAATTTATACTCGAAATCCAATACTCTACTTTTAAAAAGTCCCTCCCCTTCTACCGCCACCGCACTGTGTGACCATCATTTTTTCTGGGGAGCGGCAATTCCCGGCACATTTTTAGGCCAACCGGAAGTTATTGTTGTGTCCTGCTTTTTCGCAGCGAATTGAACTAGCAGCAGCAGATGGCTTTCCATCGATTTTTGTTTGCCTCCCCGTTTTGGCCTAAACAAGTGCAATAAAATTCTCGTTTTAACGGTACTTGAAAATCTTTTTCGGAGGATGCCGCTGCTGCTGCTTCAAGGAAGGTGTAATCCTGTTTTGATGGGATTTTATATATTTTTTTCAGTTGAGGGTGCTGCTGCCATACGCGGAACAGGATTAGATTTAACTTTAATGGTTTTGATGATTTTTCAAAATTTCGCGATGACTGGGCGGAAATTCCTGGTTGGAGTGCAGTTCAGAAAGGGACAAAAGCTGGCTGGGAGGGTCAAAGCTGGATTAGAGGTGTAATTCCTACTCAATACCGACAACAGGTAGAAGCACTTAGTGGGATAATGTAAGTTAGAACATGAGTCTTATTTTTCAATTTGGAAGAGGAAACAAAGTTTGGCGGTAGAAATTCCGAAATTTTCACCAAACAGCTAATTAATTATGGAACCTAATGCCACTTTCTCGAGGAATTACCTTAAACTCTCATTTCCAGCACTTGAGAAAGCACCTTAAAATCAGAGCACGTGCTCAAGTAGCAGCAATTAGGTCGCTACACACTAAAATATTCATACCAATTTAGACGTTTTCTTCTCTCACGAAAACCTTAACCGAGCCAAGCTGCGCTATCAAAAGATCAGATCGGTGACGAAATTTGCCGATAAACAGGAAGTTCCCCACCGTCCTATCTTTCCCCAAAAAAGTGGCTGTCAGAAGATGATAGGCTCATTTCGCGCGCTTTTCCAAAAAGGAGAAAACCAATTTTCCGCCATTCTGCCGCCACCACCAAATTTGGAAATCCTCCGAGCTGGAAAATAAAGTGTTGAAAATGGGTTTCGCTGCTTAAGAAGGGGGGAAAGCGGTGGCTTTCCAGTTTAATGGTTTCTGGCGACACTTTAGAAGCAGTCTTCTCTGCCAGAAATCAATGGGCCCAGCCCGTTAAGATTACTTCGGAAAGGCGATGCCATCAGCGACGATTGAGCTCCAGGGGGGTTTGAAGGTTACGAGTGGCTTTGGTTCTGGTTTAATTCTGAAAATCGATTGGAAAGATTTTTGGGTGAAATTGAACTGGAAATTTACAAGATTTGCTATGAAAACCATGCTATTTAAACTTTTTATTCTTACCTCCTTATATTTCTTCAGCTTCAAATCAAATTTTCTAAACTTCAAAATCTTTCATAATATCTTCTTTTTTTTTTAGAAAAACACAAAAATTAAGTAATGCCTCCTTTCCTCTAACTATCCCATATCGATTAGCTATTTCGAATGTTATTTTTGCATTTTTTTTCCTTCTCTGTCTAATTTTTCTCCTTAGTACCAGTAAACTCTCTCCCCATTTTGAACAATTCAGCTGTTGAAAGGTAGTCCATATCTCAGCTCAGGATATTAACTGCACCAATGTAATTGTTAAAGCAGCCTAATAAAATGAAATGAAAAAAAGAAAGTCGCAAAAACAAAAACAAAAACAAAAACAAAAACAAAAACAAAAACAAAAACAAAAACAAAAACAAAAACAAAAACAAAAACAAAAACAAAAACAAAAACAAAAACAAAAACAAAAACAAAAACAAAAACAAAAACAAAAACAAAAACAAAAACAAAAACAAAAACAAAAACAAAAACAAAAACAAAAACAAAAACAAAAACAAAAACAAAAACAAAAACAAAAACAAAAACAAAAACAAAAACAAAAACCAAAACAAAAACAAAAACAAAAACAAAAACAAAAACAAAAACAAAAACAAAAACAAAAACAAAAACAAAAACAAAAACAAAAACAAAAACAAAAACAAAAACAAAAACAAAAACAAAAACAAAAACAAAAACAAAAACAAAAACAAAAACAAAAACAAAAACAAAAACAAAAACAAAAACAAAAACAAAAACAAAAACAAAAACAAAAACAAAAACAAAAACAAAAACAAAAACAAAAACAAAAACAAAAACAAAAACAAAAACAAAAACAAAAACAAAAACAAAAACAAAAACAAAAACAAAAACAAAAACAAAAACAAAAACAAAAACAAAAACAAAAACAAAAACAAAAACAAAAACAAAAACAAAAACAAAAACAAAAACAAAAACAAAAACAAAAACAAAAACAAAAACAAAAACAAAAACAAAAACAAAAACAAAAACAAAAACAAAAACAAAAACAAAAACAAAAACAAAAAACAAAAACAAAAACAAAAACAAAAACAAAAACAAAAACAAAAACAAAAACAAAAACAAAAACAAAAACAAAAACAAAAACAAAAACAAAAACAAAAACAAAAACAAAAACAAAAACAAAAACAAAAAAAAAAACAAAAACAAAAACAAAAACAAAAACAAAAACAAAAACAAAAACAAAAACAAAAACAAAAACAAAAACAAAAACAAAAACAAAAACAAAAACAAAAACAAAAACAAAAACAAAAACAAAAACAAAAACCAAAACAAAAACAAAAACAAAAACAAAAACAAAAACAAAAACAAAAACAAAAACAAAAACAAAAACAAAAACAAAAACAAAAACAAAAACAAAAACAAAAACAAAAACAAAAACAAAAACAAAAACAAAAACAAAAACAAAAACAAAAACAAAAACAAAAACAAAAACAAAAACAAAAACAAAAACAAAAACAAAAACAAAAACAAAAACAAAAACAAAAACAAAAACAAAAACAAAAACAAAAACAAAAACAAAAACAAAAACAAAAACAAAAACAAAAACAAAAACAAAAACAAAAACAAAAACAAAAACAAAAACAAAAACAAAAACAAAAACAAAAACAAAAACAAAAACAACTTTAGTGAATATAGAGTAAAGAGTAAAGAGTAAAGAGAAAGAGTAAAGAGTAAAGAGTAAAGAGTAAAGAGTAAAGAGTAAAGAGTAAAGAGTAAAGAGTAAAGAGTAAAGAGTAAAGAGTAAAGAGTAAAGAGTAAAGAGTAAAGAGTAAAGAGTCAAGAGTCAAGAGTCAAGAGTCAAGAGTCAAGAGTCAAGAGTCAAGAGTCAAGAGTCAAGAGTCAAGAGTCAAGAGTCAAGAGTCAAGAGTCAAGAGTCAAGAGTCAAGAGTCAAGAGTCAAGAGTCAAGAGTCAAGAGTCAAGAGTCAAGAGTCAAGAGTCAAGAGTCAAGAGTCAAGAGTCAAGAGTCAAGAGTCAAGAGTCAAGAGTCAAGAGTCAAGAGTCAAGAGTCAAGAGTCAAGAGTCAAGAGTCAAGAGTCAAGAGTCAAGAGTCAAGAGTCAAGAGTCAAGAGTCAAGAGTCAAGAGTCAAGAGTCAAGAGTCAAGAGTCAAGAGTCAAGAGTCAAGAGTCAAGAGTCAAGAGTCAAGAGTCAAGAGTCAAGAGTCAAGAGTCAAGAGTCAAGAGTCAAGAGTCAAGAGTCAAGAGTCAAGAGTCAAGAGTCAAGAGTCAAGAGTCAAGAGTCAAGAGTCAAGAGTCAAGAGTCAAGAGTCAAGAGTCAAGAGTCAAGAGTCAAGAGTCAAGAGTCAAGAGTCAAGAGTCAAGAGTCAAGAGTCAAGAGTCAAGAGTCAAGAGTCAAGAGTCAAGAGTCAAGAGTAAAGAGTAAAGAGTAAAGAGTAAAGAGTCAAGAGTCAAGAGTAAAGAGTAAAGAGTAATGAGTAAAGTAAGCGTAAATTTTAAAGTTTTCGTGTACTTGTAATTGAAATTACTCATTGAAAGTTACCCAAAAATTTATGCATTCACCAGTTGATAATCAACTTACTCCTCGGTCTTCATTAAAGGCAATTAACCGGAATCACTTCTCCTAAATAAGAAAAAAAAAAAAACATCCCTTTTCGGTTGCATTCTTAATGAACATCGACCCCACGCTGCGATTACCATTATCTGGATCTCTTTTCCAATTTCCCAACCTCCAACGCCACACATTCCAACAAGTTCTGTTTTCCTGGGTAAATTTCCATAGGAAAATTTGGGAAGGGGGGGGGAGCAAATTAACCACGGGAGGCCAGAAACCGCAATTTCCGCGTGCTGCTGACTGGCTTTTCAATGGCCACGTGGACCACGCACCACAGCCTCCCTCGACGGGTAAATAGTCAGTTGAGGGTAATGTGGGGTTAGATTGATTTTTCTGAATTAACATTTCAGACTTCAAGTAAATAAGTTAAATTTCAAAAGTTTTCAAAACTCTGACGGTAATTTTCTCCCTTTGATTAACATTGTGGAGGGGGGTGAGGGGAGAAAGTTAACCCAGCTGTTTGGTTCAGACAGTTCCACTCCCCTCGGGGGGAGGTTCGCCAGATTCGCTAAAGCTCGAAAAAGGTTGTGCAATAATTGGATCCGAAAGGGATGAGTGTAATAATAGATGTAAGAAAATTTGTATTTAATAAAGCCATTCTCGGTTCTTCTAGCATGGAAAACGGGAAGCCACCCAAAAAAGGGAGAGGTTAATTTATTCCAGGGGGCGCCGCAGGGTGCAATCTATGACGAGTCACAGGAATCATGCTTTTATCGCTTTGAACATAAATTCACTTTGCTCCACGCTTTTCCCCCCTCACTTTTCGAAAATGCAAAACCCCAAAAACTGCAGACGATGGCGCTCGAGGATGTGGCGTGTGTTTGTTGTTGTTGATTTTCCTCCAGTCCTCTGATCACGTGAAAACTTGTTCTTGATGTTATTTTTGTGCCTTGGTTGGTCTCCCGGCACAGATTTTCCATACATATGTAATGAGGAAGAAGTTGTGAATTTAAAACAGGAATGATGATAAAAGTTTACGTATGCTGCTGGCAGGGAAAAAAAGTTTTCTTTCCCCCCACCAGATCACCACCAGTCCAATTTGGGTGCAGTGATTTAAGGCGGAGAGAGGATGGAGGGAAAGGTAAATAAAGAAAAAGACAAAGTTTGCGTAACAAGTTCAACGACAGATTGTTCATCGAGCATTCGTTGGAGAAGGTTGTCTGATTCAACATGACTCGTCGCGTCCCGGCGCAAAACGCCGGCAATATCGCCCTACCTGCGGCTCAAGCAGGCAAAAAAGTGGGAATTTCCAAAAGGAAGGTTGAGGCCTCAACTGATGGCCAAAAACCGGGGATTTCCAAGAGGAAGGTGCTTTTGGAAGTGACATCGAACAGCAAAAAGACGAAAAAGAGCGACGGTACTGTACCGATGGACGAGGAGGAGGAGAACTCTTCGTCGCACGAGGAGCAGCTTTTGAAGAACAACAAGTTCGCTGGACTGCCTGACGAGGACCAGGTAGCGGAAGCAAAGGAGAATGAAGTGAAACAGCGAAAGGAGAAACTGCCTCCTTTTTATGTACGGCAATCAGCAGCAACGATCGACTTTCGAGCGGGGCTGGTTGAACTCATCAAGTCTGGGAAAGTCCTAGGCAACATTCGTCTGTGTCAAGACGGATTTAAGGTGCTGGTGCAATCCAGGCAGCACTATCAACTGGTCAAGGATTACTTGACCGAAAACGAGGCGGAGTACTTTACCCATGATGTCGTCATGGATAAGCCGTTCAAAATCGTCGTCAGAGGTCTGTACGACATGCCAGTGGAGGAATTAGCTGCCGAGCTAAAAGTTTTGAAACTGGATGTGTTGGCCGTGCACAAAATGAGCCGACGCAACAAAGACATCAAGTACCGTGACCAGCTCTACCTGCTGCATTTGGCTAAGGGATCGACGACGCTTCCTGAGCTGAAGGCAATCCGAGCGGTTTTCAACATTATCGTGTCGTGGGAGCGATACCGACCAGTGCATCGTGACGTCACACAATGCTTCAACTGCCTGGGTTTCGGGCACGGAGGTAAGAACTGCCACCTGAAGCGTCGTTGCGCCAAATGTGGTACCGATGCGCACATCACATCCCAGTGCATCCAAGATTCGCTGGTAAAGTGCCTCAACTGCAACGGTGAGCACTCGTCAACCGACCGGAAGTGCCCCAAGAGAGCTGAGTTCGTGAAAATTCGGCAGCAAGCATCGACGAAGAATCAGCCTCAGCGTCGTAGAACTCCTCCAGCACTGGTGGAGCAAAATTTTCCACCTCTTCAACCGCGACGCCAGGTCCCAAACTTGGCACCGTTGCCGTTGGATCCCAGGAAGAGAGCTGAGATGAATCATCCACGGCCGGGTTCCAGCCAGGAGCCGAGACCGCCAACACCGGGCTTTAGCCAGGAGCCAAGACCAACCCAAGAAC
Organism: Culex pipiens pallens; assembly: GCF_016801865.2. Lineage (NCBI taxonomy): Eukaryota > Metazoa > Arthropoda > Insecta > Diptera > Culicidae > Culex > Culex pipiens. Next base: position 5,582,689 of record NC_068938.1, read on the forward strand.
CAGCAGTTGAGGAAAATGGTAATGATCTTTACACCTCAACCGAACTCCTCAATATTTTCAAACAGATGTCCGCTGCACTGCGTGGATGCAAAACCAAGACCCAGCAGATTGAAGTGCTGACCTCGTTCGTCATCCAGTATGGATCGTAGGTCCCTCAAGCTACTGAATTGGAACGCTTGCTCCATTAGGAGGAAGAATTTAGAGCTGGTGGATTTTCTTCGCGAGAAGGAGATCGACGTAGCTGCCATCACGGAAACTCATCTGAAGCCCGGTGAAAAAGTTTATCTGCAAAACTACAAGATCGCGACGCAGCTCGATAGGACCACCTCTGGAGGAGGAGGTGTGCTTGTCGCTGTTCATCGTGATCTCAAGCCACGCCGGCTGCCACACTTCAAGCTGGACATCATCGAGGCCGTTGGGGTGGAAATTCCCACTTCTGTTGGCCCAGTACTCTTCATTGCTGCCTACTGCCCACGTCAGGTGAATGCCAGAGATGGTTCAACAGCAAAACTGAAGAGCGATATCCAGAAGCTGACAAGGCGGAGTGCAAAGTACATCATCGCTGGTGACCTCAACGCGAAGCATGAAGTTTGGGGCAACAGCAGGAGGAATCGGAACGGAGTGATTCTGCACAACGATCTGCAAAACGGATACTACAACGTTGTGAGTCCGGATCGTCCAACGAGGGTGGCTCGGTCTGGGAATCACTCAATCATCGACTTCTTCATCACCAATATGGCTGAGAACGTGGCTCATCCTGAGGTGTTTGAAGAGTTGAGTTCTGATCACTATCCGGTGGTTGTGGAGGTTGGAGCTTCCGTTACTCCGCAGCGGCAACCAACCCGGAAAGATTACCACAACGTTGACTGGCAGCAGTTTCAGCAAGTGGTGGACAGCAACATCGACTATGATCAACACCTTGAAACTTCTGCTGATATTGATCGTTCGCTGGAGGTGATCCAGCAGGCTATCAACCAAGCAGAGGCTGCCAACGTTCGGGAGGTTCCTGTTAATTTTAAGGTAACTGATATTGACGTAGATACTAAACACTTGATACGACTTAGGAATGTTTATAGGAGACAATATCAACGAACTGGGGACTATGACAAAAAGATTTCAGTAAACAATTTGAACAAAATCATACAAGACCGACTTGACAATATCAGAAATCAAGAATTTTCAAAACATGTAAGCCAGCTTGGGAATTATTCAAACCCATTTTGGAGACTTTCAAAAGTTCTTAAAAACAAACCAAAGCCTATTCCTCCTCTTATTGTTGAGGATTCTCCTTTGATTACATCCGAGGAAAAGGCAAATGCACTTGGGCTTCATTTTGTTAGTTCACATAATCTTGGCGCTTCCATGACCAGCCGTAAAGAAACATCAGTTGCCAATAGTATTTCAACAATCAATAACTCTACCTTTGAATTTCCTGCAGATTCCCATGTTTCTGGTGAGGAAGTCAAAGTTGCAGTAAAGCAAATGAAAAATATGAAAGCTCCTGGCTTTGATAACATTTTTAATCTAGTGTTGAAAAAACAGAGTGATCAGTTCTTTCAACATCTAGCCAATATTTTCAATAAATGTTTGCAACTTGGTTACTTCCCTACCAATTGGAAACTGGGCAAAGTCATACCAATTTTGAAGCCTCAAAAAGATCCAACATCGCCAACAAGTTATCGTCCCATTAGTCTTCTGAGTAGTCTGTCCAAACTCTTTGAGAAGGTCATCTATTCAAGGCTTTTGGATTTTACCAACGATAATAATATAATTTTGAACGAGCAGTTTGGCTTCCGAAAGGGACATAATACTGCTCATCAGCTTACGAGAGTAACTAAAATCATCAAGCAGAACAAGCTTGAGTCTAAATCAACTGCTATGGCTTTGTTGGATGTTGAGAAGGCTTTTGACAATGTTTGGCATGATGGTTTGATACATAAACTGTATTTGTACGGTTTTCCAATGTATCTTATCAAAATTATCCAGCACTATCTTTCGGAAAGATCGTTCAGGGTTTTTCTGAATGGGATTGCTTCTGGATTATTTAACATTGATGCTGGGGTTCCCCAAGGAAGTATTCTTGGCCCACTTCTGTACAATATTTTCACATCTGATTTGCCTACTCTTCCTGGTAATGGTGTGTTGTCACTTTTTGCTGATGACACTGCCGTTATTTATAAGGGTAAAATAACCAGATATTTAGTTGGCCGTCTTCAGAAGGGTCTTGACGTTCTTTCTGAATACTTTGGCGACTGGAAAATTCGCATAAATGCAGCCAAAACTCAAACCATCATTTTTCCTCTTTCCAAATCGGCCAGATTTATCCCAAAGGATGATGTTTTGATTAAAATGAATGATGTTTCGATACCCTGGTCAAAGGAAGTTGTCTATTTAGGTCTCATACTTGACTCGAAACTTTTGTTTCGACAGCATGTAGACAAAATATTGAACAAGTGCAGCATTCTCATCAGGTGCTTGTACCCTTTAATTAACAGAAAATCAAAGCTTTCTTTGAAAAATAAGCTAGCAGTTTACAAACAAATAATTTACCCCGTTATTGAGTATGCAGTACCTGTTTGGGAGTGTTGCGCTAGAACTCATAAATTGAAGCTCCAGCGTGTCCAAAACAAGGTACTCAAAATGGTTTTGAATGTTCCTGGCTGGACAAGATCAAGTGAGGTTCATGAATTAGCAGAAGTGAAAATGTTGGATCAGAAGATTCAAGAAAAATGTTTGAAATTCAGGGAAAAGTGTGCTATTTCTGAATACCCCTTGATTCAAGGATTGTTTTAGTTTATGGTATGTTTAAGTTAGTGTTAGGTTAGGTTATGTTTTCTTAACATTTTTTTTTTCCCTCAATGTACCTAGTGTTACAAAAATGATAAATCATATACTTTTAAAGTTATAAAAATGAACAGTGTTTAAATCACGAAAAGCAAACTAAAGCTGAAGAGCCACAGCTGACCACTTATTATGTAAACCAAATGTAATTATTATAAGAAAGATTCAATAAAGTATATTTAATTCAAAAAAAAAAAAAAAAAGTTCAACGACAGAGATAAAAATTGCAGAAATTGAATAATGAGAGTTGCTGCTTTCTTCCTTGATCGATGCGTTGCCTTGAAAATTGGTTTGAAGAATACTATACTGCCCATGTTCGCATAAATGTCCCATATGCAAAAACAGCAAGCTGAGAAAAATGCACTTGAAGTTTGTCCCATACATAAGGCTACGTGTTAAGTTTTCGGGAAAAAACTGGATTTCCTCCGGATTTCTGGAACAAAGTATTGGATGTCATAGGCTCTTTTGAAAGAGCACACAATTTTGAACAAAACTGCATCAATAACATGGAATCGATGAAAATGCATATGGGACATTTATGCGATCAGGGGCAGTATACTTTTTTGAAGTTTTTTCTCTTTCCTGAAAAACGAATGGCATTGAAATTTGATTTTTTTATCACAAAAAAAATAAAAACATCAATACCTCCAGACTTGTTTATTCGAAGGCCTTAGATAAATTTCACTTCAATAATCGAGTCTTCCGTTGAAATCCAAAATATAAAAAAATCAATGATAATGTGGTATTTTTAACCTGGTCCGTTACATGCAATAGAGACTTCTTTCCGTTACTACCAACCCACACTTATTAGCACCTTTTCCGGGAAGTGTCAGCCAACAGTCGCTCTAATTAACCAGTAGCCTGTCCCATTTTGAGGTCATGTCGAGGAATTTCAGGTGCTCACTTCTTAAATGATAGATTATGATGTTAGGAACAATGTTTTCTTAGACAAGAAAAAATAATAAAATACTTTCTCGCACCCCCTAGTCGATTTACTGAAAAAAGTCACTTTTTTGAACAAATTTTCTAAAATCGCTTGGAATCAATACAAAAACTGTTTTGATCAGGTGTGTATTATCTTCAAACGATAGGTTTTTGTCCATAGATTAAGATGCACTATCAATATTGGACCAAAATTTAAGTTTTTGGACTCTCCCAGGCGGATTTGTGTCGAAAAAATTGCATTTTTTCGAAACTTTTTTCAGAAATGTTCATTTAATTTAGGGTAGCCTATTTTTCCCAGTGAAATCAATACATGCAGCTTATAGGAAATTTCATGGCGAACATTTTTCCCTCTGAGAAAATCCAATTTCGACACTCCAGAGCCGAGATATTTGAGTTTTAGTGAGGAAAAAAGTGCCAATTTTCAAAATTTCTCAGAATTCAGAAGCAAGGCCTCCTAATTACACGATGTAGCAAGCATATGTCTCAAAGGTCAGGGTATGCTTTCTTATAGTAATTTTTGCCGCTGAATCCGAATCTGAAATCAAATTTCGTGTAAACAGTGATGTTTTGGAGCTACACCCTTTTGGAATGTTATTTGCGTGTTTAAGAGGCAGTTTTTGTAAATATTGCTCGGTTTGTTCTAGAGGTCGTATCGAGGTGCTCCGATTTGGATGAAACTTTCAGCGTTTGTTTGTCTATACATGAAATGAACTCATGCCAAATATGAGCCTTCTACGACAAAGGGAAGTGGGGTAAAACGGGCATTGAAATTTGAGGTCGAAAAAACTTAAAAAATCTTAAAATTGCTGTCATTTCCGTAAAACTTCATCAATTCCAACTCTCTTAGATGTATTCAAAAGTTCTTTTGAAGCACTTCAAAATCCAGACATCCAGGATTGGTTTAACTTTTCTCATAGCTTTTGTTTTTTTTTAAACCTCAATATCTTTTTGCAACAGCCAGCAACACCCATACTCTTTTAGATCAAAAGTTAGGGAATTTCATGGACTATAAGCCTAATAACTTTTTGGCCAATCGCAGTTTTTCTCATAGTTTTTCGATTTTTCTTTAACAAACATTTTACAACGTTAGTTATTGTCCTGTAGGCATCCATAGCGGCACTTTTTAGTCTCACTTTTGTCATATTCCAAATCCTCGGAAAATTCAAACTTCAATGCCCGTTTTACCCCACTTCCCTTTGTCGTAGAGGGCTCATATTTGGCATGAGTTCATTTCATGTATAGACAAACAAACGCTGAAAGTTTCATCCAAATCGGAGCACCTCGATACGACCTCTAGAACAAACCGAGCAATATTTACAAAAACTGCCTCTTAAACACGCAAATAACATTCCAAAAGGGTGTAGCTCCAAAACATCACTGTTTACACGAAATTTGATTTCAGATTCGGATTCAGCGGCAAAAATTACTATAAGAAAGCATACCCTGACCTTTGAGACATATGCTTGCTACATCGTGTAATTAGTAGGCCTTGCTTCTGAATTCTGAGAAATTTTGAAAATTGGCACTTTTTTCCTCACTAAAACTCAAATATCTCGGCTCTGGAGTGTCGAAATTGGATTTTCTCAGAGGAAAAAATGTTTGCCATGAAATTTCCTATAAGCTGCATGTATTGGTTTCACTGGGAAAAATAGGCTACCCTAAATTAAATGAACATTTCTGAAAAAAGTTTCGAAAAAATGCAATTTTTTCGACACAAATCTGCCTGGGAGAGTCCAAAAACTTAAATTTTGGTCCAATATTGATAGTGCATCTTAATCTATGGACAAAAACCTATCGTTTGAAGATAATACACACCTGATCAAAACAGTTTTTGTATTGATTCCAAGCAATTTTAGAAAATTTGTTCAAAAAAGTGACTTTTTTCAGTAAATCGACTAGGGGGTGCGAGAAAGTATTTTATTATTTTTTCTTGTCTAAGAAAACATTGTTCCTAACATCATAATCTATCATTTAAGAAGTGAGCACCTGAAATTCCTCGACATGACCTCAAAATGGGACAGGCTATTAACCAGTTTTCCTTTCGTCCTAAAGTAAAAGCCTGCAACACAGAGCCCCGAGAGCAAACCTAATTAATAGGCTTAGTGATTTTTCACGCTAAAAAATTGCAAATTTCACGGGGACCTTAATTTTAAAACACCAAATTTCACGGAAATTTCGCGGAACGCGAAAAATGTTAAAATAACTATCAAAATCTTATGTTAAACATACAGAAACTACTTTTTTTTGCTTAATTATACATTGTTTTCAATAAAAATAAAAATTCTTAACGTTCAACGTGGCACTAAAAAAAAACTTTTAGTAATTTAAAAAAAAAATCCACTTGGTTTATGAATGGGCTCTATATCTACTTTGAAACTAAAATGTAGGGCATGCAAATTATCATTAATTGAGCTGCTTTTTTAATGTTCGACTAATATAGCTAAACAGTTTTCGCTGATTTGCTACTATTTTATCCTTTACATTTTATTGAAATTCATATCAAAGCCAAATTCAACAAAACAACTTTAACTTTTTTTCATGGCATTTTGTCCAGTTGAACATATTTTTAGAGTTTTCAAAAACTTATTTTAAAATCGATAGGCAAAAGTAATTTAATCTGTAACGAAATCTTCATAATTTTATTCAAAATCCGAACAGAAAACAAACATTTTTTTTTTAATTTCCAAGGGAGCCATCCACCCAAGTATTTAAATATCGTGAAAATTAAACAGGTGAAATTTTCTTAAAGGTGACTTTAAAGATAAAAAAACTGAATAGAAAAAAACTAACTAATAAATATTAATTTAATGTTGAATAACCAAGCATGAATCTTTTAACATCTTTCAAAATTAATGAAAATATTCCTAAGTAAAATTTATGAAATATTTTTATAGTATCAAATAAAGAGCAATCTATTTTCTCAATATGTTTCTTTGCTCTGATGAATTAGAATTTTTTTATCTGTTTTTTTGCTCCTCCGTTTACTCATTGACCGGAGGAAAAGGGAAAGACGACTTCTTTCACTGAATGTTACTTTAAAAAAAATTGTTTGCTTTTAATTGATTTCTAAAAAAAATCAATAAAATTTAAAGAAAAAAACTGTGCAATCTTTAAAAAAAATATCACAATTCACTTGTTTAATCGAATTTAACATATTTCGGTTGAAAAAGACAGAGTTTGTAAAAAAATACGTGAATTTTTTTTTCTTTGACTGATTTTTGTTAACATCGTTTAAGTTTTCGCAGCATTCACTTCTTAGTAAATGTTGTATCAATTTCATGTTAATGTTGGTTTTGCTAACATTTTTTTAAATGGTTCATATCACATATTTCAATTGAAAACTAATAAAATTTAACTCTTTTATGAATGAAATTTTGATTATATTATTATTTTTTCATGTCACATTTTTCAATTGAAAACTAATAAAATTTAAGTTTTTTATGAATGAAATTTTGATTATATTATTATTTTAAAGAATTGGTCTGAGAAAAATTGATAAATTTCACGGGATTTCACGGAAATCTTCAAATTTCACGAATTTCACGCTGTCCGCGAAATCGTGAAAATTCACTAACCCTACTAATTAACATGCAAATGAGCTGACCTACCTATCAACCTAACCAACGCAAAAATGCCATCCATTGGAAAGTAATTTTCAACCTGACTGAATCGGAAATCAGCTTTTGCATCTCCCTCCCCGCCCAAGAAGACCAAGTTCAAGGAGCAGCTGTCCTTCTTTTACTTCACCCTTGATTGCAAAAAGAAAAATCCTCCCTGTGGGGGAGAGCAAGAAAGCCGTGACGCGTAATGAGGCTAGGAAAGTAATTATGTTCTTAAATAAATTAGCAGGAAGAAGCTGAGCGAGCGCACTTCCGGAAAGTGTGAACACCGTACACAACAGTAGGCGGTGGGGTGACAGTTATGAACAGGGTGTTCTCCCCCCCCTAGCATAGGAAGATGCTTCATCAAAAAGTGATTTCTATTCTGTCATCAGCAGACGAAGCAGGGCACTTCCGCCGACTGATGGGACGCAGTAGGCGTAGGAGAATCTCGCTGTGTTTATTTTGTAATCGAGAGCGATATAAATTTTATTGCCTGTCCTATTTTGATGGTTGTGTGTCTAAAAAGGGGGTGATTTTTCTTAGATGGATGTGGACCATGGGGATGTTCAGATATTTGATGGAATTTGAGGGACTTGGTGAATTTGTTTTCAATGCAAAAAACCCAGGCAAAAATATTAAACTCTTAAAAAAATATTTCAATTGAAATATTTCATTAAATTTTGGTCTAGTATCCCACCGACTATCCATCATGTTTTTATATACTAACAATGGAGAAAAAAAAATTGCATCAGCAACTAAATAGTTCATCTAAATTTCGGCCATCGATTAATTTTCGTTTTTTTATTTGCCTTAAACTTTGTCGGGGTATTCACTATGACCAAATTTATATTTTTTTGACTTGTTTCCATACTAATTTGATAGTTGTCCATACACAAATGGTAACTTAATGTTCTAGATCAGTAACTTGAAAACGTAATTTTTGATTGCCGAGGACACTAATCAGGCAAAATTGTAGGTATATGTTGGGTATATGCAGGGTTACCAGGTCAAAATATGAAAAATCTGGCAAAGTATCGATTAAAAATCTGGAAAAATCGGGCAGACGAAAATCTAACAATTATGAATGATGAAGATGAGGAAGGATATATATTATTTCAAAAGTATGTTGAATTCAGCTGGTTTTAAATGATGTTAAGGACTAAAAAATGTTGAATTTACATTTACTTTAAGAAAAACTCTTTCTAAATTTTGTGATTTTTAGTTAAATTCGCTCATTTTAATCAAAAAGTTGTTCAAAATGGGCATTAAGTGAAAAATCTTGCAAAATCTGTAAATATCTGGCACTGAGAATTGTGAATCTTTATTATGGCTGACACTTGAAAAATCTGGCATTCACAGATTTATCTGGCAATCTGGCAACCCTGGGTATAGGTAAGGACAGTTAAAGAAAATTTAGGTGCTCTCTAAAAAATACCATTTATTTTTTTTCCTATTTCAACACAAACAATATATTTGCGCAAAAATCATGATTTTTTAAATTTTTAGTTTTTTCAGTTGTATGTTTTTAGAAAATTTTGAAAAAACGGTCTAAATATATGTTTATTTAAAAAAATATTGCAAAAGTTGTCTTTTTTGATCTCTTGAAAAAAAATTAGATTTTGAGTCTGTACGTTTTTTTTGTAGTAGGTATTTGTAGTTTATCTTATTTTATTTCGAATTGTCCTTATCTACCTTAGTTAGAATTAAACGTAAAGGTTTTCTGTGATAGGAAATTTCAACACCAATGAAGATCAAAGTAAAACATCTCTGAATATTTTTTATAGATCTAAAGTTAAAATAACATTAATTCATATTTTGCTGGGTGTTTGCTGAATCTTACATTTTTTGAAACTTAATGATTGCGTATCAACTGTAAAATGCATCTTCCAACGGCTTTTTCGTTGAAATGTTGAAATTGCGGCTTGTTATTTCAACTATTATATTTTTCTATTTTTTGCTTTTCTCTTGACCTCGACCTGAGTCGAGTGACATAAACTTTTAAAAATATTTGCATCGGCCTAACTGCTTTTTATATTTTTTTTAGTTTGTATTGGTTTCGTCACTGATAATTTTATTGATGCTATAAAAATGTAAACATTTGATTCAATTTTATATCACATTGCTTAAGCTACAATTTTTTAGACATTTACCTTTCAAAAATACAAAATAAAATAAAAGTTGTCATAAGTAAAAAGCTGTAATTTTCTTGAATCCTATTGCCAATTGATATGCAATGGGCCGATGCATATATTTTTTAAATTTTTTATCGCTCTCCTCTCTTCTCCATCAAAATCGGCCGGAATAAACGGGGTGCAAAAAATCTATTTTCAAAAAACTTTTTCAATTTTAATGAAAATGGAAGCATAATAAATTGAAAACCATTTGAAATGCATTTTCCTGCGTAAAAAGTTATACTTAGCATATTTGAGTTCGTTTAAAATATATTTATTTTTTTAATTTTATTGCAAACCTAGTTTTTTTAAACAAAATTACCCTGACTCATGGCGGTTTCAAAAACACCCAAGAAGCATAAAAATATATTTTTTGTTTATGAACTTGACAAAAACTCCACAAATAATTTTTCATTTTGGTATTAATGTTATTCTTAAAATATATAAACAATATATCAACATTAACATAAACCTTTTTTCATATCATCCCTAAATCAGTCTTTTCCCAAACATCAATGAAGATTCGCCCCCTTCAAATTGTGCCGGAATTTGATTTCGACCACCACGTGGCATGTTTGCAGAGGCATACCGCCGTCATCTCGTCATTGCAGGGTTCACCAAAAGTACACACTCAACCTTCCTCCCATCGCAGCAGGCACTCTTTTCATTTGTCGACCAAAAGTCTGGAGCAACATTTGAAAGGGGCGGTACGCCATTGCTCTTACGGCCTTTCATTACACGCGTTTAAATGGGATGAAAGGCCGTAAGAGCAATGTCATACCGCCCCTTTCAAATGTTACTCCAGAAGTATTCCTGTGGGTTGCGCGGAGGTGGGGTGGGCGAGGTTGAGTGGAGTTCGAGAGGGGTTGTAAAATCAACATTTCCACGCTTGCTCTGATTGAGGCGGTTGGGGTTCTTCTTTTATTGAAAACTTTCTTCCTTTCACGGTTCTGTTGTAATTTGTAATTTTGGGAGCGGGACTCTGTGACCCCGGGTGAACGTTCTGGGGCAGGTAGAGAAGGAGGGCGCTTTTTGTTGAAGTGATGTTAAAATGGTAAAGGGGATACCTTTTTTTGCGGTGAACAGTGCAGTAACCTGACGTGGATTGATTGTGCTTCCGGAAGATGTGGGTCACTTATTGTTCACGGTATGGTTGCATAATTAGCATTGTGAGGTTATTAATACTTTTCCGGAGTGATTATTACAAAATGAAGACAGGAGATTTTTAAAGCAAGCTTAGGACATTAGTGTATTTCATCGGTGCATAATCTATAAAATAATCTTAACATACATTTAGTTTCTAAAACAATCCCCAGTGCTTCTTCTTGTGCACTTCCTTAATCTGCACGGTGACCGGGACGTGCTTCTCGATGTAGACCGGCTTCTTCACGTACACCGGGACGGGCTTCTCGACATGAACTGCGTAAGGCTTGGGCACTTCGACGTACTCCTTGTGGACAACGGGGACCTTGACCTCAACTGGGTACGGAACCGGACGATCAACATGAACCGGCACCTTCTTCTCGACGTAGACCGGGACCTTCTTCTCCACCACAAACGGAACCTTCTTGACGACCTCAACCGGGTACGGGACCTTCACCGGATATGGGACGTGCTTCTCGACCTCCACCGGGTACGGCACATGCACATTCTTGGTGATGACCTCCTTGTGGTGGTGCACGTCTCCATGGTGTTCGAAACCCCCGTCCAGACCGTGATGATCGTTGACCTCCCACAGGCCACGCTTTTCCTTGTTGGAGGTGTCGACTGCCGCGCCGAAGGCGATGGCCAGGACCACGGACAACACGATGAACGCCTGAAAAGTTCAAAAGTTACTCCAAGTTTCAACCTGACCTTATCAATCCTACCTTCATGTTTTCAAAGCTCAAACTTGGGAGGTTGTCCACCGGTGAGAAATGATCGCCGTAGAGTGATGTCGTTTGGAACGGCGAGGTCTAGTTTTTATATCAAAAACACCGTTTTAAGTTACACTCTAAACGTTGTCGTCACCGGTGGCTCGGAGAGATGTTGTAAGGTGCCATGGTTGGGCTCATTTCACTCTCGGTTTCTTCTATCGGGTGAAACGGTCAGTGAGCAGCAGCCGACCGCCGGTCGGTTTCCGTCAAATTTGACACGGTTAGGCTACACTCTCTTGGATTTTGGGGCGGGCAGAAAACATGTCGTGATCGTGCACTGGAGAGTGTAATTTGAATTTCAATTAAATTACGTTTGCCGGTTGCTGTTAGGTGAAGGTCGTTTTATAATCTGGGGGGATTGAGGGCGGTGCAGAAAGAAGGAAGGTCGTTGAACGTGTTTTGATTGTTTGCATTTGAATTTTAATATACGTATTGTGATTTTTTTTAACTAATTAGAATTTATAGCAGCGGCTGCCGAGTTTAATTCCACATTTTTTCCTTTAAAAAATGTTAATAAAAACATGTTTTGTTCAATTTAAGTCAAAATTTTCATAAACATTTTTTTTATATAACTCTATCTAGTTCTGAAAATTTAATTGAAAGCTAAATTAATTCTTTGAAAAGAATAACAAAATCTGCAGCTTTGACATTTTGAAACTATTTTGATTTATTGAAAATTTTGGTATACACTTAAAAAAAATAATGATAATTTTTCTTAAAAGTTTTTTTCGTCGACTCTGGTCGTAAGTGTGGGGGCTGAAATAAAAAAAACTAAATTACAAATTAGAAGCCAGATTTTCTAAATTTCAAAACAAAAAGTATCGCAAATTGATTTATACATCATTACAGTTATGTTACCATTGAAAGTTTGCAAAATATCAATAAATTTATAAAAATACATTTTTTCAAAGTTATTACGTTTTTCACTTATCTGTGGCCCCAAAATTCTAAATTTATAAAAATATTGAAAGTTCTTTTTTGGATGAAAATGCATAAATACGCCTTGTACAATCTCTTCTGAATAGTTTACAATCGACTATACAAGTTTTTTCTATGAAAATTTAAATTTGAGTCAATGAGCAATTTTTTGAGGAAATTATTAAGAAAAGGGGAGGTGGGGTCCAACTTATAGTATTTTTTTCGTATAAAATGTAACTCATTTTTTATGTTCTCGAAATTTTTTGGAAGATTTGGATGAGAAACAATCTTCAAACAACATTTTTTGGTTCAGGATGAAAGATTTCCAATATGTTTTTGTTTTATTTTACGGGCAGTCCTTATACTAGAAATGGTTTTTGCATTATTTCAGTGGCCTCTTCAAATCAACTCTCAAACTGAGATTTAAATTTCAAAATATTTATATTAAAAAATGCTCATCTCTTGACGAAAAAAAATGTGTTGATGACAAGGAATTTCTAATAATTTACATGAATAAATGAAGGAAGAAAACAAAACAAAACTATATTTGTTTATTAAATCTAAAGAAATTGCATTTTTTTAAATTAAGGTATGTATGAAATAAATGAATTCAGAAAAGTATCACTAAAGTGTCTGTGAATCTGTGATCCAAAAATGTGTAAAAGTTCCAAATTTATGGTCATATGGAAATATATCCCATGAATACATATTTTATACTGAAAATTAACAAAAATAAAAAAACCCTTAATTATTTTATTTTGTTCTAGCCTCTTTTGTATTAATTGAATTGTCTCAACCCAAAAATACATTTATAAATTTAAAAACATTTTTAAATTTATTTTCCTTCAAATACAATACTGCTCCAACCAAATAAGAACAGTAACAAAAAATGAAGGTGGCTCTCACTGACAGTTCGTAAGTGGCTGACACTGACAATTAGGTGTATTTTTCTCCGCCCGACTCAGAGTTCACCCATACAAGTATCCATACAATTTTAGCAGCTGTCCATACAAAAATGGTACACAAATATTCAAAAATCTGTAACAAAAAAAATACGATTTTAAAATTTACTTTTTTTCACAAAAAATCAATTTTCCAAAATCTATATTTTTGATTTTTTTAATTTTTTTATGGATATGTTTTAAGGGACAAAAAATCGCATCTGTTTTGCCATAGAGACAAACCCGTAGCCCGAAATTTAAGTCAAGCAATTTTTGACAAAGAACTTTGTCCTAAGGTTTCTATACGTGGTGTCAATCCAAAATTTTCGCGAAGCGAAAACGTTACGTGACGAATTCCCCTCTCGGCAAATTTCCCCTCTTTTTGGTGCACGTTGGTAGGATGAACGAACGTTTCCCAATCAGTCAATCGAGAGACGTGAGATTGATGTATCTAAAATCACCCCCACTCCACCTCATAATTTTCGGATCGTCGACGAGGCAACAAAACGCGGCTCGGTCGGTCCCGAAAATTCATTCTATTGCTGGACGTCGACGAGAACACATCAGAAGCAGATGGCCTGGTGGCCCGGTAGCAGACGGCCTGGAGGTCCGGGAGCAGATGGCTTGGAGGCAAGGACCAGCTAAGACATGCCAGTCGCGGGAGTCGATCATTGGAACTGGCCACCACCTGGACTGGAGTGGCCGGAGGCCCCGCGGATGTTCCGATGGGGGGACATTTGCCGGACCGTAAGAGTTGGGGCAATATGGGTATCAAACTTTATGGTTTTTGATACTGGACATGAAATTTGACATTCCGACAGTAGTGGCCACAATCCGGAGTTGCCGGAGGCCCCGCGGATGTTCCGATGGGGGGATATTTGCCGGACCGTAAGAGTTGGGGCAATATGGGTATCAAACTTTATGGTTTTGATACTGGACATGAAATTTGCCATTTTGGCAGTAGCGGCCACAATCCGGAGTGGCCGAAGGCCCCGCGGATGTTCCGATGGGGGGACATTTGCTGAACCGTAAGAGTTGGGTCAATATGGGTATCAAACTTTATGGTTTTGATACTGGACATGAAATTTGCCATTTTGGCAGTAGCGGCCACAATCCGGAGTGGCCGAAGGCCCCGCGGATGTTCCGATGGGGGGACATTTGCTGAACCGTAAGAGTTGGGTCAATATGGGTATCAAACTTTATGGTTTTTGATACTGGACATGAAATTTGACATTTTGGCAGTAGCGGCCACAATCCGGAGTGGCCAGAGGCCCCGCGGATGTTCCGATGGGGGGACATTTGCCGAACCGTAAGAGTTGGGCCAATATGGGTATCAAACTTTATGGTTTTGATACTGGACATGAAATTTGCCATTTTGGCAGTAGCGGCCACAATCCGGAGTGGCCGAAGGCTCCGCGGATGTTCCGATGGGGGGACATTTGCCGAACCGTAAGAGTTGGGCCAATATGGGTATCAAACTTTATGGTTTTTGATACTGGACATGAAATTTGACATTCCGACAGTAGTGGCCACAATCCGGAGTTGCCGGAGGCCCCGCGGATGTTCCGATGGGGGGATATTTGCCGAACCGTAAGAGTTGGGCCAATATGGGTATCAAACTTTATGGTTTTGATACTGGACATGAAATTTGCCATTTTGGCAGTAGCGGCCACAATCCGGAGTGGCCGAAGGCCCCGCGGATGTTCCGATGGGGGGACATTTGCTGAACCGTAAGAGTTGGGTCAATATGGGTATCAAACTTTATGGTTTTTGATACTGGACATGAAATTTGACATTTTGGCAGTAGCGGCCACAATCCGGAGTGGCCAGAGGCCCCGCGGATGTTCCGATGGGGGGACATTTGCCGAACCGTAAGAGTTGGGCCAATATGGGTATCAAACTTTATGGTTTTGATACTGGACATGAAATTTGCCATTTTGGCAGTAGCGGCCACAATCCGGAGTGGCCGAAGGCTCCGCGGATGTTCCGATGGGGGGACATTTGCTGAACCGTAAGAGTTGGGTCAATATGGGTATCAAACTTTATGGTTTTGATACTGGACATGAAATTTGCCATTTTGGCAGTAGCGGCCACAATCCGGAGTGGCCGAAGGCTCCGCGGATGTTCCGATGGGGGGACATTTGCCGAACCGTAAGAGTTGGGCCAATATGGGTATCAAACTTTATGGTTTTTGATACTGGACATGAAATTTGACATTTTGGCAGTAGCGGCCACAATCCGGAGTGGCCGGAGGCCCCGCGGATGTTCCGATGGGGGGACATTTGCCGAACCGTAATAGTTGGGCCAATATGGGTATCAAACTTTATGGTTTTTGATACTGGACATGAAATTTGACATTTTGGCAGTAGCGGCCACAATCCGGAGTGGCCGGAGGCCCCGCGGATGTTCCGATGGGGGGACATTTGCCGAACCGTAAGAGTTGGGCCAATATGAGTATCAAACTTTATGGTTTTTGATACTGTACATAAAAAGTTGAATTTGGCCTTTATCTGAAACTAAGCAGTTTAAATATATTGTTTATTAGACAGGAAGTTATAAATAGATTACTGCGATGCACATTTTTTTGTGCCACTGCGAAAATCTATTTCTGTAAATTTACAATAACTATCTTGTAATCATTAAGAGCCCTGCAAAGGGTAGTTTTTAATGTCTGCTGTTCAAATTTCCTTTACTGCCGCCGATTTCTTGCAACAGCCTTGCAAAAACATTCCCGCATCTTGGTAACTTTCGAGTGGTGAAGGAAAGTCAATTGATTTCACTTCGATTTCTATTTCAGCTCCACTTGCAATTTCCGTCCCCTCAGTTCGATAGGACGGTAATAATAAGGGGGAAATTTGGACAGGACATTCTAATCGAAAATTTCAACAATCATCTTGCAAAGTTCTTTGTCATACTGGTCATGTGTAACATAACCACCTGCACCTTTTTTATTTCAGTTTCAGTTTCAGTAATGTAAAATCAAATTTGCAATCGGAGAGTACTTTACAGATTTTTGATAAAGTGCAACGTTTTCAAGACATATCCACTTGAAGTTTAACTTAATCTGAAATATTGCCACAAATAATTTTTCTAAGATACATTAAACATTGAACCTCTGCTTGCTGAATTACATCGTACAAAAGAAAAAAAAAAAACTAGAAAATTAACGTTTTCAATTTTTATCCCAAAAATTTCACATTTTCAAATGCCAATTTTTCAGCAACTATTGGTCCAATTTCCAATGCTGAAAAATTAAACATTTGTGAAATTGTAAGATCGTTTCGAAAAAAATAATTTCGAATATTTTGAAATTGAAGCTTACATTTCAAATGGGCGTATGATTGAATGTTTGGCTTTTTTGAAATGTTAATTCTACTTTGCAAATATCAATCAGTAATTGAATCCATCATGGCGTACCTAAAAAATAGTTGGAAAATCGGGTTTGATAATGAAAGATAAACTCCACCAGAAATTTATTTTATTTATTGAATTTAAAATAGCTTGCGAAATATATATTTAAAAATTTGGTGAACCATTTTTCTTTGCAAGCCAAGCCAAAATGATAGATTTAAGTTTTGCTAATTGTATGGCCTTTGCTATTCAAAATGTTGAGTTGTGAAAATGATGTTAGCTGATTTTAAAAGTGATTTATATTTTTCATTATACAAAAGCTTAAGCCCTGACTTTTTCAGGGGTACTCAAAATTTCTTATTGGAAATATAAGTGACAGAAATACAACAAGTCATATAATAAAAAAGTGTATTTAAACTCTCAATTGAAAGAAAAAATAAACTGACATCGATGTACATCAGTCTTCTTGAGAAATATTAAAAATGTGAAAGTGTTTCGAAAATTTCAAATATGCTGGAAGCAGCCAAAAATGTTCCGATGAATTGATATAAATGCACTTAACAGTAATAAATATTTAATAAATCAGATGACCCCCCAAGATTGATTGAATCAGACATTTACAAGAGAAAAAATACTCATCCGAATCCATTTCATCTGTCGTTCAGATTATGTTTTCCTTTTCTCAAAATGTATTATTTGTCTAGAATCCCCAACTAAAACACCCCCCTCAAAAGACATCGACAAATGCCCCGAAGAAATCAAGAATCAATGCGCCCTTTCCTCCCAACTGTCCAATCTAGTTACCAAGGATCAGTGCGTTAGCTGACAAGGAGTCCAAAAAAAAGCAAAACGCATCCCAAGAAAACAGACCGAATTTCCCCGATGGGAATTGCGCCATCCATCCCCATGGTTGCAAATAACCCCCCCTCTTCAATGTTGTTTCTTCTTTGGGCTGATGTATGTTATTCAATATTTACGAGTGCAACAGTTTTGTTTTTGCTTCTCTTCTTTGTTTTTTTCTTGGCAAAAGTCCAGGAAGAAAGCAATTTTTGATAAGCGTTGAAATAATCCTTAGCCTTCTTGGATGACCGAAAGCAAACAATAGGCGAGAGCAATTTTTATTTGGCAAAGCTCCTTTTGCTAGGTGCGATTTACGAGGTCAAAGAGAATAAAATATTGACCGACCAAAGTGGTGCCAAAAAGACAGCAAATTCAAACAAAATAAACTTGAAACAAGTTCAACAAATCGTCATATCTCTTTCACCCAGCGATATTGCCTTAAAAAGCGTTTAAATAAATCTTGTGAACCCCCCTTTCCTATCTTCGCAACCCATTACTTCCGGTTCCGGAGTTATTTATGGCTTTAGACTTTTAATTTTGCCAACCATTTCCAGTTCATTTGGCGTGAACGCCCGGCCCTGCCATTTTTCCCTCCCAATTGCACAACTTTTGCGCCGTTTAAAGCCAACCCAAGCAGTCTTTGACTTATCCGAACTCGTTCGGCGTTCTTTTGCCGGATTGCTGAAAATAAAAGTCTCGACTTCCGAGCGTCGCCAACTGCGATTTTTCCTGAAAAGAGAGTAAATAAAAAGCAGGGCGCAACATAATTAATTACCTTCACTTGTGTTTTCCGGGCGCTGTGTTTATGAGATTTTTCTCATTCCGTTTGAGGAGGGAAGGATGCTTTTCTGCAACTTCAACAAGTTTTTCGCCACTTTTGAGACAGTTCTTTTCCGGTCGGGTGTCTCTGACTGGAATGTGGCGGTGTCAAGTTTTGGTTTTGTTTGATGATGATTTGAGCGGGACTGCTTTAGTGAATCATTGTGAAAAGAATGACTGAAATTTAGTAATGAAAATTGTTGTTGTAACACAGGGGTGACCAAAGTATGGCCCGCGGGCCAAACGTGGCCCGCGAGGTGATTTTTTGTGGCCCGCGGACCCATTTTGAGTAATCATGTAAAATGGCCCGTGGATCACTTGTTAAATGATTTTATACTTTTCAAAATTAAGATTTATTTTAAACTTTTTCATGCTAATCTTGGTGTTGGTCCCTATTTTAGGACACAGTTTCACAAGTTTCAATGTGAGTGAACCTAGTAAATATTCAACAAATATTTTTGGAAATCAGGCTTTCAGGATTAAGGCTGACTAAATGTTGAAATCGGAAGAATAAGGCTGCTGCAAATATTTTATAATGCTTTTTTCGACAATCCTCCCCTCCCCTCATTATTAAAAATTTGCTAGAAAACCCAAGGGTAAATATATTTTTTCAAAATATCCATCAAAATATGAGTGCAATCAGCTGAAATCAATTGAAAATGCATTCCTCTGCGTTTAGAATCTTTCTGAGCATGTTCTGGTTTATGAAAAAATGAATTTTAGTGAATTTTCGATGAATTAATGTTTTTTGCTAAAATGTTTTTTTGCCGAATCTTACATTTTTTGAAAAATAAAAAAACTTCAATTCAACTTTACGGGTGCTTCAAACATTTTCTAACATTTTTTTCGTTGAAATGTTGAAAGTCTAGCTCTCAACAATTTTTTATTAGTCACACATAGGCCGTTGCAAATATTTTTTGAAGTTTATGTCCCTCGGCTCTGACCAAAGTCGAGGGGAGGGCAAAAAAAAAAATAATTGAAATTACATGCCAAGGTTTCAACATTTGGATGAAGAAAGTGTTTTAAAATGCATTTTACACTCGTCCAGTTGTCCAGTTTCCAATCATTAGTTTTCAAAATATCTATGTATTGACGGATTTTTTTTTCGCGAAAAAAAAAACTTTTTGTGAGACTGTACATTAGTATTTTATGAAAATTTAAAATGTTTTCAAAGGATAATCTCCATGCTAAATATGATTATAAACGCAGGAAAATACATTTTTACTGGTTATCAGTTGATTAAACATTAATTTTCATTAAAGTTTTGTAGTTTTTCGAAAACATTTTTCTGCCCCCTGATTTTTCAGGCTGACTTTGATAAATATTTGCAACGGCCTTAATTTAAAGATAAATTAACGCCGTTACATAAGTCACGCAGATTACTTGCCAACATTTTCTAAATAAAAAAAAATGATTAATGAGAACAGAAGTACATTCTGCTAAAAACATTTTTTTTTTCAAATACCTTAAACAATAAAATCAACAAAACTGTCATTTTGTGTTTTCTATTAACGAACTAACGAAAAAAAAAAAAAAAAAAAACTTCAGCTGAAGGATGTATTTCCTAGTCTTATGAATTAAAATAACGTAATATATTTTTTATAAATATCTTATTTGGCCCGCAAGCTCATTTGAGCTTGAAATTTGGCCCGGCCTCCAATAACTTCGAGCACCCCTGTTGTAACAGTATCATTATTTTAAATTAAACCGATTTTTGGAAAATAATGGTAAACTTTAGTAGATGGATTATCAATCTATTTTTTTTTTGGGTTTTCATCCTGCGAATTTTCCAACGTTGCCAATTTTTTGAGACATTATCTAGCTTGTTCTTGATTTCTGCAAGTAAAACATTATTTTTTATATGAGTACTTTTAGAAGATATTTGTAAAATTTTGAAAGTTAGTCTGATTTTAAATGTGATATACCCTTAAACAATTAATTAAGATTGTATTATTTTTTTAATAACTATTTAATAGCATGACTATTGCGAGATGGGTATGCTTTGCTCGTGGTTTCGCTTTAAGAAAAACAAACGGGAATTTTTTTTATCGCTAAATATTGAATTTCCAAAATGTTTATTTAAGAATTTTCGAAATTTTAGATATGTTTGGAAGGACTCAAAAGCCCAAAAATAAAGCCCAAAAACATTTTTTTCCAGAAACTACAAAATTTCGGTGGCAATAGACGTGCAATCATCTAAAACATTTTAAAATTATTTTTTCTGCGTTGATAATCGTTTTTACCATATTTCCGCTAGTTTAAACATACAGTCGTGCTTCGGTTTAGCACCGCATATGGGGGATGCAAAACCGAGGCGTACATAACTGAAGCAAAGAGCTTATGGGATTTTGGCTATATGGGAGACATTGGCTATAATCGTATGAAAAATCATGCAAACATCAAAAAATTATAGTGTTTTGGAATAGGGATGATGTCTGCCATTCAATAAAATTAAAATTATAATTTAATGAAAATTTTCACAAAAAATACGTATTTATCCTGTATTCTGAAAATGCATTTTTTTTTTCTCTAAAGAAACCAAAAATATATTGTTATTGCAATATGGGATCAAATGACCAGTTTATTTTCGTTTGATCGTTTGCTACCCATATTCTTAAAAACGGAAATTTTGAGTATTTTTTAAAAAATACGTAATTTTATGAAAATTTTGAGAATTTTGAAAAAATGTGGTTATTACATTCGAAATGTATGAAAATAATCCCGATACCCATATTTTAAAAACGGAAATTTTGAGTATTTTTTCGAAAATACGTAGTTTTGCGAAAATTTTGAGTATTTTCAAAAAATGTTGTTATTACATTCGAAATGTATGAAAAAATCCCGATCGTTTGATACCCATTTTGTATAAACTGAAATTTTGAGTTTTTTTTTCAAAAATACGTAGTTTTGTGAAAATTTTGAGTGTTTTCAAAAAAATAATTTTGCATTTGAAATGTATGCAAAAATTCCAAGCAATTAATACCTATCTTTTCACAAATCACAAAATCTATCAAAAAATCCCTTATAAAATACAGATTTTGGGAAAATACTTGGTTACATATCAAAAGGGCGTAATATTGAATGTTTGGCCCGTTTAAAATGTTAGTCTTGATTTTAAATTTTTGAAAATATTTTTTTCGAAAAGATCGGAAAATTTCACGAATGTTTCATGTTTTAACATTGTTAATCGGACCTATAGTTGCTGATATATCGACATTAGAAAATGGTGGGTTGTTTGGGTGAGACTTAGAAAACATCAATTTTCCTGTTTTTTAGCCTTTGCATAGCAATATCTCAGCAACTATGGGTCGCATCAACAAAGTTCAATAAAGCAAAATATAGAGAATTTTCTCAGCTTTTCAAAAATATTTTTTTCAAAGGTGGGCAAACATAGGCACTTATTTTGAAAAATGAAAAACTGCGACTATTTTCAAAAAAGTTACCTAAAAATGGCTATAACTTGAAAACGGTGCACTTTATCAAAAATTCACTAAAGTACTTTTTGATTGCAAATTCGATTTTACATCGAAAAATGAAGTTTAAAAATTTTTTGCGACCGATATTTCGATTTTTTTAAAAAATCAGTATTGATTCAAAAAATCATAACTCGGTCAAAGATTTTTGGCCCATTCTGGAATTTTCTGAAAAGTTGGCATTTTATGTCCTCTAAAACCTATCAAAAAATAAAAAAAATTAAAAATAGTGTTTTTTTGCAAATCAAGTTTTAGTGACAAAAAGTTAAATAAAAAATCACCAAAATTTTTTTTACCGTGTAGCATTTTTTTTTCAGTGTAGTCCATATCCATACCTACAACTTTGTCGAAGACACCAACTCGATCAAAAAATTCCTTCAAAAGATACAGATTTTTGAATTTTCACATATCATTTTTGTATGGGCAGCTGCCAAATTTGTATGGAAAATTATATGGACAAACTAATGATGCAAATTGGCTTCTTTGGGCATACGGAAGGCACCAAAAAAGTTTTAGCCGGATTAAAAAATACAAAAAAAAAATCGAATGACCGAAAACTCAGACAATTGCTGTAATTGTTTCTTGAAAAATATTCGAGAAACAATAGTTCTAACAATTTTAACGTATGCCTCATAATATTACTCAAACGCATAGTGGGATATAAGAACTTTTGAAATACTACAAAAATGTTGGCAGAGAAAAAAAAGTCACTTTGACAGGTGTATTGATTTTTATTTTTATTTAAAAATAAAAAATACAAACTTCATGACAGGAATCCCAAAAAAAATCAAACTGTAAATTGTTTCAATAAATTGTTGGTAAACTTTATCGAACCTACACAACTTTAAAAAAGATGTTTGTACTGAAACCATAATGAAATATAAATAATAACCCTGGCAAATGTTTTAAATTCCTGAATAGTTCTTGACTTTTTCGCAACTTTACTTTACAGCCTTCTTGACGTTTCTTAAATCGATAATTCTTCCAAACAAGTTCATTTCACACCAAAAAACAGCCCCATAAATAACCTTTCTCACCGAAATTGAGACAGACGAGGGCGAAAGGGCGTTAAATCCACGCGTGCGGCGATATCCGCGTTAAATTTCCTGCCCTTTTGCAAGGTATCAAGTCCCAAGTTTCCGGGAGGAAACAAAGCCCACACTTTGGGCCCAGCTCATTTGGTTATCTCCCACCTTCAAGTGCAGCGCATTTCCGCCTCAACGAATTTTCTTTCCCGTTCGGGAAACTACGTTTTCAATGGGGTCATTAAATGTTTAAATGCAAGAAATAGTTAATAAAACATTATTTATTGTAAAATATAGTATTCACTTTTAAAATAATTTACCATTTTTTAAATTTTTAACTCGATTTTAGTGCCTCATTATCAACCCTGGTTTTAAATTGCCCTCAAGCCCCATCAGATAGTCTGCGATTACTATCTGTCCCGACGGCTGCCCGGATGGTTGACGGTTCTGAGCCCGGTCCGGTCCCGCCACGCAGAGCGAGTGCAGTTTTTGCGGTGCAATATTTACATAGGCCGGCCCCTTAAACAGTGTGTCCTGTTAATCCAGTCTATCCATTCTTGTCAATAGCGGACAAATTACTCGTTTATCACGACCGGACTATCGCCTGAAGGGACCACCCAACCGTATGTCACGAGTCCAGCAGAACGGGGAGGGTCCTGTGTCCTGTCAAGTCCTTTGACCAGATGGCATGACCGTCGTCGTCGTTGTCCTTGTTTCAGAGTCAAGGGCCCTCTTCCGTACTAGCGAGAGAGTGGTCTACTTGAGCTTCAAGCATGTTAAAGTAACATGTTCTGCATTTCCCCAACGGAAATTAACTTTGGACAACTAATCCTTGTGTTCCGAACGTCCGACCAACCGACGACGTCAGAACCATTCAACACGTCCGTAAACTACGAAACCAAACATGACAAAACTTGTCGTCACCAGGACTAAAAAAAAAACATACACACAAAAAACGCTGGCATTAATTCGATTTCGATTCGACAAATCTGCACCGGATTGTGCTGAATTTGTACCCATCAGATCCCGGACAGATCTAAGTAAGCTAGGTATGCAACACTCGCCAGCACTGACTGACAACGAGGACGACCACAACACAAAGCAGGCCATTTTTTGTCGTCTGCTAACAAAACAATGCCTCAAGCTGTGGTGAAAGTTGATTATCACGATGGTCTCGTTTGTTTGAATGTTTGGCAGACACAAAGTGTTGCCAGCTACCGATTGTCACTTTATCTATTCAGGGGTGGCAACACTGACAAAAAAAACGGACGGGATAAATTCAATTTCAATCGTTCGAACGTGCAATCGTAGCTAGGTGACACACGCAGCACAGAAGGGCAGAACTTGTCATGGCTTGCCTTGTTCGGAAATGCAACTGTCAGGTTTTGCAAATGAGTAATCGTGTTTCCGGCTGGCTTTGATTGAATTCTGGGCGTCACCGAACGATTCGGTTCTGAAGTGTGAGAGAAAGTTGTGATAAATGTCACACATTTGTTTTAATCATATTCAAATTTTCACTCTCAAATATTTGTCAATCGACACGTTTTCAATTGCTTTTGCGTTTCGGGGAGCTTTAACCTTGCTTCAGGGTTGGCTCCAGCCCTCCTCCACCTCTTTCAACATGAATCAGAAATGTCAACAGATGCCCAAATTGAAGAGCTGCAGACAGAAATATCCGGAAGCAATCAACGAGTGAATGTCCGTCCGTCCGTTACCTCCGGGATGTTTCGAGTACATTCTTTTTGGGTTGGCTTGTTATGTTGGCTAATTGGGTACTAAAGCCCTATGTCAATTTTTATGTACAACGATAAAAAACACGATTAAAAACAATTTCTGATCACTTTTTTTTCATTTTAATGCAATTTTTTTTTTTACAAGACAACATTTTTTCGATGGATCAACTATGGTCCCCTTGGAACGAGCTGTCAAGTAGGAACTTTTCTGTCAAGAAGGACCGCGAGGTTAATTTTTCAAAATTGATTTAAAAATCCATTTTAAACTCTTTGTGGTCGTACAAAGGGTCATTGTACTCAGAAAAATAAGCTTTATCGCTGTAAACAATAATATCAGCAATCTAAGCTTCATTTTAGGACCCAATTAGGTTTGATTTTCTTCGGGGCTTGTCGGGAAGATTCCCTCTTGATTTGGAGGAAAAATTGTAGTTACTTCATAAAAGATAAGGAAAATGGGTGTGCAAAAATTAATCCAAATAGAAATCCTTAATATTTCATTAAATAAAAAATATTAATAACCATTTATTAAACACCATACATAACAATTTGTTTAATTATCAAATTGAAAAAAAAATATTCCGTGCCAATCTGAAAACCTATGGATGTTTTTTTTAAGTAATTTATTTAAATTTATTTAGCAATGCAAATGCGTATTTCTATTACAACAATCTTAACAAATAAGAAAATCTTGAATTTCATGCATTGATTCGAATGAAAAAAAAAATAACAAAAAAGGAAGATTTCCAAGATATTTTACTAATCACAAAGAAGTTCCAAACATATATAGAAATGGATAAAAACTTAGGTAATGTTAAAAAAAACCATAAAGGATTTGAAGTAACTGAAAGAACCTAACAAACAAAATATTTAAATATGATAAACCGTGAAAACCAAAATTCTAAGGATTCAAATAACTTTTTATATCCAAAAACAATTTAAATAATTTGAGATTACTTTGAGCAACAATCATATTTTTTTATTATTCAAAATACATCAAAATTTATGTTCCTTTAATAATCTTAAATAATTTTAAAATAACAAAATATTGACGTATTCTAAATTTTTCAAATAAATTGGGATGACCTGAAATAATAAAGAAAATACTGTCAAAGCTTTAACTAAACTGACAACAAAGTAAACAAGTAAACATCAATTCGATTAAATCTAGGAATAAAATGAAATCCTTAAAACAATATATGTAAATTTAAATATATGATAATTTCCACAATGTTATTGTAATTACATAAAAAGTGTAAAAAAAGTAACTAGGAAATTTCATGAAATTCTTAAAAGTAAGAAGAACTGAAAAAAATTAAAGAAAAAATCTGTACAATCTGAATCCAAAAAACTTCAACGAACTTTTCAATATTTCAAGAATTTCAAAAAAATTTAAAATATTTTAAAATAATTTATGAAAAAAAACTTATGGAAATTTTGATCAATAATAAAACGGAAAAATAAATAGAATTGCAAAAAAAATAAACAATTTTAAATACCTTGCAAAAAAATAAGCAATTGGAAAGAATTTTAAGGATTTATGAAGATTTAATTGTTTTTTAGAATTCTAAAGATTTTTTTTTTGAAAAAGATATTAAAAGAATCAAACAATTAAAAAATTTAAATGATACATAATATAACAAAATTTATAAAAGGAATTTAAACTATTTTAAAAACTTTTTAAGAAAAAAATTGAAATAATTTGGCAGAAATTAGATAGAAATAACAATTCATTTAATTGAATGAAATGAAAATAATTTATAAAATAAATTAAGAATCTTAATTTATTTGAAATAATTTTAGCATTTGAAATATGCTTGCATTATGATATATTTTAAAGAATTTTCCAGAATAAAAACACAATATAAGAATTTGAGAAAATTATAAATAATTTGAAAGATACTTTTTGTTATTTGAATGAGATTTAAAGAATTATTTACGAAACGCCAAATTATGGTTAAAAGTAGAGCAGTTCTCTAGGATTTCGGTCATTCGATTTTTTTGTATTTTTTAATCCGACTGAAACTTTTTTGGTGCCTTCGGTATGCCCAAAGAAGCCATTTTGCATCATTAGTTTGTCCATATAATTTTCCATACAAATTTGGCAGCTGTCCATACAAAAATGATGTATGAAAATTCAAAAATCTGTATCTTTTGAAGGAATTTTTTGATCGATTTGGTGTCTTCGGAAAAGTTGTAGGTCCATACAGACTACACTAAAAAAATGATACACTGTAAAAAAATGGTGATTTTTTTATTCAACTTTTTATCACTAAAACTTGATTTGCAAAAAAAAAACACTATTTTAATTTTTTTTTATATGTTTTAGAGGACATAAATTGCCAACTTTTTAGAAATTTCCGGGTTGTGCAAAAAATCTTTGATCGAGTTATTTTTTCAAAAAATCGAAATATTGGTCGCAAAAATTTTTCAACTTCATTTTTCGATGTAAAATCAAATTTGCAATCAAAAAGTACTTCAGTGATATTTTGATAAAGTGCACCGTTAAATCCATATTTAGGTGACTTTTTTGAAAAAAGTCGGAATTTTTCATTTTTTAAAAATAGTGCACATGTTTGCACACTTTTGGAAAAAATATTTTTGAGAAAATTCTCTATATTTTGCTTATTGAGACTTTGTTGATACGACCTTTAGTTGCTGAGATATTGCAATGCAAAGGTTTAAAAACAAGAAAATTGATGTTTTCTAAGTCTCACCCAAACAACCCACCATTTTTCAATGTCGATATCTCAGTAACTAATGGTCCGATTTTCGATGTTAAAATATGAAACATTTGTGAAATTTTCCGATCTTTTCGAAAACAATATTTTCAAAATTTTCAAATCAAGACTAACATTTTAAAAGGGCCAAAAATTCAATATTACGCCCTTTTAAAATCTTATTTTTGGTTTAAAAATTTTGAAAATATTGTTTTCGAAAAGATCGGAAAATTTCACAAATGTTTCATAAATTATTATTGAAAATCGGACCATTACTTGCTGAGATATCGACAATAAAAAATGGTGGGCTGTTTTGGTGAGACTTACAAAACATCAATTTACTTGTTTTTAAACCTTTGCATTGCAATATCTCAGCAACTAAAGGTCGTATCAACAAAGTCAAAGAGAATTTTCTCAGCTTTTCAAAAATATTTTTTCCAAAAGTGTGCAAACATGTGCACTATTTTTAAAAAATGAAAAATTGCGACTATTTTCAAAAAAGTCACCTAAATATGGAGTTAACTTGAAAACGAGGCACTTTATCAAAATATCACTGAAGTACTTTTTGATTGCAAATTTGATTTTACATCGAAAAATGAAGTTGAAAAATTTTTGCGACCAATGTTTCGATTTTTTTAAAAAATCAGTATTGATTGAAAAATTCAGCAAGTTTTAGTGATAAAAAGTTAAATAAAAAAATCACCAAATTTTTTTAACAGTGTATCATTTTTTTCAGTGTAGTCTGTATCCATACCTACAACTTTGCCGAAGACACCAAATCGATCAAAAAATTCCTTCAAAAGATACAGATTTTTGAATTTTCATACATCATTTTTGTATGGACAGCTGCCAAATTTGTATGGAAAATTATATGGACAAACTAATGATGCAAAATGGCTTCTTTGGGCATACCGAAAGCACCAAAAAAGTTTCAGTCGGATTAAAAAATACAAAAATTAAAATTGAAGAAAAAAGACCGATTTCGTAGAGAATCGCTCAGTAAATAATAAACTATAATTATAATAATTTATGAATAATTAAATTAGTGAATAAAAAGCATGATCCAATTTAAAAGAGAAACTTATTTCAACATTTTAAACCATTTATTAAATTTAAAGGATTTTGAAAATGAATGAAATTAATATATTTTTTAAAAATAATAAAGAATCATACAGGATTAGAGAAAATTTCAGTTTTTGGAAGATGTTTTTTAAATCATGGATTTTTTTTTATTCCTAAATATGAAAAATTAAAAAGAACTTAAAAAAAATTAGGAGGGGCTTGTTGTTGCTATTAGAATGAGATAAAAAGAAGTTCAAAAACTTAATAATGAAAAAATAATAATAACGAAAATGGGCGCGATGGAAACAATATTTTTTTCAAATTTAAAGCAAGAAAGAGTTTGAAAAATTGACAAAAATAAAAAAAAATGAAAAAAGTTGTTTTAAACTTTTGATTTTTTTTTTGAATTGAAAGAAATTGAAAAAAAATCGAAAAAAATTGAAAGAAATTAATAGTAATTGAAAGAAATTGAAAGAAATTGAAAATACAAATGAAAGAAGTCGAAAGAAATTGAAAGAAATTGAAAACAATTGAAAGAAATTGAAAGAAATTGAAAGAAATTGAAAGAAATTAAAAGAAATTGAAAGAAATTGAAAGAAATTGAAAGAAATTGAAAGAAATTGAAAGAAATTGAAAGAAATTGAAAGAAATTGAAAGAAATTGAAAGAAATTGAAAGAAATTGAAAGAAATTGAAAGAAATTGAAAGAAATTGAAAGAAATTGAAAGAAAATGAAAGAAAATGAAAGAAATTGAAAAAAATGAAAAAAATGAAGAAATTGAAAGAAATTGAAAAAAAATTGAAAGAAAATTGATCAAATTGAAAGAAATTGAAAGAAATTTAAAAGAAATTGAAAAAATTTAAAGAAATTGAATGATATTGAAAAAAATAAATAAAAGAAATTGAAAGAAATTGAAAAGAGTTGAAAGAATTTGGAAAAAAAACTAAAAGAAATTTAAATAAATTAAATTTGAATGAATGTGAAAGAGATAAAAGGAAATTGAAAGAAATTAAAAAAAGGAAAATATCGAAAGAAATTGAAAAAAGTTCAAGAAATTGAAAGAAATTAAAATAAAATAAATTGAAAGACATTAAATCAAATTGAATGACATTGACAGGAATAAAAAAAAACTGAATTTAAAAAAATAACGTAATAAAGAACAGAAAATAACATGGAAATTTATCAAAAAAAAGCTTAAAAAATTTTGGAAACGACATCCACTTTCGGACACCAACTTCACCTAAACCCTTCGAATGTCAGTAAATTGATATCGTTTTGGAACATCTTCCAATCAGAAAAGGGGGCCATCAGACCAAAGAAAAGACGAATGCAACTTACGAAAAGAAGTTGTTGTAAGGAAAAGTGAATTACCCCTCTGCCCTCCACTTTTTTCCTATTTCACCCAGTGATTGTCGAAAACATGTTGCCGGTCAAAGTATGCCAGAGTGCCTGTAACTATGGTGCAAAACACTACACACCCACATTCACACGTACACATCGAAGAAAAGGAACAGCACTGACATGGCATGCTTTGTTCGTCCTGGAGTGTCAGTCAGCCTGCAGTGAACGAAAGAGTGGTTTTGGACAGAACTTCTTTCGTTTACAGGATCTTCTTCCTTGCAACGCCTGCTTCGGTATTGGAATTGTAAGTCACGTGTTGATCTAAGGTTACCATGTCTTTTTGGTAACTGAAGATGATGGATAGTGGGCTTGCTTGAAGAATTGTTTGAACAATAACCTTTGAAGAAGTCTTGACAAAGAAAACCAATTTTATCAAAATTAATAATATCGTTAGTTTTGCCATATTTTTCTCAAATTTTCACCCAGTGTGCATCTTCCAGCAGAGTGGGAAAACAAAATTGTGATGATTTCCTCACCACTTTTCGCTATCGTAACAAAAGATCCACTTGCAACCACCACCAAGAAAGAAGAGGAAATTTCTTTTCATCCTCACCCGAGAAAAGCATTTTCTTCTCCGGACACACACAGCAAGCCTCGTTTCGATTTCCATCAAACCACAACGAAACGCATCATCGCACCACAAAGTAGTGTGCTGAGGAGGGTTGCACAATAGCATGGCCTGCTTCTTTTCCTCCCTGCTTACCTGTCAGTCTCATTTCCTCTCGCAGCATGCTGAGAGTGCCTTCGCCCCACTTGTTTTGGGGTTGGATTTTCCGGGATTGCTTTCACAGACCACTGCGAGTGTACTCGTGTGGAAGAAATGAGTTTTCCACTGGAACAAAGTATGTGTGGAAATGCGAAAAAATATTTTTTTAAGGGAAGCTTGCATTCTCTTTTGAAGATCTTATTTTGAAATTTGTGTCACATTTAAACACTTTTATTATAAAATTAAGTTCAACAAATCCTGGCCAACTTCGATGATTCTTGAAGAACCACAAAAGAAACTACTTTGGAAAAAGCAATATTGCTTTCAAGTGGCCACTCGTTCCCTCATGTAACTTGTATATTTATTTGAAAGAGGAAAAAAAAACCTTTCCCGCAACATTTCCCTTCCAGAAGTGGGTAGAAACCCTGAAAAGCTTCACTGCTGATAAGATCCAAATCGAAAGTGCCGGAAACTGTGTGAAGTGGGAAATTGTATCATCACTGGGCTCTTGTTCCCGGGGAACACACATCGATGCATTGGAATTGTGCTCTGAAAGCTGGATTGGCAAGTCTGAAGAGGTGTGTTTGGTGAAGAGAGTTTTCCGATGGCCATACGTGAGAGTAGTAGAAACTTCGGAGTTTGCAGTGTGGACTTTCGAGTTGTAACCGCAGATAGGCTGAACGAACGAAGAGTTGGATTTATGGAACGATGCGGTTTTGGACGGCTATTTTGCGGTTTTTGATTGAGGTGAGGCTATTGATCTAATTTGGGCTTGAAATTGAGTAAGTTTACCTTTTTTTCAAAGTGAACACCGAATTTTGGGAAAACTAAAGGTTTTGTAAAAAGATTACAATTTCGAAAGCCTCAAAAGTACAAACATACAAAAATACAAAAATACAAAAATACAAAAATACAAAAATACAAAAATACAAAAATACAAAAATACAAAAATACAAAAATACAAAAATACAAAAATACAAAAATACAAAAATACAAAAATACAAAAATACAAAAATACAAAAATACAAAAATACAAAAATACAAAAATACAAAAATACAAAAATACAAAAATACAAAAATACAAAAATACAAAAATACAAAAATACAAAAATACAAAAATACAAAAATACAAAAATACAAAAATACAAAAATACAAAAATACAAAAATACAAAAATAAAAAAATACAAAAATACAAAAATACAAAAATACAAAAATACAAAAATACAAAAATACAAAAATACAAAAATACAAAAATACAAAAATACAAAAATACAAAAATACAAAAATACAAAAATACAAAAATACAAAAATACAAAAATACAAAAATACAAAAATACAAAAATACAAAAATACAAAAATACAAAAATACAAAAATACAAAAATACAAAAATACAAAAATACAAAAATACAAAAATACAAAAATACAAAAATACAAAAATACAAAAATACAAAAATACAAAAATACAAAAATACAAAAATACAAAAATACAAAAATACAAAAATACAAAAATACAAAAATACAAAAATACAAAAATACAAAAATACAAAAATACAAAATACAAAAATACAAAAATACAAAAATACAAAAATACAAAAATACAAAAATACAAAAATACAAAAATACAAAAATACAAAAATACAAAAATACAAAAATACAAAAATACAAAAATACAAAAATACAAAAATACAAAAATACAAAAATACAAAAATACAAAAATACAAAAATACAAAAATACAAAAATACAAAAATACAAAAATACAAAAATACAAAAATACAAAAATACAAAAATACAAAAATACAAAAATACAAAAATACAAAAATACAAAAATACAAAAATACAAAAATACAAAAATACAAAAATACAAAAATACAAAAATACAAAAATACAAAAATACAAAAATACAAAAATACAAAAATACAAAAATACAAAAATACAAAAATACAAAAATACAAAAATACAAAAATACAAAAATACAAAAATACAAAAACACAAAAATACAAAAATACAAAAATACAAAAATACAAAAATACAAAAATAAAAAAATACAAAAATACAAAAATACAAAAATACAAAAATACAAAAATACAAAAATACAAAAATACAAAAATACAAAAATACAAAAATACAAAAATACAAAAATACAAAAAT
This sequence comes from Culex pipiens pallens, assembly GCF_016801865.2. Lineage (NCBI taxonomy): Eukaryota > Metazoa > Arthropoda > Insecta > Diptera > Culicidae > Culex > Culex pipiens. Next base: position 5,615,301 of record NC_068938.1, read on the forward strand.
ACAAAAATACAAAAATACAAAAATACAAAAATACAAAAATACAAAAATACAAAAATACAAAAATACAAAAATACAAAAATACAAAAATACAAAAATACAAAAATACAAAAATACAAAAATACAAAAATACAAAAATACAAAAATACAAAAATACAAAAATACAAAAATACAAAAATACAAAAATACAAAAATACAAAAATACAAAAATACAAAAATACAAAAATACAAAAATACAAAAATACAAAAATACAAAAATTCAAAAATACAAAAATACAAAAATACAAAAATACAAAAATACAAAAATACAAACAAACAAAAATACAAAAATACAAAAATACAAAAATACAAAAATACAAAAATACAAAAATACAAAAATACAAAAATACAAAAATACAAAAATACAAAAATACAAAAATACAAAAATACAAAAATACAAAAATACAAAAATACAAAAATACAAAAATACAAAAATACAAAAATTCAAAAATACAAAAATACAAAAATACAAAAATACAAAAATACAAAAATACAAAAATAAAAAAATACAAAAATACAAAAATACAAAAATACAAAAATACAAAAATACAAAAATACAAAAATACAAAAATACAAAAATACAAAAATACAAAAATACAAAAATACAAAAATACAAAAATACAAAAATACAAAAATACAAAAATACAAAAATACAAAAATACAAAAATACAAAAATACAAAAATACAAAAATACAAAAATACAAAAATACAAAAATACAAAAATACAAAAATACAAAAATACAAAAATACAAAAATACAAAAATACAAAAATACAAAAATACAAAAATACAAAAATACAAAAATACAAAAATACAAAAATACAAAAATACAAAAATACAAAAATACAAAAATACAAAAATACAAAAATACAAAAATACAAAAATACAAAAATACAAAAATACAAAAATACAAAAATACAAAAATACAAAAATACAAAAATACAAAAATACAAAAATACAAAAATACAAAATACAAAAATACAAAAATACAAAAATACAAAAATACAAAAATACAAAAATACAAAAATACAAAAATACAAAAATACAAAAATACAAAAATACAAAAATACAAAATACAAAAATACAAAAATACAAAAATACAAAAATACAAAAATACAAAAATACAAAAATACAAAAATACAAAAATACAAAAATACAAAAATACAAAAATACAAAAATACAAAAATACAAAAATACAAAAATACAAAAATACAAAAATACAAAAATACAAAAATACAAAAATACAAAAATACAAAAATACAAAAATACAAAAATACAAAAATACAAAAATACAAAATACAAAATACAAAAATACAAAAATACAAAAATACAAAAATACAAAAATACAAAAATACAAAAATACAAAAATACAAAAATACAAAAATACAAAAATACAAAAATACAAAAATACAAAAATACAAAAATACAAAAATACAAAAATACAAAAATACAAAAATACAAAAATACAAAAATACAAAAATACAAAAATACAAAAATACAAAAATACAAAAATACAAAAATACAAAAATACAAAAATACAAAAATACAAAAATACAAAAATACAAAAATACAAAAATACAAAAATACAAAAATACAAAAATACAAAAATACAAAAATACAAAAATACAAAAATACAAAAATACAAAAATACAAAAATACAAAAATACAAAAATACAAAAATACAAAAATACAAAAATACAAAAATACAAAAATACAAAAATACAAAAATACAAAAATACAAAAATACAAAAATACAAAAATACAAAAATACAAAAATACAAAAATACAAAAATACAAAAATACAAAAATACAAAATACAAAAATACAAAAATACAAAAATACAAAAATACAAAAATACAAAATACAAAAATACAAAAATACAAAAATACAAAAATACAAAAATACAAAAATACAAAAATACAAAAATACAAAAATACAAAAATACAAAAATACAAAAATACAAAAATACAAAAATACAAAAATACAAAAATACAAAAATACAAAAATACAAAAATACAAAAATACAAAAATACAAAAATACAAAAATACAAAAATACAAAAATACAAAAATACAAAAATACAAAAATACAAAAATACAAAAATTCAAAAACACAAAAATACAAAAATACAAAAATACAAAAATACAAAAATACAAAAATAAAAAAATACAAAAATACAAAAATACAAAAATACAAAAATACAAAAATACAAAAATACAAAAATACAAAAATACAAAAATACAAAAATACAAAAATACAAAAATACAAAAATACAAAAATACAAAAATACAAAAATACAAAAATACAAAAATACAAAAATACAAAAATACAAAAATACAAAAATACAAAAATACAAAAATACAAAAATACAAAAATACAAAAATACAAAAATACAAAAATACAAAAATACAAAAATACAAAAATACAAAAATACAAAAATACAAAAATACAAAAATACAAAAATACAAAAATACAAAAATACAAAAATACAAAAATACAAAAATACAAAAATACAAAAATACAAAAATACAAAAATACAAAAATACAAAAATACAAAAATACAAAAATACAAAAATACAAAAATACAAAAATACAAAAATACAAAAATTCAAAAATACAAAAATACAAAAATACAAAAATACAAAAATACAAAAATACAAACAAACAAAAATACAAAAATACAAAAATACAAAAATACAAAAATACAAAAATACAAAAATACAAAAATACAAAAATACAAAAATACAAAAATACAAAAATACAAAAATACAAAAATACAAAAATACAAAAATACAAAAATACAAAAATACAAAAATACAAAAATACAAAAATACAAAAATACAAAAATACAAAAATTCAAAAATACAAAAATACAAAAATACAAAAATACAAAAATACAAAAATACAAAAATAAAAAAATACAAAAATACAAAAATACAAAAATACAAAAATACAAAAATACAAAAATACAAAAATACAAAAATACAAAAATACAAAAATACAAAAATACAAAAATACAAAAATACAAAAATACAAAAATACAAAAATACAAAAATACAAAAATACAAAAATACAAAAATACAAAAATACAAAAATACAAAAATACAAAAATACAAAAATACAAAAATACAAAAATACAAAAATACAAAAATACAAAAATACAAAAATACAAAAATACAAAAATACAAAATACAAAAATACAAAAATACAAAAATACAAAAATACAAAAATACAAAAATACAAAAATACAAAAATACAAAAATACAAAAATACAAAAATACAAAAATACAAAAATACAAAAATACAAAAATACAAAAATACAAAAATACAAAAATACGAAAATACAAAAATACAAAAATACAAAAATACAAAAATACAAAAATACAAAAATACAAAAATACAAAAATACAAAAATACAAAAATACAAAAATAATAAAATACAAAAATACAAAAATACAAAAATACAAAAATACAAAAATACAAAAATACAAAAATACAAAAATACAAAAATACAAAAATACAAAAATACAAAAATACAGTGGACTCTCTCGTTGTCGATATTGAAGGGACCGTCGAGAGAGAAAGTTATCAAATTATAGAACGAAAAATCAAAGCAATCTTCTTGAAGGGACTGAAAATTTTATTGACAGCTGGAGTAATATTGATATCGAGAAGATCGACAGCCAGAGATTCCACTGTAATATATAAAAAAATCTTGATCATAATTTTTGTTTATTCATGGTCAAAAATTTATTTTTTATTGAGTTACAATAAGACAAGCATTAACACCCCAAACATTACTCCATTCTATCAATTGAAAACGATTCAACCTTTTTGAAACTGAACCTTGAACACCGTTTGAACTTTTCGAGAGACCTTTTCGAAATTCCCCCCAAAGTTCACCACACGGTGTCACACGGTGGTCACAATCCCACCAGGACGATCCCCGGTGCGTTGAATCACATAACAAGAGCAGCATAGTCGGACGTTGTTTATGTCTGCCGAGTCCATCCGTCCAACCGTTTGTTCTCGTTCCAATAAAGTCTGCCCGAAAGGTTAGGTTGGGAAGACACACGACTATCACCTCCAGGGGTCGGATAGATCCATTGGTCACAAACAAACAAACATTAAAACAGCAGCTAAACCTAAATTACTCCCCTGCCTCCTTCCCCAATGGGGCACGAAATCGTATCGTTTCGAGGCGAGATAGAATGGTTCTAAAATTTTGTTGTGGGGAACTGGGGTTTATTGGCATCCATTTATTTTAATTTCTATTTTTTCAGTGTCGAATCAATTTTGGAAATTTTAATATGGTTAAAAAAATGCAACAATGAACTATTTTACCCCAACTACCTTATCAGACAGTAAACACATCCCAGCATGATGTGACTAACCGAAGTTCACTGTATTATCCTTTTGAGTATAAACTCTTCCAAACATCTCACTCATTCAGGGGCCAAGAGCTGAGTCGGATGGCGTTGATGTTTTGGGATTGCAGAGCAAAAGTTTCCAAGTTTTCGGAAAACGTCACACCACGCAGCAGCAGTGAGTAATTTATAGACAGCCCCCGCACCGATTGCGAGCGAATAAAGAGATTCGTCTCGTGAATGTGTGTGTGCTTTCTCCGAGCTTCGAGGTTGGCGGGCTCGAATGATGGCCGAAACGTGACTAATTCTAATCAAGAAGTTGTGTACCGGTTCCCCCGGTTGAATGTGAGAGCAGATTTTGAAGAGACTTGAATTGCGTTGTAATTCCGTCGAGGATTCGCATTCATCGGCGAACGTGAGGTCATTCTTCAAGCTTTGTTCAAAGCTTGTGGTTGGAGGTACGAGCTGACGATGGAGTTAATTTATCAACTATTCAGTAAATAGTGAATGGTTAGTTCAGGCAAAGCTTATTTTTTTGAAAATTGAATGTATTTTAAACAATATTTTTCATTTCGGGAAATACTGGTAACCGAAAAAAATATTTTAAATTAACTCTTCATAAACTTTTATGAAAGGACTTTGAATGTTTTTGAAAAGTATTGAAGCAGGTGATAACTTTTTAATTACGTTTATTTCTACTATTAAAACATCACAAAATTTCAACAGTAGTTAATCAATAGTATATGGGTAATTCTCTACCAACTCACACGAAATCGGGAAAAGTTGCCCCGACCCCTCTTCGATTTGTGTGAAACTTTGTCCTAAGGGGTAACTTTTATCCCTGATTACGAATCCGAGGTTCGTTTTTTGATATCTCGTGACGGAGGGGCGGTACGACCCCTTCCATTTTTGAGCATGCGAAAAAGAGGTGTTTTTCAATAATTTGCAGCCTGAAACGGTGATGAGATAGAAATTATATATGACACATTCCGCCGTGACGTTGCAACGCTTTGACTTTTCTTTTTTCAGTATTTCGGCTGTAACTCAAAAAATACTTAAAAAAGGTATATATGTTATTACAGATTCGGAAAGGACATTAAATTTCCTATAAGAAGCAGTGTTGAAACATTATTTTAGGCAAATATTCTATTTTTGAGAGGGGAATATGTAGCGTGACGTTGCAACGCGTGACTTTTTCTCAATCCTGACCCAATTTATGTTTTGCCATTAACTCTGCTCTGTTAAACGGCAAATTTTGAGTTCTTCTTCCATTTTTAATGTAAAATTGACTAACAAATCGAATGCAATCATTAGTTTTTCGAAAAAATCAAACCTCGATTTTTAAAGACCACTTACATTTCGTGACGTTGCAACGCTCTGTTTTTGAAAACAGGGTTTTTCGTTGCGTTGCAACGTCACGAAATTTTAGTTTCAAAATAAATCATAGTTTTTGTTAGTTTGAACAACTTTAGGTTAAGATTTTATTATAAGACATTAATACACAGTACAAGGACATGTGAATTGACTGGCCCGCCCATGTAAGACCCCCTCCCCCTCCCCCTATACCGCTTTCACAGTAGCAGTACGATTTACGCAGTTTTCCAATGCGTTTCAAAGTAAAAATAAATATTTGTATTATTCCATTATCACGAAGGACCCCCCCCCCTCTCCCCTTCACTATCCATGTAATGGGACGTCCATGCATTACGTAACGGGGTAATACCAAGGGGGGGGGGTCCAAGATTTATACAAAAAAAATTATCGGAAATGTATTACCAGGGGGTGGAGGGGGTCTAAAAATATAAATGTTTTGTTACGTAATGCAAGAACGCTCCCTTAATATTTTAATGGTTTTGAGCAATTTACAAAACACGTGGAAGTTTTAGAAGGGAGGTGAGGAGCTTCAAGTTTTCAGGAGGGCTTATTTTGAATTTATAAATAAAGTGCCCATATCGTTTGTTGATGGCCCCTTAGGAGTGATCTGCAAACAACGTAACTTATTTTGTTGACTTTTGTGCTTTTTAAATAAAATTTGAGGAAATAATAAAACTGTTTACCTGCGCAACATAACATATTTAATTGCGAACAACTAAACGATGCATACAACTAATTTAGGTAAGGGTTCGTTCAACAACAAAGTGACAAAAGTTTGTAAAAAAAACAATCGAATCACGTGATTTTTATTGTTTAGTGAATTTTATTGTAATTTGGCCTAGGTAAGGGTGTGGGATAAAAAAATCGTTGCGTTGTATGAGAATGAACCCTCACGTAAATCAGTTTATCATAAAGGGGCCATTCAGTTACCACGTGATTACTTTTAAGAAAGTTTTAGAATTTTTACCCCTGGTCTATCGGTCTGTTTTGATTTGTTCAACAAGTTTCATAAAATATCTACTTTTATTCGAGTTGCATACAAACTTAAGTAACGGAATTTGTGAATGACCCATGTACAATTCTTCTGTAAATATGCTCGGAATCATTATATAAAAAATATATAATATTTAGTATCCTTTTATTTTCAAAAACCAACTACGCATACACCTTTTTTGCCATGTGACTAATATGATTTAAAATTTCGTGACGTTGCAACGCAAACTTAATCCTGTTGTAACTTTGGATCTAGACAACCAATTTAGTCGCTCTAGGTTGCATTTGAAAGCTCTTTCCAAGTACAAAGAGCATCCAAAATATCAAAATGATTGAATGTTTAGTTTTCTGTTGGCATAAACAACTGTCCTTTTTTCGTGACGTTGCAACGCAATAAAATGGTAAACTTACACTAGTTTGAAAAAATACTTAACTTAAGATAAACTGCAAATCCATGACATTTCCGTTTAGTACATCTAAAAACCTACAAAATGCAATCAAAAGAATAATTTTTGGATTTTATTTCGCTGAAAACCAGGAGTTTTTAGAAAAATGTTTTAATACGATGATTTTATCACGAATTGATGCATAACTTAACCAACTTGTACAAAATTATATTCAAATGATCAATTAATGAAAACCATGATTTTTGAAGCTTCAAGTAGTCTAGAATCGAGGAAAAATATCCAAATAGCTCATACACGCTTTTCAAAAATTCATCCCAAGGTGTACATTGCCGGAGAATGTGTCATATATATTTGAATTCAAAATTGCTCCTATCAATTTGATATTTATTCAACGTTTCATAATTTACAAAATATATAAAAATACATCCCTTTAAAAATTGATTACAAGCTAAATATTTTTAAGCCAAATTGGTTTTGAAATTTTGTTATTGTGCTCAATCATATTTAAAGATAAAAATTATATGTTTCCAAACAAATAAAAATGAAGGAAACTTCAAAACAGAAAGAAATTTTTCCGAAAATTTCTAGAGGTAGAATAAGAAAAGAATTATAACAGGACTTGTGAAGAATGACAACATTTAATTACCTATTTCAACCATGTAACAAATCCAAATCAACATTTAAAATTGTATCATGATTCCAACTATATTTTTAACAACTTTATGCAATGATAGTTGATGACAGAATGATTTTTCAAATAAAATGTACGCTAAACCTTGGACACATCAACTAAAGTATAATCTTCCTAGCGAAATATAGAAAAAAATAAGTTTTAGTATTTTTCTAACTGCTTCTGTGGTACATAATTAACACTCATCAAACATAACTTTGACTTTGTATAATGCAATTAAACGTGTTTTTAATTAAAAATATCAAAATCAATTTAGGGGTTACATACATGTAGAAAATCTCAAAATTTCATATTATGGCAAAATTGTTAATTCCTCTATAAAGATGATTTCCAATCACTCCTGAAAGTTTCATGAATACATTTCATGATTCAAGTGAGTAGCCTTCGATTTAAGTTTGAAATTTTGCCATGCCAAGCGAACTGTAAAACTTTGAGAGCGTTCTTCTCTAAACACAGAGTTGATTTCCGGGTGCCACGATATCTCGAGATGGGATGGACCAAATTGGCTGAAATTTGGAATGAAGACTCTCAAGACATATTCCGTGTGCATGACGAAGCCCGATTTTTAAATGTTGCTTTTTAAAAAAATACAAAAAACAAAAAGTTAAGAATTTTAATATGGGTCATTCCATCTGAAGCGGAACAGCATTTGAAAATTACCCTCTCCGATCCTGCGCAAATTTGGCAGGGCTGTTGATACTATCAAAACATGCAAGAATCCCGAATTTCATCCAAATCGGACCACCCCCTCCATTTTTGTACCTCCCCAAAAAATCGACTTTTTGGCGATTTTTGACCAAACCTCCTAGTTTCAAATGACGATAACTCAGGAACCACAAATCTTAGAGGGTCGGTCTTAGACTCAATTTTGAAGGAAATTGGACGTAGAATCCATTTCCGTGATCAATATGTCGATTATTTTATTTATTCTACCTGTATTGCGCAATTGAAAACTTGAAACGGCAGTATCTCAAAACACCCCAACTTATTTTTTTTATTTGACCTCACTATCGTGTTCCCCGGCCAATTTTACATAAGAATCACTTATCGACAGAAATGAATATGAATCGTTCCAGAGATATCGAATTTTAAAGTTTTGTGTTTTTGAGATTACCTACATCAGCTTCATTCGCCGCATCTGCTAGAAGCACACAGGCGGGCCGATCAATAACTGCTACCTGGTCATTTATTGAAATAATATTTCATCATAAATAATCTTTACCAAATTGGGCAAAAATTAACTGTATAACACTGTAGGAAACTGAAGTTTAATCGCGAATAATCGCGAAATATCTGTGCTAATCCACAGGACAGAGCAATAACGACACACAGTAAAGGGCAGAATTGGATTCCGACGAAGCGAGCACGAAAATGCAATTAATCTTGTTAGTAACACTGAACAATAAGTGCACGATGCATTATTGAGTAAAAAATATGAATTAAAATGAATAAAATTTGTTGATACGTTGTACTCTAGTGAAGGACGATCACAAGGAGTAGGAAAAGGATTTCTGGAAAGTAGAAAATTGAAAAATGTAAGAAAATCACAAAGTTTGATCTGCTTCAAAGCGGCTAATTCCCCAAATTTAGTTGCGATGATTTCGACACCGTCCGAACAACAGTGTTTTTTTTTCTTCTATCACGGCTGCTGTCCTCACGTATGAAGATTTTTTTAAATTAAATGTACCTTGACCAAAATCATCTTTCAATCAAATGGAGCTGGCTAACAATATAAAAATAGATTTAATATGATCAATCTTTTAAACCATAAATCAGATTTGCCAAATTATGGTAAAGTGTCAATAGTAAACTATAATAATGATAATAATAATAATAAAGCAGGTTTTGGGGTTTTTGCTGAATGGCACTATTTTGCTACCGCCCATGAGAAAGGCCCTAGTCATGGCCTCGGAGGTACTCTGAAACGGTTAGCAACACGTAAAAAAAAGGTGCATTCAAAATAACCCAATAAATATTCCTTTCACAAAAATAGATTGATCATAGTAGGTATCAGCCATTTGAATAAATATTTGCGTAATTTTTTTAAAATTTAAATTAAATTATTCATCTCCCAGAACACCAGGTAGCAGTTATTGATCGGCCCGCCTGTGTGCTTCTAGCAGATGCGGCGAATGAAGCTGATGTAGGTAATCTCGAAAACACAAAACTTTAAAATTCGATATCTCTGGAACGAATCATATTCATTTCTGTCGATAAGTGATTCTTATGTAAAATTGGCCGGGGAACACGATAGTGAGATCAAATAAAAAAAATAAGTTGGGGTGTTTTGAGATACGGCCGTTTCAAGTTTTCAATTGCGCAATACAGGTAGAATAAATAAATTAATCGACATATTGATCACGGAAATGGATTCTACGTCCAATTTCCTTCAAAATTGAGTCTAAGACCGACCCTCTAAGATTTGTGGTTCCTGAGTTATCGTCATTTGAAACTAGGAGGTTTGGTCAAAAATCGCCAAAAAGTCGATTTTTTGGGGAGGTACAAAAATGGAGGGGGTGGTCCGATTTGGATGAAATTCGGGATTCTTGCATGTTTTGATAGTATCAACAGCCCTGCCAAATTTGAGCAGGATCGGAGAGGGTAATTTTCAAATTTGCACTTTTTCGTGCACAGTTGAGATGGAATGACCCATATGAAAAACTTAAAAATATTTTTAACTTTTTTTAAAATAAACTTTTTGAAAATCGGCCTTCGTCTTGCACACGGAACCGGTTTAGCGAGTCTTCACCAAAATTTTGAGCCGATTTGGTCGAAGCAGTGTTGAGATATTGTGGCACCCGTTTTTTGAAACTGCTTACTTCAAATAGCTATATCTCAGCAAAGATACTATCAAATGTCTTCAAATTTGTTTTATTAAAAGTTGATAATTTTATTTCAATGCCCTGAAAAGAAATTTACAAAAAATGTAAGTGTGTGCTCATACCAACCTCTGACATTTTTGTCGATTTACATGTATGTAACCCAGGGGTGCTCAACCTTTTGGCCCTGCGGGCCAGATCTGATATTTCTGAAGCAGTGGCGGGCCGGAACTGATATTTGATAAAAGTTGAAAAAGCAAACAATTTTTTTTTCAATTTTCTTATGATTGGGTTCTTCTAAAGTAAATACATAAAGTACTAGTGTTGCGAATATGATTCATATATCTTGATTTTAAGAATGAAAAACAAAGATAACATTCAAAAATGTGTTTATTTGACTTATTTCAATTTTTGTTGGATTGAAATTGTATAGATATTGTTTTTGACGATTGCAATTAAATACCTTGATTTTTTTTTTCAAACAAACATTAAAATTTCAATGATCGTTGCAATTTTTTGAAGTTTTTGATAATTATTTTTTATATTTTTGAAATATTTGCAGGAATCTGTTTTCAGTATGATTAATTTGATTTTTTAAGCTTTTTTTAAAAACTTTATCACTAAAAAGTTATTCTGGAAAAATACATTAGTTTTGCTTACTAATTTATTGGAAAAAAAAGAAAATAGAAAAAAAAATCAATTTGAAGTAAACAAAGTTAAAACTGAAAGAAATAACATTTAGTTTCTTTTTGTAAATTTTAAGACAACAATCCAAGTTTTTTCATAAATTTCACAATTTTACAAAATGGATAATTTTGTTTTCCTGCACAATTTTTCAGTTAAAAAATATCAATATAAAAATTATAAAAAATAAATTCAAACATGAACAATGTTCTTATAATATGTTAACATTTAATCTCAAGCTTTTTTTTCTTAATTCATACAATAATTTTATTTATTTAATACTTCATGAGCAGCCTTAAGGGCCGGTCATAGAACAATTTTGAAAAGCCGTCGCGGGCCGGATGAAATGGCTTCAGGGGCTGGATCCGGCCCGCGAGCCGGACATTGGGCAGGCCTGATGTAACCCCTTAAGAAATAATCATTTGTACATGTGTTTCTACTGATAAAGTTATTTAAATAATATTTATAAATTTTATAAGAAAAAAAAATTGAAAATAATGATGAACATAAAATGTCTCGATTTTCAACTACTATTTTCTATAATCATAATTTCGAAGTTTAAATGTACCCCCACCTTGACATAATCAAAAATAAGGGTTTTTAGCGTTATCAGAAAGATACGCTTTATTAAAAAAAACGTTTTTTTTTTTGAATGCAAAACCGCAGAAAATTGTATTTTTCAACAATGGTTCAACGGACCAATAGTTACTGACAGACCCTCTACTGCCCAAATTAGTTTTTTTGGAAATTTTTATTTTTCTCGTGTTCAGGAGGTCATTTTGAACAACTTTTGTTCTACGAAATACTTTACTTCTCTTGGTTCATGTTTATCTTGTATATTTTTAGTATTTAAATTTACCATTATTTTGTTAAGTTTGTTTTTGTGTTTGGTAGTATTTGGCCTAATCTACCACCTCCTGTCATTAAATTTTTCCATGTTTTTACAGTCAATTCTTCAATATTTTTGCTTGTTTCACACATTTTCTGCTGTAGAATGGCACTATTATCATTTAATTTGTACAAATAATGCGTTGAGGCATATATGTCTGGGACACTACAAAAACTGCTGCATACTTCTTTTTACTTAAAATATAGGAAATGTTAGCAAATAAACACAGCCAAAGTTGACCCCTAAAAAATTTCATTTTCACATAAAACAAGTTATACATTTTTTTTTTAATTTTAAGAGTTCTCATTTACAATGCATTTTCATTGGTTGAAAAATTGAATTTGGCGATTTTTTTTAGATCGAAGCCCGTCTAGAGGCGGGGTTTGGTTGTACTGGGTTAAAAATGAAGGTTGAGGGCTAAATTAGGCTAATCATGCATTACACTGAGAAAATTAATGTTTTACTACGATTAGGGTTAGTGAAATTTCACAATTTCGCGGAAAGCGTTCAATCCGCGAAATTAGGCTTTTTCCGCGAAATCCCGTGAAATTTTATGGTTGTGTGAAAATTTAACAATTTTTCTCAAAATAATTTATCAAACTCAAAACGGAATAAAAATAATCCTATGAACTACTGTAGAATTAAGCGAGTGAATACCCTGGTTTAATTACTAATATAGGATTAGTGATTTTGACGATTTCGTAGAAGGCGTTAAATTCGTGAAATTTATCAATTTTCTCAAATATTAAGTGACAACTTAACCCTCTACAACCCAACCCCGCCTCTAGACGGGATTCAATTTAAAAAATCGCCAAAAATCAATTTTTCAACCAATTTTTGATTTTCAAAAAGCATTGGAAAGAAGAACTTTTAAAATTTTGGAAAATTTATGGGTTGAAAGTTTGACTTGTTTTATGTGACTTTGCCTATGTTTTTAAAAATGTAATTTTTTTAGGGGTCAACTTTGGCTGTGTTTTTTACTAACATTTCCTATATTTTTTAGTAAAAAGAAGTATGCAGTAATTTTTCTAGTGCCCCAGACTATGCCTCTACGCATTTATTTACAATTTAAATGATAATGGTTCCATTTTATAGCAGAAAATGTGAAAAACATGCAAAAAATTGAAAAAGTTACTGTAAAAACATGAAAAAATTATATAGGCAAAATGTAATGATAGGAGGTGGTAGAGTAGGCCAAATACAGTGGACTCTCTGGCTGTCGATCTTCTCGATATCAATAATACTCCAGCTGTCAATAAATTTTGCAGTCCCTTCAAATAGATTGCTTTGATTTTTTGTTCTATAATTTGATATCTCCCGCTCTCGACGGTCCCTTCAATATCGACAACCAGAGATTCCACTGTACTACCAAAAACAAACATAAACTAAACAAGATAAATGCAAATTAAAATACTAAAAATGAAACAAGAAAAACATAAAACAAGAGAAGTAAAGTTTTTCGTAGAACAAAAGTTGCTCAAAATGACCTCCTGAACACGGGAAAAATAAAAATTTTCGAAAAAAAAATTTGGGCAGTAGAGGGTTAATAAATATTTCATCCGAAAAGACTATTTAATAAAATTTTAATAGTTTTGATTCAAAAGCTTGAACAAATATGTATGTCAAAATGATATGAACCATTTGATGCCATGTTCAGAGTTTTGAGTTTTTTTAGAAACTAACTAAGGCCGTTGCAAATATTTTTCAAAGTTTATGTCGCTCCCCCTCTTCAAAATGGGTCCGAAAAATCAGGGGGCAAAAAAATATTTTTTCAAAAAAATATCAGAATTTAAATGGAAACGAGTATTAATCTTGCTTTGATACTAAATTAAATTTAATGTAATATGATATAACAGAAAACATTTCAGCTTTATTAGTCGAATATTATAAGAGCAGTTCAGTAAATGAGAATACGCGTGTTTCAAAATATATATAGAGCCCATCCATAAACCAGGAGGTTTTTTTTTGTTTCGCATTCAAATTTAGTGAAGATTTTTTTTTAGTTTATCAAAGAATAATATATGATGAAGCATAAAAAGTAGTTTCTGTGATTTAAACATAGGATTTTTAGAGTTATTTTAACATTTTTCAAGTTTCGCAAAATTTGCGTGAAATTGGGTGTTTTGAAATTGAGGTCCCCGTGAAATTTGCAATTTTCGAGCGTGAAAAATCACTAAGCCTAACTATGATATAATTTTAAGAGGCTGTCTTTCGCTTACCAGTAGTTCGATCAACATAGTCAAAAAATTAAAATTGTTGGAAATTTTCTCATCTTTTTAAATATTTTATTTTGCCGATGTGTTTTCCCTTCATAAAGCTTTATTGAAAGCCAAAAAACTGAGCACTTTTCGAAAATGTCGCCTAAAAATGCCTGTAACTTTATGACAGTGCACTTTAAATAAAATTTAAAAGTCGATGTTGTTGGTTTTCATTGAACTAAGGTAACTTTAATCGATAGCCAAATATGAGCGAATCCTCAAACAAATTGTACAAACAAGACATACATTTTGCAGAACTTTGGAACCTTAAAAATAAACCTACATGAAACCAATAGAATTCCAAGAACCCCACCAGCTTTTCAGCAGTTGTAAGCCAAATTTGCACAACCCAGTTCCAGTTCAAGCCATTCAAGAGCGGAAATTCAATTTCCCCTTAGCTCGCGCGCAAATGCACTTAATCTCACCTTTCCTCGTGAGTCGGTGTGGCAGCATCTCAGATTGCAGGCCAGAGAACTGCTCTTCGGCATCAACCTGGCGCAGAGGCAGTCTCTCCACGGAATCAGATTATTTTAAATACCTTCTACTTCTGCTGCTGCAGCTTTCTGATACCGACGACGGTTCTTATACGTGAGCTTCTTTTTCAGTAGCTGCCAGGTTGGTACAACATTTCTTGCTTGTTTTACCTCCTTGTATGTTCTGGAACACGAAGCTATGAAGCCATTCAGCGATGCTGAGGCATCGTTGGGTGGTTTATGATCGTCGCAGGTTTAAGATTTTTGCTCCCCAGGGGTTTCGTACTTTGTACGGCGGGGGAAGACTTCTTCTCTGTTCAGGAACGAGGCCACAATATCGCTAAAGGTTGTTCTGAAGCAAGGCACTGTAAAATTTAAAGTGGGTTTTCACATTTTTAAAAGAGTTTTAGTCATTTAAAATTTGTTCCTCATATTGGTGATTAAAAAGTTTTTCAATAAAATTTACAAATTCAATTTTGCACAAATTTTCAAAGTAACAAAAAGTCACAAGTCCCTTCTTGCAATGGCAAAATCGTGTCCCGAGCTTTATTTATCGTAAGTAAATATCATCTCCCCATAACCTGCCTCACCACCTTTATTCTGCTTCTGCTGCTGATGGAATATGAAATAGGATTCTTTATTATGCATACCGTGCATAACGCTGCCACGTGGTAACATAGTAGGCGATGCTGCTGCTGCCGCTACTGCTCCTGTTATGTTGGATGGCAAAAGCATATCGGCGCTGAAGCACTCTTTATCATGGCATGCTAAGTCGTGGCTTAATAAATGGCAGAATTTATGCTTATCGGTGAAGGTGGCATTTCGCCGTGGCAGTCGTTATTCTTCGCGGAACTAGTAATGAGGATTTGTTGTGAAAAGAGCGAAGCCCGAATGGGAATTTTATTCATAAAAGGAAATAAATTTGCATTCAATACTATCAAGTGCTAATTTGATGACAGTGCCAGCAATTTCCGCAAAGCTTAGCTAAACTAATACAGCTAAACTAATACACTACGACCAGTAATTTCCCGGTCTGCCTAAAATAATGAGATTGCATGCATAAAAATTAATATTGCGAGTCCCCTCTCGTCGTCGGAAAACAGCCGTTTCCAAAATTACACACTTCATTACAACCAGAACTGGACAATGGAGGGAGTGTAAAATGAGGGAAAAGTGTCTCTGCTGCGCCTGGATTGCGACAAAATAAACTCGAAGGTTGACCACCAGATGGCACTTTCACACGTACGGGGTTGGGATGTTTGTTTAATTTGTCTGGGCACAGTGAAAAAATATTTACATAAGAAAAACTTAAATTTTTAACTAGAATTTTCAAGACTAAAAAAACTTAAATATTGTTTTAAAAATAATAAAATTAATCATCAAAAATTTTCAACAGTTCAACCTAAATTCAGGGGCACAACTTTCGTCAGCTGTCAATGATGGTCACCGCGACTCGATGACGACGGTTGCTGACCATGACCGTGGTGTCCTCGTACTCATGGCAGCAGGATGCGGAAATGAATGCTAATGACAATGGCAGGCAGGCAGGCACGGTGCCTATGCGAGAAAGTTGCAATGAAAACCACATACTGTGTGTGGAACAGCTTTCCCGGTGTGTTTTTGTGTAGCGCTTTGGGATAGACGCTACATAATGAAATATTTGTTGGTGGAATTTTCAACCATGTGAAATAAGTATATATTTTTAAATTAAAATACTTAAATTAAATTATCTTAAAAAATAATGAAAAAAATAGATCGTGACGGTCGCTTTTTAGCCAAAACTTTAAAAAGTTATCAAATTAGCAGGATAATCTATTAGAATGTTTTGGCCCAATCTCACCCCAACTGGCGATAAACGATTCATTTGGTTTAGTGGTAACTTGTTTTTGGTATAAATATACGGATTTTACAAAATTTAAATACTTTTCAGTATAATTTCTGTTAATTAAAGTTTCATGTTTGCGAAATTGCTCTAAAATGTTCAAGACAAGTCACCTGAAATGAAAAAATACAAAAACATGATGTTTTACTATAAAACTATTCATTTTCGTAGAGTGTCTCATTGTTCCTGCCAAGTGCGTCTACAATGAGACAGTTGAATAACTCTGGCTGTAGATGTCGGATCGATCTCATATTTTGGTCAATGTTAGAACACATTAAAAGCCCTACAAATAATGACCATCTTTTTTTATTTTATTTATTTATATCCTACAAATTTTCTTCGGGACCATCCATAAACCACGTGGACACTTTAGGGGGGGGGGGGGCTACGGCGGTTGTCCACGATCCATACAAAAAAGTTTTTTTTTGTATGGACAATTGTCCACGAGGGGGGGGGTTCGAGATTCCCAAAAAAGTGTCCACGTGGTTTATGGATGGTCCCTTCAAAAATTTTGAAAAAAAGGACCAATGCATACTGAAAAAACGACCCGTATGAACATTGTATTAAAAATCATGACAAATCGATTGGTGGAGAATTCACCGGAAACATCGAAAAAGGTCTCAATTTGCCGCAAGGGTCTTTACAATATTTTTTTTATTTAATTTATTTACTCTAAGCATTTACTGCTGCTGCAAATTTAAAAATAAATAGAATTAATTTTCCAATATATTTTTGCAAAATAAAATTAAACTATGCATTTTTTTTGTCTGGAAAATATAAACATGTTATTTTGTTAGTTATTTTAAATCTTTTTTGAGCGTTTTAACGGTATATAGGGGAAACATACCCATTTTAATCAGTCTAAGCGGTTCGACCAATTCTCATCACTTTTGCAGTTTTCCGCTATTAAATCAACATTTTCAGATACATCAACAATGGAGAATTGCTTGCTCACTTTTATTTGAGCTATTTGTTACTTTGTAACAGTCAAAAACACACTCACTTAGGCCGATAATACAAATAGGCTGAGAAATGGTATACTTCCCCTAGTTGACGATATGAAAAAAGTTGATATTAATTCTCGAAAAAATCAAATAAAAAGACAATTAATACTACGAAGGAAATCTTATCCAATAGATTTCTCTCATTTTTTACATTAAGTACACTACTTTTGAGGCATAAAAACTTCCCGTACAAAATATCAATAAATTGCTGAAAACCCCCTTTTTTCAACAGGAAAATGAATTTAGAGATCGTTAAATATGCGTTTCTTTATTTTATTTACATTGAAGAGTACATCGATTTTTATTATGAAATGCTACTTTTTCCACTCATTGCTATTTACTCTTAAAAAAAAATGAAAAGTAATTTACTTGAATTTTTCTCGAAGTTTAGTAAAATTTGTTCTGTGAAAATCATTATCAGGTGTCTAATATCTTTTTCAAACCTCAATTGAAGTGAATTTCTGATCTGAAATAACTGATTCTTATATATTTTTTTAAAATAGATTTAATAAATTTGTTTTCAAAACAAAACAACTTTTATATCAATAGAGAATATCTATTAGAACAACTTTTATATCAATACAGAGAATATTTTGGGCACTTGCAAATATATTTTAAAATGTATGTCCCTTGACTCTATAACAAATAATAACATTTAAATAGCAAGCCATGTTTGGATAATTTGAATGAAAAAAGTGGTTCAGAGATAGCTCTTCTTAAGGGGTTACATACATATAGAAAATCACAAAATTTCATATTTCAGAAAATTCACTAATTCACTAAAAAGATGATTTTCAATCATTCCTGACAGTTTCATGGAGATATTTCGTGGCTGAACTGAGTAAGAGACGATTTAATTTTGCCATGCGCAAAACGAACTGTCAAACTTTGTGAACGTTTATCTCTAAACACCAAGTTGATTTACGGGTGCCACGATATCTCGAGATGGGATGGACCAAATTGGCTGAAATTTGGGGTGAAAACTCTCAAGACATATTCCGTGTGCATGACGAAGCCCGATTTTGAAGTTTTCCTTTTTTTTTAAATACAAAAATCAAAAACTGACGATTTTTTATATGAAAATCAAAAAAAATATTTTTTAACTAGGTTTTTGGAAATCGGCCTTCGTCATGCAAGCAGGACCGGTTTAACGAGTCATCACCGAAATTTTGAGCCAATTTGGTCAAAGCTGTGTTGAGATATCGTGGCATCCGTTTTTTGAAACTGCTAACTTAAAATAGCTATATTTTGGCAATGGTACATCCAAATGTCTTCATATTTATTTTGCTAATAGATCAAAATGTATATTTAAATGCCTTGCAAAAAGATTTTAAGAATAATTTAAATAAGTACTCATACCAACTTCTGACATTTTTGACGTTTTACATGTATGTAACCCCTTAAGCGATGCGTTACGTTTATCTATTTTGTCGATTCCTCTGGAACAACGCAACATTTTATTCAGATCAACAAAACACTTTTTGAAGCACACGAAATTATTTTATGATTTTAGAGAAATCGACGAAATAAAAAGCGTAACGTCTCCGCGTAAAAAGAGGTTTCTCTGTATCAAATGCTTTTTATACCAGTCCAGATGATTTGCAATACAGTGACATTCCGTAATTTGGCAACACAACTTTTCGACACATTTTCTCTCGTCAATGTTGTCTGATTAATAAGACTAAATCTGTTTTTCTTTTAAATTGTTAAATACCGAATTTAAGTTAAACTCAAAACATTGTTTACAACAATTGAGTCAATTGGCAATTGAATTGAGTTACATATTACTCAACATCTAGAGCTGAGCACATCAAATTCAATAAGAAACGATTCCTTTATCAAATCCGTTCCACCTTAGCTCAATTGAATCAACGCGGTCATATTTAAGTCGATAAACACTTGGTTGGTCACTCTCTTCTTCATTGCCCTTTTTCAATAGACGACACTAAAGCGTGGAGCGATCACAAAAATATGGAACAATTTGCCATTACCATAAACATGATGCCAGGACACCACCGTGACCACGTGGTGCTTGCAAATACTATAAACTGTCTGGATGCTTGCGGTTCATGTGCTCGAGGGGTGGTAAATTTTTTGGTGTTGTTTTTGTTGTGTTGTCGCCAAATAGTTTATGAATCAAAATGTTTGAGGTTTTCCCTTTCGATGGTCGAACTATTTTTTTTTTGTCAGCGAAGAAGCATGTTAACAGCATCGATGTTGCGGGTGGATCTGTGGGGGTGGTGCGGGGTAAAACGTGACCACACGATGAAACAGCTCCGGGTTGTACTAAATATTTACTAGCAATAGCTTCATGTGGTGGCGACATCGTGGAACATAAAAGAAGTCAGAACGATCCACGCGGGCAAAGTTCTCCTTTGAAGGAGCATTATTTATCGCCCGGTGAAAAGGTAGCAAATTACGGCTAACAACGCCGTTGACACCGACCAGACGGGGCCAATTTGGAAGGTCCTCCTGAAGGGGCAAAGTTGCCGCCAGATAAATGAACCGCTGAACAATGCATCGTGAACACATCAACGAAATCAACTCACAGAAGGAAGAGACTGCTTCTTCTAATAAGGTTCGGAAAGGTAGCGGCCCCCGCAGCGCGCGAATTTTATTTATTGGTCCGCGGATGACCCCCGGGGGAGTCACCAGCCAGACCAGGATATTAATACGTATTGTTGCTTGGCGGGACATTAGCCATCGTTATTTTTTGTTGGTCTGGTAGAATGGAAACTGTGGAGTAACCTTGAGACACGTGGTGGGGAGTCCAGAGTTTGTTGTGAGTTGTAATACCTGGATGAATTCATAACATTCATATGATCTGAATGAAAAATTAATAATTAAAAATATAGCTTTTTGCCTTTCTTACAAAAGAAAGGTTTAAGGTTTGCTTTTGGAAAAACGCTTTTCTCAGAAATCTTAAAAAAATCGTGCACGGCGAGGATTCGTCCCAGGAAAAAAACCTATTTCTAAATTGAAGGTTTAGATGCGCTCTTTCGATTGAATTTTGGCCCGAAACCCGGAACTCAAAGTCTGATTTTTGAGAGCTCTTTTTCTGAAATACATGAGCGATGTCTGTATCCGCTCTTAAAAATTTGTGTCTTCCATCACTGGAAAACCGCTCGTAAAACCCACAATTTTTAAAAGTCAGATCTGTAGCCGTGGGGTCGGAGACGAACATTTTATTTTTCGATTCACAATTTTCGACCAGTAAATGTGGTCAAAGCCATTTTTAGAGGTATTTTTTGGACTATTTTACAGAATTCAGTTTCAAACAAAAAGCCATTCGAAAACATGCGCCATAAACTGTTTGGGCCCAAAATTTGAAGCTTTTCCAAAATGTATTCCCAGAGATATAGATGCTCGTTCTCGCTCGAAAGCTCGACAAGTCGTCAAGTCGAAGCTTCAACAAAAGCGCTTTTACGCTTGCGCGTTTTACGCTGCGGGTGAAAGTGTTCTTTCTGGCTTCTCATAATTGATCGACAAAGTTTAATAGCGATACATATTTTTTATGTTAATCATAGACTACCCTGAGTACCCACTGAGTACCCTTTATTTTTTTTTCTAATAATGTCAATCCAATATGTTTTTCTTAATTAAATTTAAATATCTTGCGATAAATAATGTACCTCTGAAATTAAAAAAAAATTCATTTGAGGTTTGCCCTAAAAAGATTCGAAGTTTTAGGTAAAATTCTCACTGGATGGTATCATTTTGTTTCTTAAAAATTAATTGCACCAATATATTTCTCGGAGTTTCATCATTTTGTAAGAAAGGCTCTATTTCACCTCTGGTGATATTAAATCGGGTTTTTAATAGAATATTTACGAGTTGTTGCGCTATAACCACGACAAACCATAGTTTCAGAATTGTACTGTTATTTGAACATTCAGATTCGAAATCAACCAAGTTCAACCAATCTTCTCTGCGGTAAACTTTACGTAGTAGGCCTGGCCGCTGTAATAATCGCGATGTTTCAATAAATTCTGCTGTTATGGCATGCTTCATTTTTTTTAAATGGCATAAAGAAGGCCAGCATATTCTCATGAGCAACATTTGAAAAGGACGCATAAGCATTTTGACCAAGATAACGTTAATGAATCGTTATGGTTATTTTGATAATTCTTTCGGCGATAATCTTATCGCCGATAATGGACGATAGCTTATTTTAAAAATCTTTTTAAAATCGACATAATTCAACCAAATCATGTTTTCAATGCATTCAATAAGAATATATTTTTGGAAAATGTTGCAAGTTTCAAAGTATAAATACTCAAAATTGTAAAAAAATATCGTATTTTTCGAAAGTACTAAAATTTCATAATTTGCAATATGACCATCAAACGGAGCGAAATTTTGAATTATTTTCATTTCATTGGAGTTTATTTTATATAAGTTAGGGGAAAGTGGGGCAAGTGTAACAAGCTAAGGAAATGCTCGCTTAAACCCATTAAAAACGTTAAAAAATCTGCCGGATTTTTTTATAATCATCTTATTCAAGGTCTTGACTAAGACTTTGATAGGACAAGTTTTAAAAAATCCTTTTTTTTAATGTATAAAATTGATTTTAATTTTTTTGATTTTCCGTACGTTCTACTCAACTAGTGGGGCAAGACGAACAACCCGTTGGGGCAAGAGGAACAATGCATGAAACAACATGTTAATTTGCTATCAATTGAACTGTTATCACTTAGATACATCAGATTAGAATGTATTTGAAACATTTCTTTCATTTTTAGATTAATTAATAATGTTTCACTATAAATTTGATCGTTTTTAACGAAAAAAACAAATTACTTAGATAATAAATAGTAAATTTTCATTGTATAACTATATTTTGTGTGGATTTTTTTAACAACTGTTTATCAGTTTTTCAGTACTTTTATGTATTTATTTCCCAATAAAACATGTTGTTACAGCAATTCGTCATTTTTAACATACTAAAAATCCATATAGTACACTTGCCCCACCTGAACAATATTTTTTAAAAGCTATCAAAAAAAAAACCAAAAGTTAAATCATACTTTATAATAGGTGCAATTCATTGGTAGGGACACTACTGATCTAGGAAAAATTGCATTTTGATAAAATGAGCCTTAAAACGAACCCTAAGCTTTATTTTGTACTTTCCAAAAATTATAAGAAAACTAAGGTTTTGAAAAAAACTTCATTCAATCTTATGCCCCGAGGCGTTTACGTCGTTTTGGCGGTTATGTGGTAGTAGAATCAGCTAATTGCATTGCTAGCAACAAATCCTCATACCGGAAATAATCAAAATTGTAAAAATTACGGCCTTACGAGCGATTGTTCCTTTTGCCCCATATGGTCGTCTTGCCCCACCTTCCCCTATATACCAAATTTGAATGCATATTTGGAGCATGCAAAATTAGTTTTATTTGATACCCATATTGCAAATTTTAAAAACTTTCGAAAACATATGTTTTTGTTTTGTGAAAATCGTAGAATTTTCCAAAAAAATAACATTAATGAGAT
The DNA here is from genome assembly GCF_016801865.2 of Culex pipiens pallens. Classification (NCBI taxonomy): domain Eukaryota; kingdom Metazoa; phylum Arthropoda; class Insecta; order Diptera; family Culicidae; genus Culex; species Culex pipiens. The sequence continues at coordinate 5,638,672 of NC_068938.1, forward strand.
GAAAAAGCATTCAAAATTTATCTTCGTTTGACATCCATATTGCAAATTAAGAAAATTGGAGTATTTTCGATAAAAGTACGGTATTATGTGATAATTTTAGTGTTTGACAAAAAAAATCTAATGAAGTCAAAAATCATACAAAATTTTGCATTGTTTGATACCTATATTGCAAATTTTGAAAATTTTTGTATTTACGAAAAAAATATGGTATTTTATGAAAATTTTAGTATTTTTCTTAAAAAAAACGAAATGAAGTGAAAAACCATGCATAATCGCTTAATTTAATTAAAAAAGGAGTATTTTTGAAAAAAATCTGTTTTTCGTGAATAATTCTGAGTATTCATACTTTAAAACTTCTACATTTTCAAAAAAACATATCTTGGTGGAAGCATTGAAAATTTTTCACGATTTGGTTGAATTTTGTCGATTTTAGAAAGATTTTAAAAATGATATTTTGGAATTTTCCAGGATCTCTTCAAAATATTGAATGCGCTATGGTTTTCATAGAATAAGTGATAAAAATATCAAATCAAAGAATAACTGTCAATGCATTTTTTGAGATTTTTCAACATCAACAGAAACATTGCATTTGGGTCAAATCATATTATGTCAAAATCCTTTCCTTTTACCTATTCCTGAATCAGAATTCTTAGATTTGTTGACTTCCCATAAGAAAAGTCAACAAAGTCGATTTATCTGTACCTGACATTTTTTTGCCTGCAAAGTAACAAAACCTGCACTTTTTCAACTGTTAATCCATCAGTCGAACTTTGTCAACCAAGCAGTACACATTCAACCAAACAATGGACCTCCTAAAATCCCCCGCCATCAGTCGCCTCCCACCGGAGATGCTGGAGCACGTATTCGAGCGACTTCCGCTCGCGGATCGCCACGTGGCTTCGCTGGTTTGCCTCCAGTGGCGGCACATCCTGGCCCAGGACCACTTCATCGTGGAGTCCGTGTTGAGCGTCAGACCGCTGACGTTGGACTCGGAGTGGTCGTTGGCGCGGATGAAGCGACCTTTCAGGCGGATTGTTATCAACAGTGAAGGTTTGGAAAGTGGAGTCATTTGGGAGCGGTTCAGCTCGAGAGTTCGACGGCTAGTGAGTTGTGAAGAGATCAGGGAAAGTGTTCTAAGTTTGAGAGTTTTCATGAGCGTTGACGCGGTTAATGAAATCTTTGGCCAACGTGGAGTTGTGAAGTTTTTAAAGTTGCAAGAGTTGACTTATTCGCCGGTTTGGCAACGCTGCCACGACGTCGAACTCCTTCCACGAATCAACGTTTTCGCGCCAAGTTTGCACACGCTGAAGATTGACTGCGTCAACGCCTGCTGCGTCGAGCTGGTTTGCCAGTTGGCACCAAAGCTCAAGCGGTGCGTGTTGCGATTCTTCGAGAAGGAGAGCTTCCTGGCGGTCATGGCCAGCGCCAACTTTGATCGATTGCGGGAGCTGTCGATCCACGCGCTCGCAAGTGGCGCGGAATCAGCACCAGTGGAAAAGATTTTGTCTGGTGATGTGGGTGAAGCGTTTCGGAGGAATTTGGAGAAGCTTGACAAGTTGGATGTAAGGGATAAGGTCAACATGTTTCCTTACGTGTATCATTTGATGTTCAACGCTGCGCCCAACTTGACCTTCCTGAACGTTGAAGGTATCGAGATGCATCCACTGGCATTGCATGCTACCAACAACCTGTCCAAGCTCAAAATCCTTCAGCTGATGGTCTCGACTACCTACCAAGCGTGGCAGAGTGATATCGAGTTGAATCTACCAGAACTGGAAACCCTCCTGCTCTTCCCCAAGCTGATGGCTCGAGCAGGTAACCTTCCAAAACTAGAAAAATTCGCCCTCCACAACCACAGCGACCACTCCGGCTTCCTGGACCACACCGCGATCGACGCCCTCAAAACCTTCACCACGCTCAAAACCCTCAAACTGATCCACCTCCGCGACATCGTGTTCAGCGACGAAACCCTCGAAGTCATCACCAACTTCCAGTCCGCCCCGCAAATCATCCTCGAGGACATCTGGGACAACATCAACGTGCTGCACCAGATCGTCAACAGCTACCCGGCGTTGAAGGTGCTCAGGCTGATCCGGTGTCGCTTCAAGGCCGAGGAGGAAGATCCGGCCGTGGGCGAGCAATCGGACGACTCGGAGTGGGAAACGGTGGGCCAGGCGGAGTCCGTCGGGCAGACGATCGAGTTTTACTCGCTGTCGAGGATGGCGGAAATGTTTCCGCACTGCACGGTGGACGTGCACGAGAGCTTCTTCATGAAGCATATTGAAAGGGGGCCGCGGAGGTTGTCCAGGGTTGATGGTGGAGATGGGCAGGGGAAGTGTTAGTGTGAAGATTTGTAAGGAAAGTACAACTGAATTGTGTGATAATGTTGATTTTGCAAATAAATTGTAACAAAAAAATAAAATAAACAGATCCTACTAAAATCGAAATTCCACAATCTCCAGAATCCACCTTGACTTCAAAAGAGCATTGTTGCTCAGCATCCCATTTGTTCAAATTTCAACTCGAATTCAAAAACATCATCCACAGACTTCTCAATTATGGGAGAAAACAACAACTGTGTGTGTGTTCCCAGCCATGTCCTTTGTTTCCCTTTCCCAATAAATATGCAAATTGGAGGTGATTTGATTACAATATGCAAGATGCAACAGAAACCCCTTCCTTCCATTTCTCCTCTGTTTCCTCGAGGGAAAACTTTCAAAGTGTTTGCATCCTTCGCTGCAAATGATTCATTTGTGAATGCATAAAACGATTGCACAAACTTTGTCTGCCTCTGTGTGTGACTGCAATTATGAATTGATAAATAAGGATTTTCAGATTGCAGCGCAGCTGAGGTTGTCATATGCAGTTGTGTCTTTTGAAGTTTTGCAAGTTGAACAATTGAACAAATTTGCGTAATTGCTCACCACTGGAAAATTTATCTTTTTTTTATTCCCTTAAACACAGTCGTAAATTGAATCATCAAATTGTTTTTATTCCGTATTTTTCATCTTTAACTTCTTAAACTCTAGATAACGGATTGAAATTCAAGCTAGACAAGGAGAGAAAAAACGAATATCATAAAATATATTGTCTTGCTTGCCTTTATCTCCTAGATATGTCCCAAAGTGCCAATCAAAGCTCACCACCAGAGGCGATTTCTTTTCGTCGGGAAATCTATATGGTTTTGTTGACTCGAATCATTATTTTTGCATGCTTTTTTGGGATTTTTGTGGCACAAATTGAATTGTTAAAAATAAAATTGATTCATTTAGAGCAGCGTAATTTTACTTTAAACCAGGGGTGACCAAAGTATGGCCCGCGGGCCAAACGTGGCCCGCGAGGTGATATTTTGTGGCCCGCGGACCCATTTTGAATGATCATGTAAAATGGCCCGTTGAGCACTTGTAAAGTGCTTTTATACTTTTTCAAAATTAAGGTTTATTTTAAACCTTTATATCTGGGGGTACCAAAGTATGGCCCGCGGGTCTAAAGTGGCCCGCGAGGTGATATTTTGTGGCCTTATGATTTATCAATATTTTGATCCCCACTTTTGGATACAAATATTTTTTTTTTCAATATATTTTACAATTAAAACAATTTCACACGTTTCAATGTGAGTGAAACTAGTAAATATCGTCAAAACTTTCATCAAACATTTTTAGAAATATTTAATAAAAAGTTCAAGTTTGACTAAGGTAGAATTTTGTAATAGTTGCAAAAATATAAGTTTTCTTTATTTATTTGCAAGTCATAATGACTAAAACAAAATGAAATTTAAGTGCAATCAGCTGAATTTTATTAAATGTGCATTCTTTTCCATTTAGAATCATTTGAGCATGTTTGGGTTTATTAAAAATAATTTGAATTTTAGTAAATGTTTTTTCGCTTAAATGTTTTTTTTTGTCGAATCTTTTTTTATTGAAAATAATGATTGCAGTTTAACTATACGGAAGCTTAAAACATTTTCCTAATTTTTTTTCATTGAAATGTTGAAATTCTGGCTCTCAACGATTTTTCATTAGCCACACTTAACTTATAGATAAAATTACGCCTTTAGATGAATTGTTCAACATGTAATGTCACCATTTTCGAAATATAAAAATAAAACTTTTTTTTTGAAAACACAATTACATTCAGCTAAAAACTTTTTTTCAAATACCTGAAACAATAAAATCAACAATACCGATAGAAAACCGTTATTTTGAAGTTTCTATTATTTTGAATTAACATTTAAAAAAACAGAAATTAAGGCTTTTAAATTAAAATAACGTTATTTAATTTTTTTAATAACCTTTTTTTTGTAAATTTGGCCCGCAAGCTTATTTGAGCTTCAAATTTGGCCCGGCCTCCAAAAACTTTGAGCACCCCTGCTTTAAACAATAAAAGTTAAAATTTTCTGCACGATTTTCTATCTACAACAAATTATTGAATTTGATTTCTAACTCAAAAAACTAGATTAAAAAATGCAAACTTTTACGCTATAGTGTTTGATACGTCAGAACGTGTACTCATTAATTTTGGCAAAGTTATGGATTTAAATTTATTCCAAAATTCTTTTCCGCTTATGATTATTTTTTATTTTAGGATTATACAGACTAATTTCAAGAACTGCTTATATTTGAAAGAATAAAAAATGTAACGCAAATATATAGACCAGTAGCTACTTAAGCTAAATGATTGTCCGAAAAATTGTAAATCTCAGATTGAGTAAAAATTACATAGGAAAACATATTCAAAATAAGTTATTTTTAAATAAAGATATCTCGAGTTTAAAGAAAAATATCACACAGAGATTTTCAGCGTTTGAAGTGCTATATTTAAATTTTCGAATGCGTTTTTTTTTACTAAAGAATTTTAGTTTAAAATTGGATATTATTTACCTTATAATGGCAGCATGATTGTTAAAATATCAAAATATCAGCTCGCAGCAACTACAATTATCCCGCATGAATAATCATGCCTCAAATACAACTGCTCTTCTCTCCTCATTGAAACTCTCAGCGCCGAACATAGCCGAACACGTTTTCGTGTTTTCCCACTCGCGATTGACATTTTCCTTTTCTCTCTCATTCCCGCTTTCACGATCATCCTACCGTAACAGCGTTTTACCACAAAAGCCGCCACAAAACCAATTTCGCAAACGCAGTTTAACGGGACGTCATGCGTGGTCGGCTCCTAATCGCCATCTCGCGTTCTTTCATTGCAGTTTTCGGAGAGATTGAGAGACTCAGCGGTGAGAGAGGCGAGGAAAAAGGGAGGAGTGATAGAAAAAGAATGAAATCGCTGGGAATCATGAGACACAAGAAGAGAACTCCCAAGACATAGTGACGGCCGCTATACTCTCGGATGTTTTTGGTGCAGAGATAATCAATTGATAGTTTTTCTATCACTCATTTGCAAGACTGAATGGCAGTAAATTTAACCCTTAAGGCCAAATTTATATAGCGAATTTATTTAGCTCTAAAAGTTTTCCAAACATATTATTTTCTAAATCTTTACTCTGAATTGCCATGGGCTTAAAACTAAATTGTCAGGGCTTCTTCCGATGCTTTTGATAAAATCAGTCGTAGAAGGGGAATATTGTGAGATTGAATTGTGTTGTCTTAAACATGGGGTGCACAAAGTTTTTGAATGCCGGGCCAAGTTTGAAGCTCACATGAGCTTGCGGGCCATATGTGACAAATTGTTTCATTAAAAAATTCTATTAGAATGTATTATTTTGATTAATATATCCACCTGCAAATTATTTATTTCGAAATTCTAGGTACTTTTGAACATTTTTGTCGTTTAAATATTTGATATCAATATTTAAGCTTTCAGTTTTTTTTTCAAAAAAGTTTCCCATTAATTGGTTAAAATGTATCAAAATAACAAAAATGCTAAAAATTGGCATGCTAAACACCCTACACAGAAAAAAAATCATTGTAATATTACATCTGGAAAGGGGTACATCTTTTATGTCAGAAAAAATGTGTAATTTTACCCCTGAAAATGTGTAATTTTACCACTATTCTGGTGTAATGTCGCATTTTAAGTCTAAATTGAGGTAAAATTACATCATAAAAGAGGTAATATTCAATCTTCTAAAATTAAACCTTCCAAATTAACACATTTTTTTGCTGTGTACTAGACAAAAAAATCTCAAAAATATTTCATGAAAGTTTGATTTTTAAAACCCTCTAATCGTAAACCATTCAAATTTCCAACCAAGTTAACCCTCTACTGCCCAAATTTTTTTTCGAAAATTTTTATTTTTCCCGTGTTCAGGAGGTCATTTTGAGCAACTTTTGTTCTACGAAAAACTTTACTTCTCTTGTTTTATGTTTTTCTTGTTTCATTTTTAGTATTTTAATTTGCATTTTTCTTGTTTAGTTTATGTTTGTTTTTGGTAGTATTTGGCCTACTCTACCACCTCCTATCATTACATTTTGCCTATCTAATTTTTTCATGTTTTTACAGTAACTTTTTCAATTTTTTGCATGTTTTTCACATTTTCTGCTATAAAATGGAACCATTATCATTTAAATTGTAAATAAATGCGTAGAGGCATAGTCTGGGGCACTAGAAAAATTACTGCATACTTCTTTTTACTTACAATATAGGAGATGTTCGTAAAAAACACAGCCAAAGTTGACCCCTAAAAATATGACATTTTTAAAAACATTGGCAAAGTCACATAAAACAAGTCAAACTTCCAACCCTAAAATTTTCCAAAATTTTAAATGTTCTTCTTTCCAATGCTTTTTGAAGATCAAAAATTGGTTGAAAAATGGATTTTTGGCGATTTTTTAAATCGAAGCCCGTCTAGAGGCGGGGTTGGGTTGTAGAGGGTTAAAAGTTGCCCCGTCCCATTTGCAACATCTTTTCTGAAGACTAAAACTTTTTTTATTTGATTAGACAACAAACTAAAACATAAAGATTTTAAAATTAGACTTTTCAAATAGAGAATTCCCGAAACCTGGGATTTTTATATTTTTTCAGAATTGAAAAAGGAAGTACAAGTTTTGATACAGATTTTGCTGTGAAAAAAGATAAAGAGTTGAATTCTGAGTAATCGATAAAAATAATTATAACAATTTAATTTTTATTCGACATAAATTAAATTTGTTATAATATATTTTTGGGCCGGGACCGTGGTATAGGGGTAAGCTTGATTGCCTCTCACCCAGTCGGCCTGGGTTTGATCCCAGACGGTCCCGGTGGCATTTTTCGAGACAAGATTTGTCTGATCACGCCTTCCGTCGGACGGGAAGTAAATGTTGGCCCCGGACTAACCTAAAAAGGTTAGGTCGTTAGCTCAATCCAGGTGTAGGAGTCGTCTCCCTGGGTCCTGTCTCGGTGGAGTCGCTGGTAGGCAGTTGGACTAATAATCCAAAGGTGGTCAGTTCGAATCCCGGAGGGATGGAAGCTTAGGTGTAAAAAGAGGTTTGCAATTGCCTCAACAATCAAGCCTTCGGACACCTAGTTTCGAGTAGGAATCTCGCAATCGAGAACGCCAAGGCAATGCTGTAGAGCGAATAATTTGATTTTTTTGATATTTTTATATAAAATATCAAATTCTAAGCTTATCTTAAATTAAACATCGTCGTGTTATTTTCTGCTGTTTCTAGTTTTTTTTTAACATTTTCAAATAATTTAGTTAAGATTTTCTAGTTATGTAATATAAAAATATAATAAAGAAATATATTTATTAGAGGCTCAGTTAATTTGAATCACAATGGATTATTAATTGTAGATCAATTAAAATCCAGCTCTCTCCGTGTACGCACGAGAGCATGCAGCTAGTGCTCAGTGCTCCATCGTTTTTTCGAGTTTTTTCGCCGTAATTGATTGTGGTTACCCGCGAGTTTGCTTCTGCAGCATGCCAAAGGCCGGCCGTGGCCGTGGCAGTTCGAGTGCGGCCTCGAAAAACCCGCGAAGTTCGTCTACCGGCCGTGTGCAAAAAGGTAAACAAACCAACGCCGTGTCGGCCGCCATCGCGCAGGGGAGCGTCAGCGCTGAAGGCATCGACAAAAAGTTACTACATCCCGGATACGTTCCGAGATCACCAGTGCGAACCCGTTCCGGTACTTCCGGTGCCACGACCAGTGGCACATCAACATCCGCCAACATCCCCATCAGGAACGAGTACCTGATGCTGAGCGACGACGAAGAAAATAACAACTCTGACGGTAGCAGCACTACCGACGACGACGACGACGATGATGGTCGTGCACGGAAAAAAGTGCCGACGTCAAAAAAGAACAATTCTCCAACGGAACGTAGACCACCTCCAATTTTTGTTTTGGACACGTTAGCGGACGATGTTGACGAGTTGCTGGAAGGCCTCGGATATTGTCTGAAAATCGGTAAGTCGGCAGTGCAAGTGATCACACTGACCAAAAAGAATTTCGACCTGGTGTTTGAAGAATTGAAGCGTAGCAACTTCAACTTCTACACATTCAACCCCGAGAAGCCCCCTGTTAAGGTCGTCTTGCAGGGTTATCAAGACCGTCCGATCTCCGACCTGAAGGGTCACCTTTCGGACGCCGGAATAAAACCGCGGGAGATTAAAGTGCTCTCGCGCAAGACAACGGTGACAGGTACACACACACTGTACCTGTTGTACTTCGACCGCGGCACCGTCAAGATCCAAGACCTGCGGCGGACTAAAACGTTGGACGGTTTTTGGGTAAACTGGCGGTTTTACACCAAGAACCCGACGGACGTAGCGCAATGCCACCGTTGCCAGAAATTCGGCCACGGCTCGCGGAACTGCAACCTCCGGCCCCGCTGCGTGAAGTGCGGTGAGTCACACCTCTCGGAGGCGTGCGCACTGCCACGAAAGGCGGACTTGGGGGACAAGGCAGAACAAACCAAGCCGCGCGTAAAGTGCGCGAACTGTGACGGCAACCATACCGGCAATTACCGCGGATGCGTCGCGCGCAAGGCCTACCTCGAGGAGCAGGAAAAGAGGAAGAAGAAAGCGTCCCACCCTCCTCAGCGAAGTACGAGCGCAGCCGTTCCTGCAGCTGGACAGCATACGGTTCCTGCGGAAAACTCAGCGTTCCCTCCTGGTTGGGGGCGTTCGTTCGCCAGCGTGGTCGCTGCCGGTAGTGGCAGTACGGCCCAGCAAGAAGTCACCGGGGAAGATCTCTTCACCCTGCCGGAGTTCTTTGCTCTCGCGGGGGAGATGATGACGCGGTTTCGGAGCTGCCGCAACAAGGCAGAACAATTCCTGGCCCTTGGGGAACTGATGATCAAACACATCTACAAAGGATAAATGACCTGTGATCTAGATATAAGCTTTCTCTTTCTCTATCCCCTTTCCTTTGCAATTTCTGTAAGTTTTTTTTATAGTTTTTTCTTACTCTTGCTAGTGCCTTAGTTAAAGAAATAATTGTTCCTAAATGGATTATGATGCAACACACAGCTGTAAGGAACTCCAAAACTCTGTTATGCACTTCAAAATAACTCATTGTATCTTGATTTTTCACCAATAAAACCGAATTGAATTGAAAATTTCCTCAGCCTTCTAAAAACAATGTTTTTGGAATTTCTTGTTAACGCCTAAATAATGACCTTCTGTATTCACACCCAACATAACGTTAAATTGTTTAACGGTACACATCAACCAGAGCATTTGCACCAAGATTTTTGTTACAGACATTTTAGTATCTTCAAAACGACGGGAACTATAGATACGATTTTTTATTCATCCCCTAAAGTACTATCTGCAAAGTTATTTACAACAAAGTTTGACTATTTTTACAATCGGGTTGTTTCAGGATTGGGTCCGTAAGTTTGTTATTTTTGGAATAAGAAGACAACAACTTCCTTGGTTGCTGTGCACCCTTAAGCTTGTTACATAATGGATGAAAACTTCACGTCGTTCTCTTAGATCATTAAAAAAAAACCTGCTCCCAGCTCAATTTCCACCACTGAATAATCAGATTAATCGAGCCGCCACCCGACTTTAAGCCGACAGTCCCGCTCGTTCGATTCCTTCGCTCAATAAATCAGTCAATTTGTCTTCCCACTCATCGACAGTGACGACGACGACTCCTCCGAGCGATGCTCAATATTTATGAGCCCGTCAGTTCTGAGCCGCCATCAACCAGGCAAAAGTGTAGTCTAATCTGAGCATCAACTGCTGGAGAGATGCTTGAGATAAGGCAAAAAAAACAAACCTCTTCACACGACATCCGCTTTTTTCTGATTGATATCGATCTGCTTTACAAACACGCCAATTAGCATACTGATTTTTTTTCTAGAAGCTCATTAAAGTCAGGTGGTGAGAGCTTGAGACATGTTTCATTTTATATGTGAAGGTTGAATGGTGAGGAATTTTGTTTTTACTTTATGATATGCAGTAAAATATGTGTCTGATTTATTGATTGACATTCGTATGTAAGAAATAAGAAATGCCCTTTCCAAATATGAACCTCAGTCATTAATATTATGAGAAAGGCGTTGCAATTCTTGGACAGCTTGAGAAATCACCATCGTGAGTGACCATCTTCAGCGTGACACCTCCCAATAACGGGGCAGACAAATAAAGTTGCGTGTCCAGAGCCCAAACAATCTCTCGCACATGTGTAATTTGATTCCCTTCTAGCCGGGCACACGCAACTCACGACCAAACTATGTATTAATCCGTTCCCGAATAACGCAGATTTGAGCCCCGAAAAGCTACCTTAAACCAATAGCGTGAGACGTTCGCAGTCACATTTCACACGAAACCGACCTCAAATTCGCGCGATTGCGTGCAACAAATCTAGCAGAAGAGGAAAAAAAGAATCACAACCCCAAAAACCAGCTTCAGAGTCATTATATTTCCTCGTGGCTCGAGACCGACGTTACTCTTTTGACAACTTAATGTCTGTACTCGCCGCCGTCGGTGGAATTATGACTGTTTTGTTCCACCGGTTAGCCTTTATTACATTGAAGCATCGCGTAATTCCAACCTCCAGCTCATCATGCCTGAAGCGTGCCGGATATGAGCAAAAATTACAACCACTGCTATGGGCGCCTTCGGGTCATATCTGCCTCAAAACGAGCGTTTACGAGCACCAAGATGCTAATGTAATAAAGTCAAGTTGATTATGTACTTACCAGGGCTGCTGTTGAAAAATCACCTTGCACAACACCTTGTTCCACTTTTAATCACTTCACTCAACACTTACCTGACAATCCTCCTTCAAAAAAACACATCAAATTTCCCCAAAAGTCGCACATAGTACTTTAAACTTGAAGTCCGTAATTGAAACACCCTCGCAGAAAACCCCTAAAGTTAGACAATTCCACACAAAAAGGTGACTAACTTGTGACTAACAACTCAATCGATGCATCACAATCGCCTTTCCGCGAATATCGCGGAATTAATTAACGCAGGAGGGGCACGTTCGCGCTTGTGTGACTAAGCCAATTTTCTGCTCGTCGCGACCGGCTTAGAGTCATAAGTCATAACGGCTGCGTGGGCGTAGGTGATGCAAATTTGGATTTTAAGAAATATGCTGACAATAAATTGGTGAGTGAGAGCAATGAACCATCACTGTTTGACGCCCTTTCTTTGATTCTTGGTTGGGTAGGTGAAGTGAATTTGAATAAATGCAAATATATTTTTTACGTTTAAAGACGATAAATTTGCAGGTACATAATGCAGCGCCTCTACCGTCAAAAAATGGAACTAGAACTCCTTCATCTGAGATTCATAATTTCACCACAAATTGTGGACAGCAAAGTCGACCAAATAGAGTACCACCAAAAGTCGACATTTGACATCGCGATGCAAACAGAATCTGCGCATGGTCGACACAGTGTGCCTTGACTTTCAACGGGAACGATTCTCTGTTGTGGTGCTCGAGTTGCATCGACATATAGTTGGTAAGGGTGATGTCTGTGGAAAGAAGCAGGGCCTACTTTTCGAGTAGTTGGGGTGAGTTTGAGGTTTGTAATGATTTGATTCGAGAAATACTTAAACAAGTTTATTCAAAATTTATTTTTTTATTTAACATTAAAAAAATGTTTAAACTTTATTAAATTAAGAGCTAAAACCGTAGAATCGTTAATAAAAAAAAGTTTTCTCGAATAAACATTATTTTTTAGAGAACTTTTATTGCAAAAAAAACAGTTACCAAAAAGAAAGCATTTTAACAACTAATAAAATCTTGTCTTATCGAATCTAATATAATCTTATAAAATTTAATGTAATCAAGTATTTTCGTATAAAAACGAATATAATCAAATATGTTGAAATATACTCAATTAACGTTCAATCAAATTTGATCTAATCTAATCTTATATCGATTCTAATCCAATCTTATCCTTTCTAATCTAGTTTTATGAAAAAATCGTAACTAATCGAATCAAATCTAATCAAATCTAATCAAATCTAATCAAATCTAATCAAATCTAATCAAATCTAATCAAATCTAATCAAATCTAATCAAATCTAATCAAATCTAATCAAATCTAATCAAATCTAATCAAATCTAATCAAATCTAATCAAATCTAATCAAATCTAATCAAATCTAATCAAATCTAATCAAATCTAATCAAATCTAATCAAATCTAATCAAATCTAATCAAATCTAATCAAATCTAATCAAATCTAATCAAATCTAATCAAATCTAATCAAATCTAATCAAATCTAATCAAATCTAATCAAATCTAATCAAATCTAATCAAATCTAATCAAATCTAATCAAATCTAATCAAATCTAATCAAATCTAATCAAATCTAATCAAATCTAATCAAATCTAATCAAATCTAATCAAATCTAATCAAATCTAATCAAATCTAATCAAATCTAATCAAATCTAATCAAATCTAATCAAATCTAATCAAATCTAATCAAATCTAATCAAACCTAATCAAATCTAATCAAATTTAATCAAATCTAATCAAATCTAATCACGAAAATCGCTGAAGGGTCGGGGCAACTGCTATGTGCGTTGGCGGAGAATGGCCCCTAAACTAATCTAGTCTAATCTTCTCCATTCTAATCTAATGTAGTCGGACCTGATCAAATCTTACCAAATATTATCTAATCATTTCCAATCCAATCTAATCTAAACTTATCTTATATCGGAGGATCTAATTGAAAAATATTTGCAACCTTTTTAATGTTTCAAAAACATTTTTTTAATTAGAAATAAAACTAATGAGTTTAATGAATTAAGACTTTTACAAAATACCAAAAAGAAAAAAAAGTAGAACAAATATTATAATGAAATAAACGGTATTCAAAACGAAGTGGAAAAGAACAAATATATGAAGCAATTGCTTGAAATAGACATAAATTAATACGAAATATTTAGCCGAAAGCAGAAAAAACAATGCGAGGTGAAAATGAAAATAGAGTATTACTAATTTTAAATCCATGTTTAATTAAATTTGGACTAAAAAATGACTAAATATTAAAAATTGGGGTTTAAAATCAGGTAGGTATTATTATCAAGAAACAATTCAAAGAATGCTTTATTCTTATAGTTTTTGTCACCCGAAAAATCAGGAGGCAAATTTTTTTTTTTTTTCAAAAAACTTCAAAATTCCAATGGAAATTCTAAACTTTAAGATTAATTTAACATTTTATGAGTGAACTGTAAGGATGTCAGAAGATATTTTAAATAAATTTTTATTCTGTCATATTTTTAGTCGAACTTAGACTTTTTTTGTGGTTTTCATTATTGGAAATTATTTTGATTTTTTGTGTTGTTCAAAAACCAAAAATGTTTTACTAATTTTTTTTATTCTTAAAAAGAATTGAATTTGATAAGACAAAAACACGATATTGTTATTGCTTGCAAAAAAATTAAATCAAATAAAAATTGCTTATGAATATTCATCGTCCATTTCACAATCCAGACATCATATTTTCTCTCCCACAAAAAATCCCCCATAAAAGCATGTTTTCGGCAGCCAAAGTCATCACCAGGCCGGGGCGCTCACCATAAAATACAATCACTGTAGGTGGCATTTGAAAACAACTTCTGTATTATTATCAAACCCCCTTTGGTGAGTGCGTTTTTTTATTTTATTTTCATTTCTTTCCACAAACGACTTTTCGTTTCCCTCACCGTGCACTCTTTCATTCTACCTCGTATTTGAACTTGAACTTGCCGAATTTACATTTCGCTTTGTTTTTTTGTTTTGCGCCCAAAAGCGGCTTTATTTTCTCCGAAAAGTGTCCCAGCATGTGCTACTGAATTTGAATTTATCCCTTTCGGCGGTAGAAAAAGATGAAAAACGCAGCTTTTGCCACTTTATGGAGTGTTTTTTGCTTCTTTTGGCTCTGTTTGCAAACTCACACGCACAGCATGGGATGCTGGAGGCGAACACTTTTAAGGTTGTTATGCAGATTTTGGCGACGAAGGATTGTTTTCGACCCACCCACGATTGTCTGCGATCAAAGAATTATGAGCCTTTTGGGAGGGGACATGAAAACAAACATGTTTACGATTGTTGTAAGAAGGAAAGTTGAAAAATTGTATCAATATTCAAAATTTCAAAATTAAGAATTTATCAACTTTAAAAGAAATTGTCTTCCAATCAAGCAAGCCATGCCAAGCCACCCACTTTCACATCCCAGCTGATTTTCCCTTTTTTCCCCCAATCACCGAAAATTCCATGGCCTCCTTCGGCAAACTTCGGCTAGTTGGAGCTCACCCGAGCTCCACTCATGGCAGTCATGGCAACCCAGAAGCGACAGAAAAGCCCGAAGTCACACGAAACCGAAACGAAAACAAACATGACTTTGAACATGGATTTTGCTTAATGCCGGTCGACCTGCCTGTTGGTTGCGGCAATCAACCGAGCGCCACCCCAAAACAATCAACAGACACTTGAGGCAAAACTGACTCATCGTCAAACTTGTGGGAAATTGGTTAAAAGTAGAAAGAGGAAATTTCGTAAAAAAGAAACTCACTATTTTCTTTGATTCTGGTGTGGTTCATGTTTTGTTTGACAGTTCAACCATGTTTGAACATGTTCAATAAATTCAATTTCTGTTTTTCATCTGGAAATGATGTCACTTAGTTGCGAAAAACAACCGGCCTGCTGCGTGAGTCACGCCACCGTGGGAAAATTTCCGAAGAAATCTAATTTCCCTAAGTGACCACTATCAATTTCAAGTAATTCATTAATCACAGCTCACTTGGATCGTAACCACAAAAGTTACAGCAGCAGCTAATAGCACTTTTATTATGCAAACATGACCCCTTCAAAATTAGCGATGTAATCAGAAAGTAACTTTTTTGGACAAAAGCTTCATAAAGCGTGGGAAGCGTTGGAGGAAAATTGATAACAGCAAAGTGATCTTCTGGGAGGAATTTCGCAACCTGGCGTCGTCATCCGGTGTAGGTCAGTTTGACGGCAGTAAAATTGTTAATTATGACGCCTAGATTGGGTGGGTTGGCTGAACAAAGAGACAATTAGATTTTTCGATGGGTAATGAAGATGTTCATTGAAATGTTTACGACTGGTTTGGAATTTTGCTTTAATAAATTGAATGAGTTATGGCTTGATTTTCTACAACGTACTGCTGCTGCTTTTTTTTGTTTTCTTTTTTCTAAAATTAAACCTTTTTTCTGACATAAAAGATGTACTCATTTTCAGATGTAATATTACTATAATTTTTTTTATTTGTGCATTCAACTAAAAATAATTTTCAATGCATTTTTCTGCGTTGATAATAATAAATTTATAAGCAAACTAAAAAAAAACATTTGACTTTTCGTCAAATTTGGATGTTCGATACGGGAGCAAATGACCCATAGCTCTGTAGGCAAAAACGGGTGAAAAAACGGATCTTTTGATGCCGTCAGTTTCTGCCTGTCAAAAGTATCATTTTTAATGTAAAAAATTACAAGGAATCGATTGGTGGTACTCTCATTAGCGGCAAATGACGGGAAGTGGTCCATTTTATCCCATTTTGCCTTTTTAGGGTGTTTTTCTCGAATATCTTCAACTGCCGTAGTTTTCCGCAATTTTAAAGTATCTTATTTTATGTAAAAATTCACGACAAATCGTTTGGTGACACTCTCAATAGCGGCAAATGACGGCAAGGGCCTATTTTGCCCCATTTACCCCTTATATCTGGGTTTTTCATTAACATCTTGAATTTCTGTAGTTTCCTACAGTTTTAAAGTATGTTATTTTGTGTAGAAAATCGCGAGGAATCAATTTGTGACATTTTCATTGGCGGCAAATGACAGCAAGGGCCCATTTTTCCCCAGTTACCCCATTTTATGTGTTTTTCGTCAATATCTTTAATTGCCGTTGTTTTTACACCTTGAAAGAATACTATTTTATGTAAAAAACCACGAGAAATCGATTTGTGACACTCTTATCGAAAGAAAAGGATCGTTTTGCCCCATTTACCCCATTTTATATAATTTCTTTAATATCTTGAATTGCCGTGGTTTTCCAAATTTTAAATAAATTTTATTTTATGCAGGAAATCTCGAGGAATCGATTGAGAACACTCTAACTTACGGCAACTGACGACAAGGACCCATTTTGCCCCAATTACTCCCTCTTGAGATCTTTTTCGTGAATATCTTGAACGTACTGTGCATTCTACAGTAACATTCTTGTAAACTGTATAGGAAATCACGACACGTTCAATATGTTGACTAAAAACACATGAAATGGGGCAAAATAGGCCCTTGTCGCCATTTGCCGTAAGTTAGAGTGATCTCAATCGATTCCTCGTGATTTTTTGCATAAAATAACATTTATTTAAAGCTTTGAAAACCAAGGCAATTCAAGATATTAAAGAAAATACATAAAATTGGGTAAATGGGGGAAAACGAGCCTCTGCCGTCGTTTGCCGCTTATGAGAATACCACCACTCGATTTCTCGTGATTTTCTACATAAAATAATATACGTTGAAACTGTAAGAAATAATGTTATTTCAAGATATTTACGAAAAACACATTAAAGGGGGTTAAATGGGGCAAAATGGGTCCTTGCAGTCTTTTGCCACCAATGAGAGTGGCACCAATCGATTTCTCGTGGTTTTTGAATAAAATATCGTAATTTTTTACATTAAAAATGATACTTTTGACAGGCAGAAACTGACGGCATCAAAAGACCCGTTTTTTTCACCCGTTTTTGCCCACTGTGCATAGGGTTAAAATTCCCCTAATAAAATCAACAACAATCGATGTTCGATGAACTTTTTCTTCAAAATTTAATGCACTTACAAATCTTTTATCACTGAAATGTTGATACCATGGCTTGTGAATATTTTTTTTTTATATTATTCTTTTTATGCATTATGGTTTTAAAAGAATTATAAAACTGTAAATGTCATCAAGCCGATTCCACAATTCATTTTATTTTTGAAATGTTTGATTTTCATTTCGCATCATTTTTATCGTGGAATATTTCCTAAGAGAGTAGTTCTCTACGATTTCGCAATTTTTTCACGATTTTATGTATATTTTTTTTAATAGGATGAAACTACGTCCATGCATTCTCAATGTCAAAAGAAACAATTTTGCATCATGCGTTTTTCCATACAATTTTTTTGATGGTCATACAAAAAATGGGTATGCATATGTATGAAATTATTTATCTTGAGAAGGGATTTTCTGATCGATTTGGTGTCTTCGGCATAGTTGTAGGTTATGATATTTTTTATTTAACTTTTTACCATTGAAAATAGAATTCCCAAAATACATAATATCAAATTTTCGGACATTTTTGATATGTTTTAGGTGCCTAAAAATCTACATTTTTGAAAAACCATGTTTTTACTGGTTAAATCCCTTTTAAAATTAAAATGCAAAGCGACAGCTCCTATTAAGTTCAATCAAGCCTATATTTGAGATTTGAGCTCAGTATGCCAACCGGAACCAGCCCCTGAATGCCCGCCAAAATGTAATTTTTGTTACATCCTACTGAGTATGATCGTAGTAGCTGTTAATAACAGGGATGAGTTAAATATCGAAGAATTTTGAAAAATGGCAACAATTTTCCCACTAAAATGGACATAACTTCACTGAAAATGGATAAAATTTCATTCTTTTTTCTGCAAAATTGTTCTTCATTTTGTTTTCAACAATGCTACAACATTAGTTTTGGAATTCAGACATGACAGTTTACTTACCAGAGCAATTTGAAAATATTTTTTAAGAAAAAACACTATTTTACACCGATTTAAGGTGTACTATGTCAGGAATATATTTTGGGAACTAAGAATTGATATTTTGATTTTTACATCTTTGTCCAGAGTTAGACCGAGATTTTAGACGTATTTTTGAGGTTTTAGGTGAAATATTAGGTTTTTTAACTTCAAATAGAGATAATATCAGTTTTCACCGACAGAATATTTTGGAAATCGATTTTTCTGACTCAAGGAGAAAATTTCCTACAATTTCCTTAAAGAGATTTATAAAATCGGGCAATTCGTTTCTTAGATATAGCCTCACAAATAATTCGAATCGATGAAAATGAAGATTTCTAAGTGTCACCTAATACTTTAATTTCCTTTAATCCTTTTATTTTATCCATTAATTTCCAACTTACGTTATCTCGGGAACTATTGTTCCGACTTCCAAAGTGAAAAAATGAAACTCTTGCGAAATTGTCTAATCTTTGCAATAAAAATATTTCAAAACATTTAACGAAAAGATCAGAAAAATTCTCAAAAGTTCAAATAATCACAGCAATCACAAAAGTTTTAAATTAAAAATTACAAAGAAAAGTCGATTAGCGAAATCGTATTGAACCACTTAGCATTAAATTTGGGATTTTGTTTTCTTCTTTTTTATGATTTATGTTCAAATTAAAGCAAAAAAAAATATTATATTATTTTGAACAAAGTGCAACAATTTCACAAAACATTCATAAATCAATCAATATCCATAAGTTCATAATAATTATTATTATCCTGAAGTGGATTTTTCGATCAGTTAAAAAACCTTGCAGTATCCCATTTGATTAAAAATAATAATAAAATTACGTTGTTCATCATAGTTAGGAATCAGTTGTAGGACAAGCCTTTTTAATAAAGATAAGATTTAAAGCACTTTTCTTCTTCTCGATTGTTTGTGAAAATTTTGAATAAAGAGAGGGGTAGATTTGTGATGAGAATTCCTTTTTTTATGGAATTTATATATTTAAAATAAAGCATCAATTGATTGAGAAAACGTTTTTTTTTTTAGTTGAAAAAATTGGATCAAATCAAAACATGATTTTGCTCAAGAAAACATTTTCCCCACACAAATCCCAAAGAAAAAGTTTGCCCCAAACAAACAACTCAAAACAACGTTTTCTCTGTTCTCCCCCCACCCCCTTTCCTCACCAAATTCCAAAAATATTCGTTTTGAATCCCCATCTCATCACTTTGGAAAGCCACCGAGCCAGTGTGACTTCTGCCGTTTCGTATATTCCGAAATGTAGATAACAGCTGTGTTTGATTGGTTTTGATCTAACCGCGCGCGCGTTCAACGACTCTTCAGTCCCGCAGCCATTAATCATCGCTTCTAAATTAAGCGATCTGTTTTAAGTTTTGGGGAGGGGGAAGCTTCGATAAAACCACCAAAAGTGGGTCATTGAGAAGTGGTCGTCGAAAAAAGCCCAGTGGCAAGTTCGTCTGCGAAGGTCGTTTCTCCAATTACTTTGGAAGCTTTTTGAGAAGAAAGTCGGCTTAGGGTTTGGCTTAGAGCCTTGCATCTCTTCCCATTTAAGGAGGGCTGACTGTTTGTTGAATGTCACTGGGTCCAAATAAAGCCTTCACTAATTGGGAAATGGTTCGAGATGAACGTCAGTGATTAGTTCTTTTGGGGGGTTGGGGCTAATTTGCACGGTCGAAGGCCGTGCTGGAGTCCAAACACACACAAATCAGACTAATGAACGGGAAAAAAAAGATGAAAATCAGCTTGGCAAATATCGTCACGTGCTGACAGCTAATTACTTTTGCGCCGGAAGCCAAGGATTCTCGCCAGTTCAATGCACTATTGCTTCTTCTTCTCTTCCCCCAACTGCCACGCAGCATCCGTTGAATAATCTCAATCCTGGCGAAGAGGATGAGGATCAGCCCGACGGACTGGGCTTTATTTACACGTTCATTTATCATCTGTTTTTAATCCTGATGACGCTCCTCAGTCTGTCTGCCTGTGTGCAATTCTCATATTTTGTGACTTGCCATGCCATCAGTTGCAAAAGCTCTTCTCGTCTGTTTTTGCAAGAGTTGCAAGCCATATAGATCTGCATCCCTCACTGTGTGAGCCGACCCTGTCTGGGCCAGACTTGCTCTGGCTGATGACGTTCGAAGAGTGTTGCAGAGCAACAGAAACACAGACTCTGCCGCTGGCATCAGCTGCAACCACCCCCAAAAGAAGCTGCAGGTGAGGGCCTGATAAAATCGATAAAGCACATCTCGCCCCAACGCCTCCCTTAAAAAGCAAACACTTTATGTTTCGTTGCTGAAATTCAAGTCCTTCTTCTTCTTCTTCTTCTTCAAGGGAATCAATTTGCTCTTCAAACTTTGTGTCTCACTAGTTTCGTTTCGAGTTGCAAAGTGCAGAGAAGTCTCAAATAGGCTGATTTAAGGCAAGTCGTTTTGGGGGAGGGGAAGAGGTGTCACGGAAAAGGTGAAAAGCCAATTGTCTCGGCAGGAAATCGATTGTCGTGTTGCTTGGAAGTGCTTGAACTATAGTTGAATTTTAGAATGCGAAATGGGAGGAATGGGGGCTTCCGGAATTTAAATCGATTCGAACTTCAATGTATCTTGAAATGTAAAGACAAATAGGTGACCGGCCCGTGGCTTAATGGCTACGGCTCCCGCCTCATATGCGGAAGGTTCCGGGTTCGATTCCCAACCGGTCTCCTTGAAATTATTCGACTATAATTGAACTTTGAATATGAACAAAAAACGCATGGAATCAGGTGGGATTCGAACTCACACCTTTGGATTGGTAATCAGATGCTCTAGCCACTCGATCACCAAGGGGTTGACACCCCTTGAGTGAATTAATCCGTAGTGGTGAAATAATGTCACAAGGTCATTTACTATATAATACAACAATCCCTTTCCCAAAGATTCCCCTACACACGCTACACACCATATTCTATAAATAACTCGAAGTGGTTGGTACGGTATGTCCCCACTTCTTCTTCTTCCCCTGATGATTCCATGAAATGTGGGTTCCGTTCATAGAATCTGCCTCTTGCGGTTAATGCAACGCAGTAGGCCGGGCCGCTTTAGTGAGTGTAATACATTTCGGGGGTTCTCGAAAGTACTGCAATCATTAATAATGACAAGAAAGAACTTGAGGCGTAATCTAACCATAAGTTCTTCCCGGATGCTTTCTTCGGACTGGCTGCGCTTGTGTTCGATTAGATTAGATTAGATTGAAATGTAAAGACAAATAGCTCATCTATTCGATTCCTTTTTTTCAAATTCTTTCCCGGGAAATTATATAACCAGACTGTTAACCTTGTTTATTAAATCTCTGATGTCTTGATTCATGAAAATCATTAGAAATATTAAGACCGTTCATCTGAGTTGCGAAAAAGTTTTTGTCTTTATCGGTTTGTGTTGGAATTCAAATAAAGGAAAAAAAAACATTATTTTTTATATCTGCAAACTACGCTATTTTTCACTTTCGTAATAGCGGTATTTTGAGCATCGTGCATCATTTTCAAAACAAACAAAAATTCAACGGAGGTTCTCAACAACTCTAACATCTATATATTATCTATTATTCCGATCCAGATGGAAAAAACCGTATAAAAAAGATATAAATTCTTTAAAAATGAACACAAATTTAATTTCTGTTGTATCTCGAAAAAAAATCTGGCCGTGGTAGAAAATATTTCAAAGTACCTCAAGTAGCAGGTTCTAAAAATTCGGAAAAGTGTTAAAAGTAAAAAAACAGGATTTGAACAGGAGTTGATTGATTCTTAACATGAAAAAAAACCATGTTTATCATTTTCCCCCTAAAAGCAGATAAAGACGTATTTTAACCAGAAGCAATCTATATTATTAAAACAAGAATACAAAAAAACTTTGTTTTAAATTCTTTGAAAGAAGACTGTTATTGAATAAACAAAAATACAATAAATTTAAGATTTAACAAATTAATTTAAAGCAACATACAAATAATTTGTCAGGAAAATAAATAACAATAAATTTAATTTCAAGTTTGAGCATAACTTACTACTTAACAAGCAACCAAAATTAGTTTTTTCAATACTCTGCCATATTCTAAAAAAAAAAATACAGATGAGTAACGAAAAATGGGAAAGGTCTTCAATTTTGCTTTTGTTTTTTCGATGGAAAATACGTTTTTCGGAATTTTTAGTACGCCATCAAATCGGGCGTCCAATTTTACATAATAGCAGTTAAAATAAGATTTTTTCAGCACGAGTCGTACATTACCGAGGTTTACCGAGTTGGAGAAATACGACGAGTGCTGAAAAACTCAAGTTTTTCAACGAATTGCTTATTTTTTTTTTTGCAATTCCAAAAAATGCTTCTTAAATGGAATTTTATGTTATTCATGTGCTTATTAAATTCACCGTTTTAAACAAAAAAATATTGAAAATTCTTACTTTTCGATGATAGTGCTGAAAAGTTCAACTTTTCTGCACCCAAAAGTTTTACTTTTCAGCACTGGTAATGAAAGGTATTAATTCACCATTCTGTTATTTTTGCTAGGAAAAAGTAGGCCGATTCGTTTCTCCAGAAGGACAGGAAAATTTGACAGTTTTTCAGCGGAATTACAAAAAAAGTTCTTTTGATACTAAGTTACAAAAAAAACCCTGAAAAATCAGGTGACAAAAATTGCATCTTATTTAAAAAAAAACATGACAGTTTACGAAATCGGCCGATTTCGAGCATTTTTATTTTTTTGTATTTTTTGTATGGGTGAACCAATGACACAAAAAAGCTTATTTGGAAGGCCCCCACAAAGTTTGAACCAAACAAAAAAAATACAAATAAAATCCATTTCCGGTTTTGGTAGAGAATTGCTCACATGTAAAATCGATTGTGAACTATTCAGAATTCATTACATAATGCTTAATTAAGTACTTTTAACAGATTTTGAATGTTGGGATCATAGACTAAAAATTTGAGAAAAAAAATCATAAATTAATTGATATTTCGCAAATTCCTCTTTGTAATACAATTGTGATGACGTGTGTAATACGTGTGTTTGGCATATTTTTTTGAAAATCAGACTTTTTATAGAATTTTTTTAACATTATCAAATCCAGTAGCGTGCCCAGCTCCTTGAGGAAGGTGGGGCAATAATATGGACGTTTCGAATATTACGTCGTTTATGGACACCCCCTGACCAAATTTAGAACAAACTTCTGAGGATGGTGGGGCAGCTGCCCCATGTTGCCCCACCCTGTGCACGCTAGTGATCAAATGGGCCATTTTACTTTGAAGGCCTCGGGATCGTGATCATAGACCAAATTAATTACTTTGAGCAAAGTTTCATGAAAAATCATTTTTTATTGATTTTTCAGCGCTATTTTAAAGTTTTGAACGCGTCATAAAATTAAAAGAGTAATTCTGAAAAAAATTGCAAAAAAAAACTTTCTTTTTTAATTTTTTTATTTTGATGAAAATTTGTCTATTCTTTTTTTTCGTTTGAATTATTATGACAGTATTCTGTATTAAAATCACAACTTTTTCAAAAAATCATATCGCCGTTACAAGATATTGCACCTCCTTAACTCCTAAATAAAACAAAAATTCGTTTTAGAAATCCAACCGTTAGTGATGGAAATTTTTTTGTTCACCTATTTTTTTTTCTGGAAAGTTTTAAAAATAACCTTCGACTTTGCCAAAACCACCAAATCGATCAGAAAAAAACCCTTTATAAGATACAGATTTTCGAAAATTCGCATGCTCATTTTGCATGGCCAGTTGGCAAGATTGTATGGAGCCTTGTATGGGAAAACTTATAATGCAAAATGGCTTCTATTGACATAGTGAATACATAGACAACAATTTATTCAAATGAGTCAATACATAGAAAAGTCGATTCGCGAATAAGAGTATTACAAAAGAAAGAAATTTAGTGCTGATTCAAGTTTCCAAACAAACCATTTTTCATCTCTAATGTTGCTGAAGCACCTCACCGATCACTTTCTAAAACAAATGAACCTCTCCAAATCTGTTCCAAATCCAGCATAAACACATAAATAAATCGCCTTTTTGTTTTCTCGAAAAACAACAGACACTCACAGCGTTTGAAAATCGCTTGATAATCGATTTCGCCTTAAAATTTACGAACTCTCTTAAACCTGTGCCGTTTGTGGAGGAGGTGTGGGTGGTTTGTTGATGTTTAGCTTTGGACTAAACGTGAATTAACTGTAGCAACGGCTGAGCTTTGCCGAGGTTGAAGATTTGAGTCGGGAGATTTGAGACGGGCGTGGGATGCATTGACTGTGGCAATTTTTTTTAAGATGACTTTTATTGTGGCTTCCATTATCAGAGAGTCCCGAGGTGGAGAAGCTACCAAAATATAATTTGATTTGATATTAATAAGTTTTGAAATTTGAATAAAAAATCATTGAAACAGTGCGCAAGAGAAAAATCACATGATTGTTACATATTTTTTTTCTTTTCATCTCGTCCGGGGTCCAGCACACCACATTCACCGAGAAGATGCTGAACAAGAACAAGAGGAGCTGCATCATGATGACGATGATGACGGTCTAAAAATGGAGTTGGCGTGTTCCACTTTTGGTCTTCTCGCGCCGGGCGATGCCGCGGTCTTGAGGTTTATTTGGTGCAATAAACGTCGCCATCGGGTTTCGGTTCGTTCCGGGATTTGCTGGGAGGGGGACGCAGAAGAGGTCAGACAGTCACGTGAACTGCATCTGGACCGTCCCAACTCCCAAGTGGAGACCAGAGGAGGAAACAATGACAGCGTGAAACCAGAAAGAAGCAAATTCTTCCCTCCGTGTTGGAACGGAACCTCGCAGAACATGAAGCGAAGTGCAGGCATAAATTGTGGCCGTCATCATGGTTAAATTTAGAAAATTTATGGGCACGCATAACTTGTTTGAAATTTTATGATTTTGCGTTGCGCGTTTCGCACCTAGTTTGGTGTGCGTGGCTGAGGGGTATTTTCTTTTTAAGTCTTGGTTGTTTTTTTTTAACGTTTTGGAGTGGCATTTTCATCAGGTTCATTTACGGGAGTATCGATACGACTCGGTTGTAAATCGATGATCTTCATGTTTTGGGGGGCAGTTTATTGGCTTGACACGCACAAAATGCACTTTTGGGGGATCACAGTTTTATGTAATGACCCATCATTGGTGTTTTGAATTATCTTAAAAGGAACTTCAACCAGAGTTGTTTTATTTTACTTTCGTGAATTTGACAAATTTGTGTTTTATGGTTGCGTTGGAATGAGATTTGAACATGCCACAGATCATTCAATTTTATACTAAGCTTTCTTATTTCTAAAAGCAGTCCCGAGCAGACGGAAATAACTTGGGAATAACATTTTTTGATATTTGAAAATACTAGGCCAATAACATTTTATGTAATTTATAACAGGATTTGTTATTCGTCGTTATGATTTTTTTGTTGTTGGATTGTTATTGTAATAACAGACTAATAATATTTTGAGTTATTCTTCGAACAAATCTTTGTTATTATTTTTTGTTATTTTATAAACTAATCCGATCATCCCAATAACAGTTGGATTCTTCCATAACAAAAAATGTTATTCCAACCAATATCAGACCAATAACAAATTTTGTTATGATAACATAAACTGTTATTAAACTCTTATTTAAAAAAATATTTTTCAAGAAGATTCCATAACACTTTCTGTTATTTTAACAGTATTTGTTATTGAAATGGCATGAATGATCACCAGTTTGGAAGCAGTTTTAAAATAAAAAAAAATAGCTTAGAAGATTTTGACGTAATTTTCAGTGCAATAATTTACAAGCTTGCTTGCAAAAAAGTGGTGATTGTAAATCAAAATATTGCAGAACGTTTCTCAAACTATCGAAAAGCAAAAAAAATGCCATACAAATGCTTCTATAATGTTTTTATCAAATCTTTGTAAAATTTAGTTTTACGAATTTTTCAAAGTTCAAGTTTCACGTCAGCCCAATTGGAGAAAACTTCAAATCTTATGTTTCTAAAAATAAATTTAAAAGAATTTATTTTTTGTTAATTTGTTATCCTTATCAAAAAATAATCCGTTAAACAATATTACAACAAAGCCAGAAAAATCCCAGACACATTCCAAATGGTTCAATTTTTGACATTGAAAATCCATAAATAATTTCTGAGATATCATCGTCTGAATAACTAGTATGAGCAATTTAGTGAGACTACGGAAAGCATTTTTTTAATATCAAACTTTCTGTGAACGTTTTTCTATTAACATAGAAGTCATTAGTCTATCATACATGTTTTCATAAAATTCTAGCAGCTATCTGTATAAAATGGCTATCAAATAAAATTGGTGTCTTGATAACGGATTTTCTGATCGATTTGGTGTCTTCAGGAAAATTGCCTAGGACTATTGAGAAAAAATACACTTCTTATCTCTACATTTTCAAAATTGCCCAAAAATAATCCATTAAAAAAAAACATTTTTTAACATGTTTTAATTGACAAAAATAATATCTTTAGAGTTATGTCACTCTTTGGTCACTAATCAATTGGAAGTGTTGCCAAATTTTCTAAAAAAAAACTGACTAAAACATTAATAATGTCGTTTATTTTACTGTATTCTTAGGTTTAAATTCATAATCGAGAACGATTATTTCTTTGTTATCTCTGATTTGGATGATGTTTTCTGTGAACTATTTCTATAATAAAAGAAGTAATTATTGCATACATTAATAAGTATTGTTCAGAACTTCTCAGAAATAAAAAAAAACGCTCTGAAAAAATACAATTTTATAAATTCGACTGTTCTATTCAAAAAATGAATTCCGCAAAAATAAACATTTTAAAAAAATCATGTTTTTGAATATATTTGAGATGACAAAAATGTCATTTTTATACCAATGGCACAAGTTGGTGAAAAACAATGTAACAGTGTTGCCATATTTGAAAAAAATATTATAATTTATTTTTACATTTTGAAAATGTTGGAATTTTGTTTGACTTTATTTCAGATGTAAATTCAAATTTTGAGTCTGTAGAAGTTATGACCAAGCTTGACAATATCTGAAAATTAAAATCGACAGATCAAAAAAAAACCTTTTAATTTGCGTTGACTATGATTTGATTGGACCAATTGCTGAGGCACAGAATCTGAAAGGAAGGCAAACAGAAAAAAACGAGGTCGTCTCTACCTTACCAAAATTGAAACTATAGGCCAAAAAAATCTGATCTTTAGAATAAAAATTGTATATAAAGTATAAAAAAGTCATTCCTAACATTTTTTTCAATTCTATTCAATTCAATTAGTTTTTATTAGTAAATGATCAAAAAGTAAATAAATAAAAAATAATAAATAAATTTACAATTTCATCTTTCATATAACCTAACAATGTTTTGGAGTTCAACTATGGTTTTTACTATAATTCATTTGGATGTAATTGGATATTTTTATAATGGATTTGGCAAGAGAAGGAAAAATAAAAAAAAACTTTCGAGATTTGCTAAGGAAAAAGATAGAAAAAGAAAAAGCTTAAAACTAAATCACAGTTTGTTTTGTCTTTTGACGTCGAAAAACGTCAAAACTTATCCATTGCAGATGTACTTCATCATCAGCTCACTGTGAACATGGAATTGATCTGCCTCGTTCCGCCAGAAAACATTTTATATATGATCGAAAATAAGTGGTTTTAGCGTTTTCAAATGTTGAAATTTATTTGAAAATTTGAATTAATTTGCGCAACTGAATTTTTCGTGTGAAATGTCCAATTTGAAAAATGGGTTGAATTTTTAGTGTCTATTATTTGCTGACATGTTTTAAAACAATATTGACAACTTTGCCGAAGACTATCTACTCTCAATACACAATTTTTTAAAAAAGCCTTTTTGTATGGACGGTCGCAAAACTTGTAGGAAGACTTATATGGACGAACCAATGATGCTAAATGACTTCTTTTGTTTTAGAAAACGTATACACAAAGTGTCATAAAATAAAAAAAAAACAATTTTGAGAGGATTGCTCTGAAGCAAAATGGCTCATTTGGTCAGAGAACAAATATTCACAAAAAAGCCTTTGAAAATCGCTCTATAGCATTTCAAACAAAATGTATTTGAATTTCATATGTCTTGTAATGTTTGATACATAAACTATGTCACAAACATTGATTTTGTCGATCAATATCCTCTTCAATGTCACTGCCACCTAAGTTAAACTACCCGAATTCTCCAACTGCAACTCCACCACGCTTTCAAAACGATATGAATTTTGAATTCAACAATTACGAGTTCCGTATCGAAAAATGAATAACGAATGAGTCAGGATTTGGTCTCAACCTCGAGGTTCAAAAACCGCATCAACTTCCAAAATGCTCAGACACGGCTCAGCCTGAAACACACACACACACACGCTTCAAACTTCTCCAGCTCAGTTTTACATCACCCCATCATGAATGTTGTGTGGTGGTAGCAACCGTCAAAGGGTTCGTTCGTTCGTTTGGTAGTTTAGGGCTCTCTTGGGAGCTTTCGTCGTCGTCATGAGCTCCGGCACCGGATTATCCGGGCTTCGTTCGTTTCGGGGGGTGACTGGGATCCACATCAGAGGGCTGCAAGTTGGGGGGATGTTTTGTAATTTATCATTTAATTTAATAGCCTCACCCACTTGCTTCTCTTGGAGCTCCCCACTTTTTTTCTGGCGCTCTCGCTTGGCTCGGGTCTATGAAATGTGATCCTAGCCCTGAATTGGATTTCTACCTGTTTTAATTAAACATGTACGCGAAGTGAGAGTAAAGTGAGAGCACAAAGCACACACGAAACATATGATGCTACAGAGTCAGTTGATGGTGGTTAAAAAAGATTAAATTGTTGATGCCATGGAAACAGAAATTAAAACTGAACACATTATTTGAGCGAATATAATTGCCTCACCAAAACAATCTTCAACAATGTCATTTCTTATTTTTTTTAATGATAACATTTTTGATTGGATAATTTAAAGTCAACAATCAAGAGTTAAGAGTTAAGAGTTAAGAGTTAAGAGTTAAGAGTTAAGAGTTAAGAGTCAAGAGTCAAGAGTCAAGAGTCAAGAGTCAAGAGTCAAGAGTCAAGAGTCAAGAGTCAAGAGTCAAGAGTCAAGAGTCAAGAGTCAAGAGTCAAGAGTCAAGAGTCAAGAGTCAAGAGTCAAGAGTCAAGAGTCAAGAGTCAAGAGTCAAGAGTCAAGAGTCAAGAGTCAAGAGTCAAGAGTCAAGAGTCAAGAGTCAAGAGTCAAGAGTCAAGAGTCAAGAGTCAAGAGTCAAGAGTCAAGAGTCAAGAGTCAAGAGTCAAGAGTCAAGAGTCAAGAGTCAAGAGTCAAGAGTCAAGAGTCAAGAGTCAAGAGTCAAAAGTCAACGAAAAAGTTAATCATTGCTTACCTAGGCAATTTTCACAAAATTCCATCAAATCAAATATTAATTAAAAATTAAATTAGGTCGGGTTCCTTTTCTTCAAATTAAAAGTTTTGTTTTGAATAACAGAAAATCATTAATCACCGTTTAAGGAAACAAGAGTCTCAGATTTCCTTTAACGCCACCTGATCCAACTCCGATAGACAGTTAAACACTTTTTTCACCGTCTCGCCAATAATTTTCAGCGACAAAAAAATGCTTCCCTTTCTAGAAAGTTTTCTGGACAGGACAGGTAAGCATGATGAAAAAATGAGAATGAAACGAAAAAAAAAGTTTTATATTCCGCTACCTTATCGCAATTTCCGTCCTTCGATAAACTACCCTCCAACAAGGGGACAGGAAGAAAGAAAAACTTTCTTTTTCGCAGACACCTGTTGTGTCGCGGTCGGTGTCGTTTGGCCCTTTGGAAAATTCTGCTCACTTTCCGAGACCATCAAGAATCATGAAAAACTACCAGAGGAAGGACCTTTTGCTTTACGACGATGTCGTCGTCGTCGTCGGTGGTTGTAATTTTATATTGAAAGAGAGAGAACTTGTAAGGAATATTGCGACAAAGTATGATTTACTGCGCTAACGAGTCCAATAAAATCAGTTGGGAGCCCGGAGCGTAATTTTTTCTAACTTTTCAGCGAATAAAGAATCGTCCGGAAATCGATTAACGCTCACCAAAGAGAGAGCTTCTAAATGTTGACACAAGTGAATCGCACAATTGCTGCAAACGATTAGATTTCAATTTCCGAAACCAAATTCCACAATCAGATTCTGAACACAAATTTCAACAAAAAGCCACAAATTGATGGTCCCTCCCCCCCTCAACTTTTACGACGAACGTCCCTCGTAAAATTAAATCTCTTTCCGATTGCAAACATTGGGGTGTGATGACCATGAAAAGTAAACACAAACCCTCACACATTTTCGAGCAAGTTTTCAGTTAGTTCGACGATAAAATCGATTGCATCAAAACCACGTTCGGATAATTTGGCCCCGAGGCTGCAAATCGACCTTTTTTTCCTGATCAGAAAAAACACGTTCCAAATTTAGCTTGAGGGGAAATGTTTTCCCTTAACAATTGAGTTTTAGGATGAGATATCAAGCAGGGACGCTCTGTTATCAGTTATCATGAAAGCAAATTGATACAAATCTCCTGTGGTTTCTTTTTGGGTTGTTTGTCATTTTCTTCTACCATTTTTTTTTTTTGAAAGATGAAAAAAGTCGCGGGAGGGCGAGCTACCTACTAATGGACAGTGAATGATTTTATTGCGTAATGCGTAACACTTTGAAACATATAAAAAGTTTTTTTTTTTATTTTTGTATTTTTGTATTTTTGTATTTTTGTATTTTTGTATTTTTGTATTTTAGTATTTTTGTATTTTTTCGGGGTGTTTTCTTTTCCATCATTTCAGATTCATCTGACCCGAAGGCCAAAACCATTTTCTTTGAAAGTTATGAATTGGATCCTATCTCTCGCTCAAGACGTGGCCAGACAAGGAAAAACTCTCTCCCCCGTAGGGAATGGCCCAAATTACGGCCGTCTGCACTAATTGATCATCGACCTGGTCTCGAGAAGCGCTCTGGCACAGCTGGAAATCGGTCAACAAAAAAGCTTCTTTTTTTTCGTGAAGCGAAGTGGGGCGTACTTTTAGGTTGTGTTGTTTGTTTGGGGAAAATTCGTTCCAGAAGCGATAATTGGATGGAAAATATTCATTAAAGTTACGCGCAACTGATAATTGAAAAGGCTTCGAAAACGAAAGCTCATTTGGATCAATTTCTGCATACAATTTAAACAGTTCCAAAATAACAATCACCCTTTTCCCATGCTGAGTCGAACAGAAAGCTTTCCCCAAGGCTCGCTTGAAACGTGCAACAAAAGCAATCAAACAACTGCTGCTGTAACAACAAAGTAGTCTGTGAAAATAAATGGAACCAGCAGCCAGCGGCAGCAGCAGTGCATTTGATGGCTCTTTTCAGAACGGATGAGTCTCAATCACAGGAACCTATGAATTGAACACAGAAAGACGATTAAAATGGAAAAAATGTTCTTTTGAATTGATTTTTCGGAATGATGTATTTTTTTCACTCACTGGACGTACTTTGGTTGTATTACATAATTCTGTTAATTGAAAAAACAGTTATTTGAAAAAAGAATGTTTTAAACCAATGAAGTTCACCAACGATGCAACATGCGATGCTACAAGGAAACTGACAGCATCGTCACAGTGTGCCATGACCGTGCTGCTCCATGACTGAGGAGACATTTTTATGTCACGCAACTTGGTAACGATGTTGCTTGGATGTTTGCGATGCCACAGAGCAGAGTGTGTATTTGAAGATGGTTCGTGTATTTAGTTTTTGTTGCATCAGTAGAACAGTCTGTTCGAAATTGGTATAAAAGGTTGCTAGTTTAGCGAGATTTTTTTTTTGTTTTGTTTTATTAATTTCAGTTTTCTTTTTGTTATATTAAAATGAATGAAAATGAAAAAAATAAGCAAAACACTCTAAATTTAAGAATTTTGGCAGAGTAATGTAATTCTCATCACAAGTCACAAACCTAAATTTCTCGACCTAATCCTCCCGGATTTGATGCCCCCTCCCCTTTACATCACCTCTTCAGAATTCATACCCGAAACCACCTAACTTAATCCTCGTTATTTCAGCATTGAAATTGTGTGTAGATGCACTCCTCGGCACTGCATTTCGCCTAAGAGGAATAAATTTGCGGCTGGGAGGTGGGTTGCAGGTGCTTAGTTAGCATGGCAGATTAGAACTAATCGGTTTTCCGCAATCATAACACCAGCTTCAGCCAGTTAGGTTGAGGTACCGGAAGCTGAGCAAACTTTGTTGGGTGGAAAAGTGGATTAGTTGCTGCAGGTGGATTTCACAGGATTTGTCATTGCAGTCTGACCAATGTTTTGAAGTGATTAAATTGTTGTTTTGTACACTTTATGAGCTATTTTTTTTCAAAGTAACATTAAATTACGAAACCAAAAACAAATCAATTCAGTACAGTGAGTTCTTTAACGAGACTGAGAGAATGAGTGACTCAAGCTTTAGTGAGAAGTATACAATTTACAAGGCACGTGAGAAAGAGCTCAATTCCTTGAGAAAAAAAAATTATGCACAATTTCATATATTTGTTAGCTTTACACATTGTTGTTATCCCCGAGCAGGGGTAAATTACACGGGAATACCAAATTTTGGTATTACTTGGGAAAATAACAGGGACCAAAATGTACACTTGGTTGCCCAGTAATAGATGAGCAATTCTCTGAGATTTCGGTCATTCGATTTTTTTTTGTATTTTTTAATCCGGCTGAAACTTTTTTGGTGCCTTCGTTAGTTTGTCCATATAATTTTCCATACAAACTTGGCAGCTGTCCATACAAAAATGATGTATGAAAATTCAAAAATCTGTATCTTTTGAAGGAATTTTTTGATCGATTTGGTGTCTTCGGCAAAGTTGTAGGTATGGATATGGACTACACTGAAAAAAATGATACACGGTAAAAAAAATTTTGGTGATTTTTAATTTCATTTTTTGTCACTAAAACTTGATTTGCAAAAAAACACTATTTTTATTTTTTTTATTTTTTGATATGTTTTAGAGGACATAAAATGCCAACTTTTCTGAAATTTCCAGAATGGGCAAAAAATCTTTGACCGAGTTATAATTTTTTGAATCAATACTGATTTTTTTCAAAAAATCGAAATATTGGTTGTAAAAATATTTTCAAAAATTTAAAATCAAGACCAAGGATAAGTGCAGTGCTTCTGGGGACGCGCAGTCCTGTTTTTTCTCGATAATTTTCGTCTCTTTTGTGTCGCTGTTTGTGTGCATGGGGTGATTGGTCATAATAATTGAATAATGCCTTCATAAGTGCAGTGCTTCTGGGGACGCGCAGTCCTGTTTTTTTCGCGATAATTTTCGTCGTAAATGATCGTAAAAATTTATTCCAACTTTCAGTTTTAGTATTACCTCATCAAACTATCGATTTTATGAAGAGTAAAGCGTCATTTATTTACTATTTTTGAAATTTGCTCGCGTTATCTAAATTGTAAAAACAGTAAAATTATACTGATAAGTCCAGCCCATAGCACTACTGCTCGGCTGGCACGCGTTCGATAAAAATAAACCATTTTAAATAATCA
Source organism: Culex pipiens pallens (assembly GCF_016801865.2). Classification (NCBI taxonomy): domain Eukaryota; kingdom Metazoa; phylum Arthropoda; class Insecta; order Diptera; family Culicidae; genus Culex; species Culex pipiens. Next base: position 5,672,351 of record NC_068938.1, read on the forward strand.
ATTATCTATCTTTCCGCAGCCGGCTGCCTAAGATTTAAAAAATTTGAACCGATAAACAAAATGCTCATGGTCACATCACTGCCACTCGTGAATCCTGACCTCATACCCATCTACTAACCCCCTCAAAACTCATGTGATACTTTGTCGGAGAAGCAGTCGATTGGGCGGTCTCTATCACTCAAGTATCGGACTAACATTCCCATCCACTTCCCCGTGACCCTACCACTGGTCGTGGCCGGCGCCGGTATTGATTAGCATGATAGGGGCCTTTGAGAAGTTGCGAAGCGAGGAAAGATAGCACCCACTCATCTTCCACGGCTCGTGGATGTAACTTCTGGAGGTCCTGGTCAATAACGGAGTAGCAACTGCGGGTGGGCACCTATGCTTATGCTTATGCTTTGCTTATTCTGGAAATTTCAGAAAAGTTGGCATTTTATGTCCTCTAAAACATATCAAAAAATAAAATAAAATAAAAATAGTGTTTTTTTGCAAATCAAGTTTTAGTGACAAAAAGTGAAATAAAAAAATCACCAATTTTTTTTACCGTGTATCATTTTTTTTCAGTGCGGTCCATATCCATACCTACAACTTTGCCGAAGATACCAAATCGATCAAAAAATTCCTTCAGAAGATACAGATTTTTGAATTTTCACATATCATTTTTGTATGGACAGCTGCCAAATTTGTATGGAAAATTATATGAACGAACTAATGATGCAAAATGGCTTTTTTGGGCATACCGAAGGCACCAAAAAAGTTTCAGCCGGATTAAAAAATACAAAAATTAAAATTATAGAAAAAAGACCGATTCCGTAGAGAACTGCTCAGATGGTAAAATACCATGAAATCATACCAAAGTCTTGTATGTGGAAGGGCACAACAATACCAAACCATGTTATTCCAAGGGTTAAATAATACCTCAAAATAAAACCATTACAATACCAAGTTGAGGTCTTCTAGATTGTTGAACATTGCTTGAATACCAAAACTTGGTTTTGCCATGGTTTTATTTTTAGGTATTCCCGCGCCCTTGGAAAATCTGATTTTGGTATTCCTATGGTCGTCCACACACATGATTTTGGTATGATTTCATGGTATTTTACCATCTATTACTGGGCAACCAAGGGCACATTTTGGTCGCTGGTATTTGCACAAGTATACCAAAATTTGGTATTTTCATGCCATCTTTTAGTGCAGCAGTTGCAGTTAGTGAAAAAAAGGAAATGATCCATTTGCAACAGCCAAATCTACTCACCTGATGATTCCATGTTGTTCTTAGTGATATTCTTCACCACATTGAATACATTTGTCATTGATGAACGGCCTGTGCATGAAGTTCTTGAAGCCTCTGAAAAATAACAAGATTGAAAAATAAGTGTTATTGAAATGAAACTGGATTGAAATACACCAAAATTCATTAATCTGTCGATTGACTCGTTTTTCCAAGTAATTAGTTATCCCGACTTAAAGAAATTTCAACGATTTAAAAAAAAATCCTGGTGGGTATTATCAAAAAAAATTAAAATCAGCTTTAACATTTTTGGGTTTCAAATCGTTTTAGCGCAAAATTAATTATCTTGTCAAAATTGTTAAAACATTTCACATAGTTTCAGAGGAATTTGAAAAAAAAAAACACTTTAAAACCAAAATATGGTATCCTGAATTTTTTTCCTAATTCCAAGTCATTTCTTTAGGGGGTATATCAAAAATGTTTAAAATCATGTTTGAAATTTTCGGTTTTCAATGAAAGCATTCGCTTTGAGACATCATTTTAGCGCAAATTAATTATTTTATCAAAATTGGTCAAAATTTTCCCATAGTTGCAGAGGAATTTGATAAAATACTGTAGTACCAAAAGAATACCAAAATCTGGTGTTCGATCATTGACAAATTCTGCAATTTTGCAATATCAAAACAATACCTTAAATTGGTATGATACCAAATTTTGCTCTTGCATAATCCTTAAGAAACTTTTTAATGGGTCCAGGAATACCAAAATTTGGTATTGATACCAGAGAAAGGTATTATTACACATTTCCTTTGTTATTTACCCATGCTCTGGTCTGTTTTTGTAAGCTATAGCAATCAAAGAATAAATTTTCTGTTTGTTTTTTTTTCTCAAATTAAAGTCGCAATATTATTCATCTGATTAAAAATAGGGGGTGAGGGGGTAATATGCACCCCCGGGGCAAAATGCACCTCCTGCTTTTCTCGGTATTTGGAAGAATTTTCCGGGGAAAAACTCATAGAAATTGAAAGCTTAACATTAATAAACCATGCTGGAAAAAATTGAGCATCGTAGTATAAAAACAGCTTAAGTTATTTGCCAAACTTTAAAATGTTGTGTTTTCATCTAATTTTTATTGAACTTTCATTATGATTTTTGGACAATATAAAAAGCATTTATTTTTATTGTAAGTATTGAGGTATATAGTTTTTGTCATAATCTTCACTATTCTGTAGATAGATGTGTCCAAAAACATCAAAAAATGCATTTTTAATTAAACTTTCTGCAAAAAGCGTGGTCGGGGCAAAATGCACCGCTCTGAAGTTCCTTTGTAAAAACAGCGGTGTCATCTAGTGGTGACTAGTGAAAACTGCTTTTATCCGGTGCATTTTGCCCCATGTTGTGGTGCATTTTGCCCCAATGTTGCGGTGCATATTGCCCCGCATGGTTGTTTGAAATGAATCAAAAATGTTTTTAGAAATTCGATATTTTCGAACAATTTTGAGGTTTTTTAAGACTTTTTTCACAAGGATGACGAAGAATAATAGTTGTTTTAGAATATCGAACAAAATTCTTCCACAGTAATGCTGTAATCGTTGAGAAATCACAGTTTTCCCCTAGGGGGTGCATATTACCCCCTCTCCCCCTAAGTCTTGTAAGCTTCAAAACAACACAAATCGATATCACAAATTAAATCACTTCTGATGAGAAAAGAAATCTATGTCAAGCTCAAACCACGATTCAATTATGCTTCGTCCAGGAGTAATTGAAAAGATACACGGCACTAATTACAGAGAAGATAGCACCTCAGGATGGTGGCAAATGGTTGGAAGAAAAAGAAAAAGAGCTGTTGTTATCTTTGTGGTTATTTCTGTACGAGCAACAGCCTTGACCTCGACTGTATCGGAAATGGGTGAAAGAAACGGGAACTTGGCAATTTTATTTGTTTGAAAATGCAGAAATTGTTAAAACGAAGATTGCTTCATTGATTTAGTTGTCAGAAGAAACTGCAACCGAAATAAATGAAAATGCAATTACGCCTGAAGGCAGACTAAAAGAAACAAAATTTAAAAAAAAATACAACTGGTATAATCGTAGTTCATTCAAGCAGAGGAAAGCAAACTTTAATCCTCAGCAACGTTGCCAGATTATTTTATGGGAAATCTGTATTTTCTTAAAAATAAATCTGTATTTTATCTGTATCATATCAAATTTGAAGCCATAGAGGATTTTTTTAGACTTTTCACAACAGATTTAAGCTTTTTAATCATATTAAAGCATAATTCAATTACTAAATTATTGAAATTTTCAAATTAAATCATTTTTAAAAAATCTGTATATACAGATTTTTTGATTTTTGGGATCAAAAAATCTGTATAATACAAATTTATCTGTATATCTGGCATGGCTGATCCTCAGTGCTTTTTCGAGTCCGCCGTGTTGAAAGTGATTTTAAACTGTTTTAGTTATTTTGTAGAACTCTAATTGAAAAAAAAATTCAGCATGATTTTTATCGCAAATATTTTGAGTGAAATTCTTGTAGACAATTTAATTGCTAACAACTTTGTTGCTTTTTTTATAACTTAAAGAAAAATGAATTTGCTACAAAAATTTAAAACTTGAACAAAAATTGCACCACCTGCTGGAGAAATCCTGAAACAATGTTTCAGGTTGCATTCTAAACGCCATGCAGTCTAGAAAATCAAGATCTACAAAACCCATTTCAAGACCAACTTTCTGCGAGTACAAACCACCCACCATCACCACAACATATTGTACTAGCTGTAGAAGAATATGTTGCACACAACGCCTACTATACTGCCACCGCTTCCAGAAGCATAAAACAACTTCTCCTGGAACAACTTAAAGAGACAGAGAGAAAGAGGAGACCGTGTGCGATGGCGCGTGCTTGGCATGGCTGAGGTCGTGACTGGCATTTTTGGCACGATTTCATCGCCAAGTAACATCATGTCACTCTCTCGGTGGTGGCTTCCACCCTCTTTCTCTTGCAGTTGAAGGTGTTACATTGAAGATTTTTAAAGAGTTATTGAAGAATTTAAAATTCAAATCAAAGCAACCTTCTTCTAAGCGGTTACGCAACAAGTCCCGTTTTAAGACCAGAAGCACTCGAATCTCTCCCGATCGCCACGACCTAATCCGATTACACAAATAAAAAGTTCACTTCTCACCGCGTCCAAACTCCCGATCACTGCACAATTCCCGAGAAATTCGTGATGAAGATGCTGCGCGACAAGGCGCACAAAGCAGCTTCTGGTTCTGGACGACCCGTTGGGATCGATGTAACCTTTTCCTCTGGCGGGAAGACCTCCGAAACACCCCGAAATTGATCTGTTCGAGCCGATAAACCCCCCCAAACAAAGAGGCTTAACCTTTTGACGCGTCTGAACAGCAATCACAGCAGTCTGGGGTGACGGAAATCGATCATCCAACGAGCCCAACTTGCCTCAATCCTAGTTGGCCATCTTCCGAGAAGCGGTTGCTCGCACGTGACTCCATTCGACCGTATGCATTTTGGTCATTTGGCACGTTTTTGACGTAATGACCGTCGTCCGAGCAGCAGCTGCTGCTGCTATCGGCCTGCTACGATCTGACTTCAAACTGGACGGCGCGGCTGCTTTCAAAAGAAATGGCGGTGAAATTTGCGCGCCAAGCAGCCTCCTTCGATTTCGTAATAATTCCCAGCAGACGTCGTGGAGTGTCGTGGAGCCTTTCGGGTCCAACAAAGGTCTCTAATTGACCGGATCCAAGTCGCAAAGGAAGTGACCCTTTGGTCCAACCTGTTGGAGCTTATCAAGATGATGGGGATGCGAGTCTCGCACACGGTGGGGAAAGAAAACTGAAAGAAATGCCGTGTGTGATTGACGTTTATGGTGGTTGAGCTTGGAGGGATTTGGGTTGGTCAGGTTCAAGATTCCACTTTTGCGCCAAAGAAATAAGGTTATCATTGGCCGGTTGCACGTGCAATGGGAGACTGATGAGACTCTCTTTAACGTTATTGAATGCTTGAAGGGAAAAAAAAGATCATTCAAGGTGAAAAAAGGTGCTGATAATATGTAAAGGAAAAAAGCGATTATGATTGGAATTTTGCGCGCGCTCGTCCCATACTGGTGGTGAAACACTTTGGCCAAGATGGGATGTGTGGATTCTGTGCAATTTCAAAGGTGGTGTGGTGTGAACCACCTGCTGCAGACGGTTGCTCGTTGTTGAATCAATGAAGGCGCTGTCGGATTTGGAAAATGAATGGGCTTTCATTGAACAATGTATGGAGTAATTATACAATGGAATGAAATCAGTTAACAAGTTGGAATCAATTTAAGAAAAACAAAACATTTAATTGGCAGAAAATTAGACTTGAGTAAAAAAGATTATTTCTTATCTATATATATAAAAAATTTCGACGGTTTTGTTCGAACGCGAATCAGTTCAATACGGAGCGTCGGATCGAGCTGCTTTTTGTTGCGTTGGGTTCGTACAAGCTCAAGGAAGGTTCTTACGCCAAAAAGTGACAACTTTGACCACTCTGGAACCGATTCCGGAAAATATGCAGATTGTATGGGAAAAGTTACGTAAAATCCAATTTTGATCACAGGAGGCTGATTAGGCAAGAAAGTTAAAACGTCAGAAAACGAAGAAAAGACGAGACGAAGTTTGTCGGGTAAGGCTTGTTTCTTATAAATATTTGGTTATACTTTTCCAATCAAACAAAATCATATTCACAGAACAGCCCAGAATCGATTATTCGAAGGCATTGGAAAAATTTCTCTTCGGAGAATCGAATCACAAAATTTGATTTTTTTTTTTTGTTTGATTTTTGATTGTCGAGGTTGGCCCCAAAACCTAAGTGATTAAAAATGTTTAAATCTAAGATTGCGACTAAAATTATGGTGATGAATTTTTTTTTGTAATTTAATACTCAATCAACTTTTTTAAATTTGACTAAACTGAATCGCAGTACTTGAAATTGATGTTAAAATTAAGTTTAAAAAAACGAAAAAAAAATCGTTCACGAAGTCATCGCATAATAGAGGCTCGGATAATCGAGTCTGGACTATAAAATATTAAGGAAAAATTGTTGAAAATTACTATGACACTAAAAAACCAGTTGATGCCAACATGGTGAAGTCCTCTGGTGATTTTTAAATTATGTACAGTCCAGACTCAACTATCCGAAGTTTCGATTATTTGAAATTCGTTTATTCGAAGGTTCGGATAATCGACATAAACGAATTTACATAGCGTTTTTCGTATTTGTTATAATTTCTTATTTTTTAAATCAAATTCGAGCTCTGCAACCCCATTTTAGTCAAATTTGGAAATTTGACTGCCTATTAAACAACCATCTTGGATTATAAAAAAACTGAATCACTTTAACGCAGTTTAGGGGTCAAACTTTTTAGCTTTACAATCAAAAATTAGACAACGAATTTTATTTCCAAAACCATTAAACAACTGTAAATTTAAAAAAAAATATAAGTCACATTTGATCTGAACAAACAGTCAAGACTCGTAGTTTTGATTATCCAAAGTTCGACTATCCGATGGTTTGTATGGGGCTTCAGATAATCGAATAAAAAAAAGTTTTTTCACTTTATTCTTTTTCTTGTTTTAAACATGGGTAATTCTCCGCCAACTCACACAGCAGTTGCCCCGACCCCTCTTCGATTTGCGTGAAACTTTGTCCTAAGGGGTAACTTTTGTCCCTGATCACGAATCCGAGGTCCGTTTTTCGATATCTCGTGACGGAGGGGCGGTACGACCCCTTCCATTTTTGAACATGCGAAAAAAGAGGTGTTTTTCAATAATTTGCAGCCTGAAACGGTGATGAGATAGAAATTTTGTGTCAAAGGGACTTTTATGTAAAATTAGACGCCCGATTTGATGGCGTACTCAGAATTCTGAAAAAACGTATTTTCCATCGAAAAAAACACTTAAAAAAGTTTTAAAAATCCTCCCATTTTCCGTTACTCGACTGTAAAATTTTTTGGAACATGTCATTTTATGGGAAATTTAATGTACTTTTTGAATGTACATTGCCTCATTTTTCATTTAAAACAAATTTTTTCATTTTAAAATTTCGTGTTTTTTCTAACTTTGCAGGATTATTTTTTAGAGTGTAACAATGTTCTACAAAGTTGTAGAGCTGACAATTGCAAAAAATTTGATATATAGACATAAGGGGTTTGCTTACAAACATCACGAGTTATCACGATTTTACGAAAAAAAGTTTTGAAAAAGTTGGTCGTCGTTGATCATGGCGGTTCATGGTCACCCGCGACAGACACGGACGGCGAAACAAAGAGAAACGCAAAAAGTAACTTTTTCAAAACTTTTTTTCGTAAAATCGCGATAACTCGTGATGTTTACAAGCAAACCCCTTATGTCTATATATCAAAATTTTTGTAATTGTCTGCTCTACAACTTTGTAGAACATTGTTTTACTCTAAAAAATGACCCTGCAAAGTTAGAAAAAACACGAAATTTTAAAATGAAAAATTTTGTTCTAAATGAAAAAATGACCCTTCTGGGTCAATGTAGATTCGAAAGGTACATTAAATTTCCCATAAAATGACATGTTCCATTTTTTTTTACAGTCGAGTAACGGAAAATGGGAGGATTTTTAAAACTTTTTTAGTGTTTTTTTCGATGAAAAATACGTTTTTTCAGAATTCTGAGTACGCCATCAAATCGAGCGTCTAATTTTACATAAAAGTCCCTTTGACACAAAATTTCTATCTCATCACCGTTTCAGGCTGCAAATTATTGAAAACACCTCTTTTTTCGCATGTTCAAAAATGGAAGGGGTCGTACCGCCCCTCCGTCACGAGATATCGAAAAACGGACCTCGGATTCGTGATCAGGGACAAAAGTTAACCCTTAGGACAAAGTTTCACGCAAATTGAAGAGGGGTCGGGGCAACTTTTCCCGATTTCGTGTGAGTTGGTAGAGAATTACCCACATAAAATTCGAGTTCTGCGATCCCTTATTAGTAAAATTTTAATATTTGATTGTCTTTTAAATAATAAAATTCAGTTTAAAAAAAATCTGAATCACTTTGGCGTAGTTAAGGGGTCAAACTTAAGCTCGACAATCAAAAATAAGACAGCAAAAAAAAAGTTTGATGAATCTTCTTTATCTGATAATTTCATCGATCCATTTTTCCAGTAATAAAACAATTTCAAGTATACAAAAATTCAGAAAAGTTGCTAAAAGTTAAACATAAATAGCTACATGTAAAAAATAGGGGACTCATAAAAAGCAAATCGAAAAGCTTTTAGAGACCATTATTAAACATGTTATTAATTATTATCTGATGTAACGTCATGATTCGAATTCCCGGACGCTTCGAAACCCGGAAACCTCATCTGGTTTTATCAATTATTTTGATATAAGTTCGCATTATGAATGTCAAAACTGTGTTATTTGATGAATTCTAACATCAATTTTCATTTAAAGTTTGTTTGAACGCTGTAGTTAATGCCAAAACAATTATATAAAATAAAATTATAAGTTTACCAAAAATGTGAAACATTTCACTGAAATATTTCATAAACGTCCGATGCACCGGGAAGGCAAAACAGAAATTTATGGTTTTGATATCCTTGAATTCTGGCAAACTTTTATATAAAATATCGATTGTTTTGATGTTAACAGCTTAATTGTGACACAAAGAATGCAATTCACTGACATTTCAGTCCAGATTTGTGCGGTTCATAAGCAAAATCGAGTGTCCGGATTTCGAATCATGGCGTTACATTTTGCATGAAATTATTCAGTTATTTCATCAAGAGGATTACAAATCTTTACTAATCTAACTCTTAACCCAAAAATGAAACTTCGAATTTAGTATAATATATTGATGTTATCACTAAGGATAATTTAAAGTTAAAGCCTGCTTCAAAATTATTTAGCTTGTGCCGGGTTTGCCCTTCTTCAAGCTAATGAATGAAGTTTTGTTCAAATCATGCACAGTTTTGCTGCTTAGCAATCATTATTTTTCAAAAAAAAATTACGAAATTATTTTTTTACCTTTTTTGTTACTATACATCTTAATTTTAAAAAAATATTCAACATATTTTTAAGCAAGCCAACATGCTTAATAGGAATATAAATGAAAAAAAAATGCTTTAAAATTGGTTTTGAGTTGATTTAACTTCTATTTTCATTAATATTCAGTATTAACACCCAAAACTGGCAGCGCTAGTCCGAGAGAATGATGGTCTCGAGTCGAGAGAATAGTGGTACCATTCACGGACGCAGAGAACACAGCTCGAGATGGGCGATAGAACTATTCTCTCGAGGTTCATTTGCAAAAAAAGTTCATCCGTCAAACAAAAAACCAAAAGTGTCGACAACGGGAATCGAACCAGAGACCTTTGACAAACCAATCCAATGACTTAGCTGCCTCGGCCACCACAGCTTGGTGACCAAGGTGAAGTCAGAAGTCGATGTATGACACTTGTTGGAGATTTATTGATTCAACTAACGAATGAACTCATTTGTTATGATGGTGTGAGTTGGTACCATTATTCTATCGATTTTGGCACTGAGCCCTCAATAAATTTTGAGAGAACGATTATCTCGACTCTGAATTTTGGGTGAAGCATTCAAAAAAAATAAAAAAATATTAGCAAAGGCCTAACTTGTTAAAAAAATATGTTGACAAAAACCTACAGAGAATATTTTTTATTTATAATTTCAAACAAAACATTATAACTAGGATGGATGTCGTCTCCATACATTAGATTGAATGAAACAAATAAAATATCATAGCGCTTATTCGCTCATGAAGGGGAAGCTTTTCCAAATGAATTCGTAATGTTCTGCATGAATCAAACATTCACTGTGTTGTTCACTCATAATCCTCTCTCAAACCGAATAAAGAGAAAAAGCTTTTTCTCATTCACTCGCTTCTAAGCGTGATAGTTTTAGTGCAACAGTCTAAAATGTTCACGATATTCATTCACTTTTCGACAGTTCTTTTAGTGGTGTGGATCAATCCGCCAAATGAACTTTACACAAGTGAATCTCCCACACTCTGAAGAACGCCGTGTTGTCAGTCATTCATATCTGTCTACTTCATTGCCCTATAACGTGATTGAATCGCGTGAGACACCAACCAAAAAAAAAAGTACAAGCTTTTATGCTGACTTCGTCGCTCTCTCTATGCCTCATTCTTTCTTCTTGGTCAGCCAATGTTTATGTTTACAGCCAAGTACGTTGAACCGGTTGGAGCAACAGCAAAAAACAAAATTGCACCGCGCTTTTGTGAAGGTTGAGAACCCACCAGGGCAATTTAAGTGACCCAGAAACAGTAGGGTTTGCTAGTGGGAAAAACTGTTTTGAGTTAGATTAATCTAGGGAAATTTTTTGCTTGTAGATTTTCCATGCTGCTTTCAGCGGAATTAATGAGCAAACCGGATCTAGACCAGATGAGGCGTTTCACTTTGAGATGTAAGTCAAGCAAACAAGCCCCCTTTTCCGAGAATTAAACCAAACAAACCAGTGAAGTGTAATAGAACACCTAAATAATACAACTTTGTTTATTTGGACATGTCCAAATAAACTTGTTTTTCCTGCCCCTTTGCCAAAGGGTCTTCTACGAACTAAATGAGACGAGACGAGAAGTTTGATGGTTATTTCTTCCCGTGGTTTTATGTTGCCAAGCTGCCAATTTGTGGTTGGTTCTAGTTTGAGCTAAGAATGATTATTTTCTTCTTCCAAGAATGCCAGCGTGGCATCGAGTGACAGTTAAATTGAGATACTTCAAAATGTTGGTCCCCTAAAACTAAATTTAAAATTGCGATAATCTGTAGTTCATATAATATTGCAACTATCTCCCAACTTCCAAAGTCAATAAATAAACACAAATCCAAAGTCACCATTAATCACCTTTTATGACTCAATCAACACACCAATAAAATGTCAATTCCCATGTCCCCACGACCCATTGACGATCCACGGGGTACGGAAGCGAACCAAAAAATAAAACAGCCCGTTGCTGGTGGCCACTCCCTGTGACCCCACCTTCTACAGATGCTGTCATCAGCCCAAACTGAAAGTCAACGGTGGCATGCGGTCTGCTTAAGTGTCTTTTCGGATTTATGCTGCGTGCTTCGATCACTGGCGCCTATAGCTTAAGCTGAGCTTAACTCTTGGTTCCGCTTGGTTGGAGGGCTTGAGGCGCCTCACGATGTGAGTCGGTTCTGAGCGTTGGTCCCTTCTAGAACATTGGATTAGTACTGAGCCCTCGGGAAGTCATTTCAATTTCAAATTTAATCTGATGCGAATTGAGTGAATTCTAATTGGTGCCATTTTTCTATGCTTGTGAACACAATTTGTCGTAGCTGAGCAATTCTTGAGCATTTCGCAAAAAAAAAAAAAAAATATTGAAATAACAAGCCATAGTCTCAACATTTGAATGCAAAAAGTATTTTAAGATGCATTTTACACTAGTTCAGTTGATTTGCAATCATTAGTTTTCAACTTTTTGTAATACTAACCATCGAAAATGTTCAAAAATGCAAAAGACGTTTAAATCAATCTAAACATGCTAAAAATTATTTTAAACGCAGGGGAATGCATTTGAAATTAATTTCAGCTGATTGCACTTAAAATTTCATTGGAATTGTGAAGTTTTGGAAAAAAAAATCCCCTATGATTTTTCGGGCCAACTTTGAAGAATGGGGGAGACACAAACTTTATAAAAAAATTGTACCAGCCTAATTTTATTTAATTATTTAAAGGGACTAATTAATGCATCTTTTGCGCTAGAGTTTCGAATGTTGAAAAATTTGGTACCGGATGTGATATGATTTTTAATAACAAGAATCGTAAATATTGTCACAGAAAATTTTTAATATAAAAATTGATAAAGTGCATTGTTTTTAGGTTATAGGCCATTTCATGTAAACAACTTCGATGTTTAGATTTTTTTCAATTTTAAAATATGTATCTTTTGAAGGAATTTTTTTTATCGATAAATCTGTACAGTATTTCGATTGCAAATTTGATTTTACATTTAAAAGTGAAGTGAAAACATATGTTCGAATTTTTTTTTAATTTTTCAAAACAACACACATTTTTTTCAAAAAATCGTGGCTCGACGCAAAATATTGTATCCATACTTTTCTTAGACTCGAATGTTTCGGTTTTGTTTTGTCAAAATATTGGCTCTAAGAAAATATTTTTGTGTTTAAAAGGTAATTAAAAATCAGCCATTTTTTCAACGTACCATTTTTTCCTTATTCTTCAGCAATACGTAATACTTTGTCGAAGACACCAAATCGATCAAAGAATAACTTCAAAAGATACAGATTTTCGAATATTTAAAATTGTACGGAGCCATGTATGGGTGAAACAATGTCACAGATGGCTTCTTTGGTCATAGGGAAGGCCCCCAAAAAGCTTGTCTTTGACCACTTTTCGAAATAACTCGTTTTTTGATTATTTAAGCTAATTTACTATCCAGGTTACTACCATCCACTGAACTACACTGAAAAAATATTCAGTTTTCAGTTATGAGTAATGCAATTAGCTTATATCTGCAAACCCATACTTCCAATTGAAATGTGGCCAAAGACAATCTTATGGGAAATTGGACGAGCATTCCGGTAAAAATATTTACGAGACTGAAAAATCAAGTCTGTCATATAGAAATGGGCAAAAACCATTAAAAACCAATTTTTTCAACATTGTTTTTTTTTAAACCGCTGTAACTTCACAAGGATTGGACTTAGGGCAGTGGTCAATATGCAGACTTTTATGTAAAATTGTCTGAAGAATCGAATCCCGTATTCGGTTTTAGAAAATTTTGACGTTTAGAGCACTTAATAAAAATAGTTTCAGTTAATGATTTTTGTTTTTTTTTTTTAAGGTGAGTTGCTCCAACCTGCATTTTTGTGAGGCATTTTATGCTATTTTCACAAAAAAAATTTAACGAAGAAAAATCGTGGGCTCGCCTTCAAATTTTTTTTTTTTTTAATTAATTCCGAATTTCTCACTCCACAGCAAAGCTGGGAACATTCACCTACCTCTATGTTTATTTTGAGGTGAGGCTCGGACGGCTTGCACAATCCAGTGAGATATATATCTCTGTTAAGGATGTGCATCTTCAACAATTACAGATAATTATTTATATACTAATATTATGTTGTTCGGTGAACAATAAGTGACGATAAATAAATTTGACTTTTAAACTTTAAAATCAAAAAATTTCATAGAAGTGGCGCGTTTTTTTCTTCCAGTGCCTTTGCCGGAGATTGAGGAGCGGCCGTGGCTGACTGGTTACGGTGTTCGCTTTGTAAGCGAATGGTTCTGGGTTCGATTCCCATCTGCTCCCAACGAGAAAGTCAAGAACACATAAATTTGAAAATGATGAATATGAACGAAAAATCAAAGTCGCTCGAGGCGGGGTTCGATCCCCCGTCCTTTGGATTGGTAAGCAAAAATGCTAACCACTAGGCCATGACGACTTGGTGAGCATGGACTGGAATTAGGAATACTGTTACAGAGAGCGAGTTGTGGCGCTATAACCACGGCAGATAGAGTCCAGGGCATTCGTGGAAATACAATGTCCCATCCCAGAGGGTCCCGGAGTACCAAACCTTCTTAGCATGGTGCTCCCAACGAATACAACCAAAATCTCGGAGCGTATGGTGGTGTGTCCCCACGCTTCTTCCTCCCCTGTCGATTCAGAATTGTGTTGTTGTTCGAACACTCAGTGCTCAAACTCAACCCAATTACGAGTCATCTCTGCGATATGGCTTTACGCAGTAGGCCTGGCCGCTTTAACGCTTGTGATGTTTCAATGCATTCTAATGCAATGGCGCACTACAAATGTTAATAAATGACAAGAAGAGTGCTAGGCGTCATCTAACCTAAGGCACTCTCCAGGATCCCTTCGAAAGATTTGCTGCGCTAGGGTCTGATTAGATTATTAGATTAGATACCTACAACTTTGCCGGAGACACCAAATCGATCAAAAAATTTCCTCAAAAGATACAGATTTTTGAATTTTCATACATCATTTTTGCATGGACAGCTGCCAAATTAGTATGGAAAATTATATGGACATACTAATGATGCAAAATGGCTTCTTTGGGCATACCGAAGGCGCCAAAAAAGTTTCAGTCGGATTGAAAAATACAAAAAAAAATCGAATGACCGAAATCTGAGAGAACTGCTCTACTGTAAACCGCCTATCGTTTGTGTTCCTGTGAATGATTTGTGAATGCTGAAAAGTGCTAGGCGATTCAGTTAACCAACTTGTGAATAAATTGAACAGGTTTTATTTGAAGCCACCTAGCGGAAGATAGCAGCACAACTCAATTTGATTTACCATAATCGAAGTAGGCGTTGTGAAATATTTCAGTGTGTCTTTACTTTTTTCTTTCGTGTTCTCACTTTCGGAAACGTGTTTTTTATAGCAGAGATCTAAATGTTCTTAAATACAGTTATGCTGCCATAAACTAAAATCAATGAATTTATTAAAGGAATTTATCCTAAAAATATTTTGTCAGCGGTCCCAAAAATCAAAATTTGTATAATGATTAAAGTCTTTATTTTATTGAAAATACAATCAGATTTAATGTCGCCCCTACCCCCTTCAAAATTGGTCCGTAAAGTAAGGGGCAAAAAAATTTTTTATATCATTTAAAATGCATTTTTCTGCATTGTTATTGAGCATGATCGGCCTGGAAATTTGGTGTAAAAGGGACTTTTAAGTTTAATTTGACGCCCAATTTGATGGCGTACTCAGAATTTCACTTATTTTGCCTTTCTTACAAAAGAAAGGTTTAAGGTTTGCTTTTGGAAAAACGCTTTTCTCAGAAATCTTAAAAAATTCGTGCACGGCGAGGATTCGTCCCAGGAAAAAATCCTATTACTAAATTGAAGGTTTAGATGCGCTATTTCGATTAAATTTTGGCCCGAAACCCGGAACTCAATGTCTGATTTTTGAGAGCTCTTTTTCTGAAATACATGGCCGATGTCTGTATCCGCTCTTAAAAATTTGGGTCTTCCATCACTGGAAAACCGCTCGTAAAACCCACAATTTTTATATTTCATATCTGTAGCCGTGGGGTCGGAGACGAACATTTTATTTTTCGATTCCCAATTTTCGACTAGCAAATGTGGTCAAAGCCAGTTTTAGAGGTTTTTTTTTGGACTATTTTACAGATAACACTATCAAATTAAACGAATTCAGTTTCAAACAAAAAGCCATTCGAAAACATGCGCCATAAACTGCACAGAAAAAAATGATGGTAATCAGTAAATGATGACAGATTTTGTGGCAAAAAAAATGATTAATTTTACCCCAGAAAATGATGAATTTTCATCAGTTTTTGATGAATATTCATCAGGTTCACATTTTTTATGTAATATTTCTTAAAAATAGAGGTAATATTCAACCTACCAAATTTTCAACATTCCAAAATCCAACTTTTTTTTTCTGTGTGCATGGGCCCAAAATTTGAAGCTTCTCCAAAATGTATTTCCAGAGATATAGCCATTTTAGTGTTTTTCGTCTTATTTTTACCCTATTTTTTTCCCATTAAATTTTTGGTTTTATACAGAATCATTTATACTGAACATCAAATTCGAAGTCCCGGTTCGTTCTCGCTCGAAAGCTCGACAAGTCGTCAATTCGAAGCTTCAATGCCAGCGCTTTTACGCTTGCGCGTTTTACGCTGCGCGGGAAAGTGTTCTTTCTGGCTTCTCATTATAGATCGATAAAGTGCAATAGCGATACATTTTTTTTTTTTTTGAGTTAACCATAGACTTACAATAAAGACTGAGTACCCTTTATTTTGTTCTAATAATATCAATCCAATATGTTTTTATTAATTAAATTTTAATATCATGCGACAAATAATAAACCTCTGAAATAAAAAAATGGCATTCGAGGTTTATACCAAAAGATTCGAAGCTTTAGGTAAAATACTTACTGGGTGGTATCATTATGTTTCTGAAAAATTAATTGCACCAATATATTTCTCGGAATTTTATCATTTTGTAAGAAAGGCTCTATTTCACCTCTGGTGATATTAAATCGGGTTTTTCATACAAAAAATACTCGACTTTAAAATTATAGGAAATATCAGAAGGGTTATTGTGGATTCGAAAAGAACATTAAATTTCCCATAAAATAAATTGTTTCAAATAAAGTTGAGTAACAACCCGGGCAGACGGTAATAACAAAATTCATGCCATTTCAATAACAAATAATGTTAGAATAACAGAAAGTGTTATGGAATCTTCTTGAAAAATCCATTTTTGCATAAGGGTATAATAACAGTTTATGTTATCATAACAAAATTTGTTATTAGTCTGATATTGATTGAATGCTAAAACAACCTTGGAATAACATTTTTTGTTATGGAAGAATACCTCCAACTGTTATTGGGATGATCGGATTCGTTGTTAAAATCACAAAAAATAATAACAAAGATTTGTTCGAAAAATAACTGAAAATATTATTAGTCTGTTATTACAATAACAACCCAATAACAAAAAAAATCATAACGGCGAATAACAAAAGTTGTTATAAATAACGTTAAATGTTATTGGCCTAGTATTTTCAAATATCAAAAAATGTTATTCCCAAGTTATTTCCGTCTGCTCGGAAAAAAAACAGATTTTTTCAATCTGTTTCGTTTAATGGTGAATGGTTATGAAAAAAACTTTTTTTTATCCAATTTTACATAAAAAACCAAACCATCACCAGGCAGCAATTTATTGAAAAAAGCCTTTTTTTCAATTGTTCAAAAATCGTCGCGAGATATCGACGAATGGACCTCAGATTCGTGATCAGAAACAAAAATTACGCCTTATAGGACAGAGTTTCACTCAAATCGCTCAACTTCTGTGTGAGTTGGCGGAGAATTACCCTAAATTATTCTAAAACTTTCTCGTCTGTGGTGTCGAAAATCAAAATTTGTAAATAGATTTAAAAGTCGTTATTTTTATTCTGCAATGTATTCACGATCTCCAAAAGTTCAAAAACAAAAAAAAGGTAAAAGGAAAATTCTGAACAAAATGCAATCCAAAACCATTAAGAACTTCTCTGGAATGAGCAACAGTAGGCTCCGATGCTGTTACAACGAGCTGTTTCAATTTCCAACCCCAGCTTGTCCACCTCACCATAGGATGAGGGATAACGCCACCACGTAGGTGGCCTCACAATCAATTTACAAACTCGAAAAAGCGTGAAAAAGCGTGGGGGGAAATACTTCATCTATCAAATACATACATGCGCAACCACCCTTTTTTTTGGCCAATTTTGCAAAACCAATTTTGATGGATGCACCCCCACCCCCACCACAATTCTTGCGGACTTTGGTCAGTTGCGTGGAAGAGTGTATAATATTTTGGAGGAGAGAGGAGGAATGGGTAATTTTTTTTACCACTTGTGGCGGATGTGAAGAGGATTGTCCAATAAATTAATATTCTGGGGGTTGTCGTTTTTTTCATGGGGGGAGATAGCTGCAACCACGTGCAATGGGATATGAATTAATGAATTGTTGCGGGGTTTTTGAAATTCGTTACAATTTTCCACTCGATTAATCCCTCAAGTGTATTTTACTTAGTTGATTTTCTCCTAAAGTTGTTTTTACAAAGCTCTTCTTAACGACTTCAGCTAGTCAATATTCATAAAACTCTCTTTCCCTGACTTCATCCCCACGGGAAGATCTTTAAGATCCCCAAAAACAGCACACTTTTAAAGCTTCATTATTATGCAAATGTTGTGTATATCCTTAAGAAAGTTGGTCCGCCGAATCACTTACTTTCTCTCTCACAAACAGCGGAAGCATCTCGTATCCTTTCGACACGTGTTTTTCCCCAGCGTGTAATGATGCTTGCTTTTCCTCATCTTCTTGGAAAATCCCAAAAAGTGAACACAAAACGTGGCAAGTGTCCCTCACATTCGGTCGCTCTGTCTTTTCCTGGCAACACTTGCTAATAAAGTCTCTCGTTTGTAGTAATGTACCTTGACGAATTACCTGGAGGAATTTTCCAAACGAGTCCAATCACCCAAATGTGTTTTGAAAGGGAAAATCTCCCACAGGAAAAACAGACAAAGACCACCGAAAAACGGGCAAAAAGTAATTAAAAGGTGCGCAATAAATTCGGACATTTTATTCGGCTTGCCACTTTTCAGTAATGGTTCTGGGCCCTGGATTTACAGACTGGAGAAAACGAAAAAAAAACACGAAAGATTAAACCTTACACCAGGGGATTAAACATTTGGCCCCAAAAACTTTAGCGCGTGAAAATGGGAGCAAAAACTTGCGGCTTCCTTTGACTTTTGGAGCATCTTTTGCTTCTTTCACCGACTTCATTGTGAGGGTTTGGGATTCAAGTTTGAGGGTGGGAGAAACAGGAGCTTACTGTCGAAATCCTTATCCCGACTGTTGTGCGTTACCCGTTATTTTGAAGTCGTTCTCCAAGGGGATGTTAAGATATGCGCGATTTGGGCTGTGGCAACTTGAAGTAAAAAGGAAGGAGAATGTGTGAATGTGCAGAGAGGAAATCGAAGTAGGTTTTACTTTCAATGGGAAAGAAAGTCGAAAAAGGCTGGCTTTGATAATCTTCCTTTTTACAGTAGGCCATGGTAAAGGACTTTGGAATTGAAACACCAAATTTCACAAGGATTTAGCGATGCCAAGAAAAATATGACGGTGCACTGGTATGCAATATTTTGGGGCATGAAAAGAGGTATTTTGATACGAATAAGTTAAATTTGGCCATGGAACTTGCATGGAACCTTCGTGAAGTAATAGTTAAAAAAAAGCTTAGATGTTTGAATCATACCTTGGCAAAGAAAACCTAAGACATGCAATCAGCAACTAATAATCCAATTTTCAATTATGAAAAATGACAAATTTGTTGGATTTTATGATCTTCTCAAAACATTTTTTTTGGGAAAATTTTGGAATAAAGACTAACATTTCAAATGGGCGTAATATTGAATGTTTGGGCCTTTTCAAATGGTTGTCTTGATTTCAAAAATTTAAAAATATTTAATTCGAAGAGATCAATCAATCAAATGATTCATTTTACAACATTGAAAATTAGAGTTGCCGAAATATTTGCATTAGAAAATGTGAGAATATTTGGATAAGACTAAAAAACTTTAATTTTCATAATTCTTTTTCTGTTTATCGCTGTATTTCACCAACAATAAGTCCTATCTTCAATGTCTCTTAGCATTTTTTTGCAAATTTTGTGGACTATTCGAAAAAAAAATTCATGCATGGACAATTTTAAAAGATCGAAAAACGGGAATTCTTCAGTAAAAATTAAACTTTCAGTGGCTATATTTTGAAAACGGTAGACTTTACAAAAAAACTGTAAAGTACTTTTCGATCGAAAGTTTGATTTTACAAAAACTAAAGTCAAAAAAATTATTTGACAAAATTTCTATTTTTCAAAAAAAAACATCTCATTTAACGGCGGTAAAAATTGCAGTTTTTTGCCCTCTAAAACTTTTTTTTTTATTTAATAAATACAAATTTGTAGATAATTGAATTTTTGAGAAAATAAAAGTTAATTAAAAAAACAGCATAACAAAATTTCCGAGCATCTATTTTTTATAGCTCATCGATACCTACAACTATGCCGAAGACACCAAATCGATCAGAAAATTTCGTCAAAAGCTACAGATTTTCGAAAAAAAACGTACCATTTTGGTATGGGCAGGTGCCAGACTTGTATGGAGACTTGACCAATGACCCAAATTGGGTTCTTTGAACAAAGGTAGCGCTAGTGATTTTTCGCGATTTCACGGAAGCCGCGTTATCTTTGAAATTTGATAAATACCGTCCAATGTCGCGAAATTGTCATATTCAATTGATAAGTTGCTTCTTAGTACATTTGAGCTTTAATTTTTAATTAAAATGCTTCAAAAGATTTTGAACAAGCATTTTGAAAGCAGCCTCTAAATAAAAAAAAGTGATTACAAAATGCACATTAAATACTATCAGCAAAATTTCAATATTCTACTAAATTGTAAAAAGGTTTTTAATGAACATTAGTTATCAATACAATAAATGAAAACGCAAAAAATAGCTTTTAATGTGTAAATCTTTGTTAAATTTATCAAAATAGCCATGAACAAGTTGCATATGATGTGTGGAAAAAAATAATACACAAATATTTGAATGTTTCGATTATAAAGTATGTTCATAGGCCGCAAAGATTTTGTTGAGAAACATAAACTTAAAAAAAACAGTGATTTTAAATAGAAAACATGAAATCAAATTAAAATTATATTTGCAATGTAAATTAAATTAAACTGCTGATTATGAAGTTTTCGCTTTTTTTTACATACTCAGATTGCCATACACCGTAAAAAAAAATCATGGTAATATTACATCTGAGAAGGGGTAAATCGTTTGTGTCAGAAAAAATGTGTAATTTTACCTCTGAAAATTTGTAAATTAACTACTTTTTGGAGGTAGTGACAACAATCTAAATTGATGTAAAAATACATCATAAAAGTGGTAAAATTCAATCTTCCGAAATTCCAGCTTCAGAATTTACACACTGTGTGTTGCCATTCTACTTTTGATGAATATGACGTCTTAAATGAGCTTCGTTTTTGAGATATTTTAACCAATTTACCTTTAAAAATTTCAATAGTGTTGAAATAGCTGACTCATAAATTCAACTGTCAGAAATTCTTTAATAATTTCAAATACTGCTTTTTCCAATAAAGACTTTGTATCTTGAACCAATGCAAATTGCACCAATTGGAAATGTTATTTTACATTAAAAACTAATATAAACAGCCACACAGTAAAAAATAATGTAAATTTGGTAGCTATAATTTTGGAAGGTTGAATATTACCTCTTTAATGATTTTATTTTACCTCAATTTAGACTGAAAAAGTGACATTACACCAGAAAAGTGGTAGAATTACACATTTCCAGAAGTAAATTACACATTTTTTTCTGGCATAAAAGATGTACCCCTTCCCAGATGTAATATAACCATGATTTTTTTCTGTGCAACTTCACATTTCAGCATGATTTAACCAAATTCAATAAAAGTAATTATTATATAATCGATTTAATGTAATGTAGCAGGTAAAAATCATTGAACTGATCTCTGATTAAAAAAAACATTAAATTAGTCCAATCATTTCTCTCCAAATTCCATCACCACCAAAATTAATCACAAACAAGTCTGACCTTTCGAAAATCATTTGCTTCCAGTCAGGCAAACTAAAACACCAGCGAATCCGCACCAGTCGAAATTGAAACAAACATCCTCGAGGCAGTCAACTTTTCCGAGCTAAGGCAAGAGTCGCATTCGCTCGTTGTTCCCCGGTATAAACTAAGCTCTTCTCAGCTCAGCAGTGTTTGAATATTCAATAAGGTGTTTTTTCTGATTTGCAAACGTCTGGTCGCCAGTTCAGGAAAAAAATAATGTGTGGGAAATTCATTTCAGCTGGTAGAACTGACGACTTTGTTTGTCGAAGAAAATTTTATTACGTCAATTTTCAATTCAATCACAGTTGTTTAAACTTAAACCTCCATGTTGAGTACTTTTTAGAAAATACTCTCAAGTTCAACTACACGACCAGTCCTCGCATTACAATCCATTAAAAGCAAACTTTGTCCGACCGAAAACGGCACAATGAAAATTGAGTATAGGAAAAGTTTCCCCTTAAGTTAAGTTTTCACCAAAGCCAATCTTGTCCCGTGGGAACCATTTTCCACCGAGAAGGATGCACCAAACTTTTCTCACTGCACTGTGAGGGGTGTGCAAAGTGAGATGAACTTACAGAGAGGGAAAAACAAAACACACAAAAAATCAATTCCATTTAAAACAGGTGAATGAAAAAAGTTTTTTGTTTCAAAGTGCAAACTAAACCTCGGTTGCTTTTTATTCGTTCATTTCAAATGTGTTGATCATT
This sequence comes from Culex pipiens pallens, assembly GCF_016801865.2. Taxonomy (NCBI): domain Eukaryota; kingdom Metazoa; phylum Arthropoda; class Insecta; order Diptera; family Culicidae; genus Culex; species Culex pipiens. The sequence goes on from NC_068938.1 coordinate 5,694,521, forward strand.
TCAGGTTCCTCTCTCTTTAAAAAGTGATGCTTTTCAGCTAGTTAGGTATTAGTAGCAAAAAAATCGTGTATTTTTTGGGCTTACACTTTTTATCGCAAATTTTCACCATGATACACCATGGATGAATGCAAAACACATGATGCCAAGCCATGCATTCAATTTCAATAACACCTACACGCTCGGATGGAGGTTGAAAAATTGCTTTGAAAGTCCAGAATGAAGGTGCATTCAGCTGTGCGTTGCACTTTTTTTAAACTTTTTGGAATGGCATTTTAGATGGAAAGTAGCTTAAATTAAAATGGACGAAATTTCAACTTTTGACATTGAATTAAATCCTTTAGGCAAAAAATCAAGAGAGTATGTATTTTATTGTTTAAAGCAAAACAAAACAAAAAAAAAATAAAAAAAGTTCAAAGATAAACAATTTAAGGTGCTTCTGATAGTTGAATTTGAGAGACTATCAGATCAAATTTAAATCACACAACCTGCCAGCATGCACTCAAAACTGTGAGGTTTGTGCATTGGGAAGAACGCACCGCTTGCTGTCTTTTTATTTTTTTGGAGGGGTATGGAACTCACAGGCAGAGATTTGTGTTGAGGGGAAGTCACGGACACTCAAATTATTGAGCGTCCAACGTGGAAAACAACCTGAGAAGTTTAGTTTGAAAAGATTCTCAAAGAGGAGCGATTTTCTGAGATTTCGGTCATTAGATTTTTTGGTATTTTTCAATCCGACTGAAACTTGTTTGTTTCCTTCGGTATGCCCATAGAAGCCATTTTGCATCATTAGTTTGTTCATATAATTTTCCATACAAATTTGGCAGCTGTCCATACAAAAATTAAGTATGAAAATTAAAAAAATCTGTATCATTTGAAGGAATTTTTGATCGATTTGGTGTCTTCGACAAAGTTGTAGGTATTCTTAACGACTACACTGAAAAAAAATGATATACGGCAAAAAAATTTAGGTGATTTTTGATTTCACTCTTTGTCAAAATATGATATATTTGTAAAATTTTCGGACCTCTTTGAAAACAATATTTTCATTTTTAAAATCAAGACTAACATTTCAAAGAGCCAAACATTGAATATTGTGCCCTTTTGAAATGTTCGTCCTAATTTAAAAAATGAAATGTTTTTAGAGAATTTTCTCAGATTTTCAAAAATATTTTTTTCTAGGGTGGGCAAACATGGGCACTAGGGTGCCCAGAATATGAGACTTTTTTTTCAAAACCTCGCTCCACAAGCTGAATATTGTTCCTTGACCTATTTTAGGACTCTGGGCCAAATATGAGCAAAATCGGTCATCGTTTACCCATTGATACTCGGAGGTGAAGTTTGTATGGGAAAAACCGAAAAAATGTATGGAAAACCCAAGTTTCTTACGGTTTGGTCTGCACGGTGCGCTACTTGCATCCAAATATTCCCAAAAATGAGATTCTTATTGAAAATTTAATGCTCTACAACTTTGTAGAACATACCAAAACTGTAAAACTCGATCCTGAAAAGTTATTAGCGATTTAAAAAAGTCATTTTTGTATGAAAAACATTTTTTTTACCAACATTAGGCTCGGGTATCAATGGGTTATTCTCATCCAATTTCGCTCAAAATTTACACAGATGCTTAAAATAACGCAAAAAACCATTTTCCGCTTGTGGAGCAGGGGGTCATTTTTTCTGGGCACCCTAATGGGCACACATTTTGTTACCGTGTATCATTTTTTTCAGTATAGGCACCAAATAAGTTTTAGCCGGATTAAAAATTAAAACATTTTTTTTTTCTGAGTTTTGGAGAGTAATTTGTTATGTCTTGATATATTTTCAAAATAATAATTTTCAGAAAAACGTAGATTTATGTAAATTCGTCTTAAATTTTCAATTGCAACATTGTAAATCCGATGAATAGTTACGCTGATTTCGTCGCTGGGTCAAGTACCAGCAACTAAGGGTTACATAAATGATTTCTATGATTTCTAATTGGTAGCTGCTTAAAAATGTTTTCTTAGAGATGTACGAGTCTGAACAATACTTTAAAAATAAATAGAAATATTATTAATTTGACCTCAAATTGATTATAACTGATCAAATCTCCACCAAAACCTGAAATGGATTTTATTTATATTTTTTTATTTGGTTCAAACTTTTTGGGGTCCTTCTCTATGATCAAAGAAGTTATTTTGTGCCGTTGGTTCGCCTATACATGGCTCCCTACAACTTTGGCAGCTGTCCATACAAAAATTTGATACTTTTGGTGGACAATTGATCGATTTGGTGTCTTCGGCAAAGTTGCAGATATTGATGAGGACTTTTTAACAAAAAAAAAAAACAGTTACACGGAAAAAAGCCGATTTAAAAAATAACAATTTTCCAGATACAAAATACTGTTTCTCAAAATCTGCATGGTCTAATTAAATGGTATGGTATTTTTAAAGTGTTTTTTGGATATAATTGACATTTTAGTCAACAGATTTTTCGACCTCTGTTTTTAGTGTAAAATCAAATATTTAATCGAAAAGTACTCCGTTTTCAAGATATAGACACTTAAAGTTAAGTTTTCACTAAAAAAATCTCGTATTCGAT